>NC_137695.1:102178821-102533821 GCF_964034855.1 Anser brachyrhynchus
CCTTCACTCTGGTGACTTTTTGTTACATAAAGGAATAACATTACTGAAGTAATATCTCCAAATTTCTGTGCCTGTGGCAGTTCATTTAGTGCACAATATTAGTGCAACTCTGGGCATTAGATATATATATACTTTTTAGTTGTTTTAATAAGCCAAGATCTGGAGATCCAGATTGTTATTTACTAAAAGGAATAGGCAAACTAGATCCCTTATGAGGCTCTGTTCAACCTGAGTTCTGGCAGTGCTGAGCCTTTCTTCATGCTGGATTGATTTACTACCGAATCCTAAAAGTTAAATGCAGTAGAAGTCTGAAAGCTCTTTTTTTTTTTTTTTCCTGGTCAAAGCAGTACTGACCTCAGCTGTTTTTTTTTCTGAATGTATAGGCTAGCATTAATCTCAAAGGATTCAAGAAACAAGGCAGTGAGTTTCCTGTGGGATATTACCCTTCAGTCTAGCACTTCAATTTGGTAATCCACTTACGGATTTCAGCACACTGTAAATGAAACAAAAAGTGGATCTGTTATCAGTTACATTTTTTTTTTTTTAAATGATAATGCAGGATACAGTATTTGGTATGTAAGATTTCTCTCCTGGGTTAAGCACTTTAAAATACAAAGCTGACCTCCCCTTTCTCAAGTATGTCTATTTAATCCTGCTACAGAGAAAGAAAATAACGTTGAATAGAAATTAATCCTTTTCCATTTAAAGGATCAAGGTTTCTAAGAACAGGAACAATCAATCCTGTTCAGTTCCTGATGTATGTGCATCAGGATGTGCACAAGATCTTTACATTCACCGATCAAAAGAGAATGAAGAGTATCACCAGAGAAGAAGAAATATTGCAACTATACTGCAAATTAAATATGTTATTAAAAACAGAGCTTGGAGATTTTTTTTTTTAATGTAGTGGTTATAGTGAAGTGTTATTACTCAGACTTTATCTACATTTTACTTACTCATTCAACAGTAATAAATATCTTAAATTCCTTGGATGAGATTTTGTTTTGGCTTAATCAACAGTAAACTTCAATTTCACTTCCATACAGCCAGTATTTTAGCTTGCTGCTGACACTAGAAGTATAATTTTTCTTCTCTGTCTTCCAGTCGGTAAAATTAGGGCATTGCTGTTCATCTTTAAAGTTTTTGTATTCTCCACCAGAGAATTTAAGAGAGTGTTGAGAAATCTAAGTGTTTGTCTCATACATGCACTGGACATAAATGTTTTGTTGGATGAATGTACACTATTAAATAGTTAAGGTCCTGGTAAATGAGGTGTTTTTTTTAAGGAATTTTATATTTTCTGGTATACAGAAATCTGGCCAGCATATTAGAAAAATCTTTTTATAGGTGGTTAGAACTGCTTTTGAATTGCACTGTTCTCTCTGGTTAGGATTTATAATTTATTGTTTCCCAATAAACATTATTTTTCAGAAAAACACTAATTTGCCTGCACTACCCCAGATAAATGAACAGCTCACTGTAAAATCTATTTCTTCTGTTTACAACACTTAATCAACAAACCTTTTAATAGACTAAATTTATTTATTTATTTAGGGAATTGCATGATGCCTAGTGTTTTGTAATTTATTGTTTTAGTTTTAAAGATCCATTGGCTAAGCTAAAGTTGTTGCTGCCTTTAAAAGGATGCAACTTTTAAATTTCAAAATTCAACATTTCAACATTCACAGCAAAATTTAAGCTTCCTTTGGTACATTAGCACAGATGAATTAAACTGATATTATTAAGGTTTTTATGTCAATCAAAACTGAAGTTTAGTTTAGAATTTTTGTTCTACCTGGGCATTGAGAAGTTTCAGGATTTGTCTATACTGACCTGTTACTGTGGGGGACACAGATATTCCTGCCTATCTTAAATAGGTAAGTATGCCAATGTTCTATTTGCGGCACAGATCTCAATGAAAATTGGCAACAGAATATAAACATAGAATATATGATCGAATTTCCACTGAGTGGAAATAAATGGAAATAATTACAAATGGCATTATAGTCATGATGGAGTTTCTTAACTAGATTAAAGTATGAAGTAAAATGTTCTGCACATGGTAATCATATCTGCTGTCAGTTATGTAAATTTGGATAAAGTATATTGGATTAACTTTTGCTGGCTTGTGAAAAAATGAATGCTTCTGCACTCAAACAGTTCAAAGTTGCTCTAGCGCTTCATTACTGTTAGTTAACAGAGGTCATGAGTCTGATTCTGCTTTCCCATATTCCTTGTATACAATTTTTAAAAATTGTGAATAGAAAGTGAGTAAAATCGGCATGATTCTGATTTGTCAACATTTTTCATTTGCATAGTAGGAAGGATCAAGTACTAATGCTCAATGAATAAATATGTCAGTATCTATTACAGTACTATCTCTAGATCCATCCACACAGAAATGTTAATAGGCCCCTGACACATAAGACCAATCAGATAGAAAAGTTTGGGGATCACGACTTGCTTTTAAAGAAAGAAGTTTAGCATTTGAAAAACTTTAAGCAAGTCTCTTTTTATGATTATTTTGACATCTCTACTTCTTTCTCTTTAGCTTAAAGGTGTTTTTATAAATCAAAATTCCATAATTGTTACAATTTCTCATATAATTAAAGATGCTATTAAGTGAATTAAAGGGCACAACAGTTTAGCATTGTGAGAGAGTTAACAAGAGAGAAACTCTTATTTAGGACTCTGTTCTTGGATTACTCTCTGGACACAGAACACCAGTTCATCCCACTGTGAAGCTAGTGAACTAGCTTCATTTTCAATCAGGGAAAAAAAATGAAAAGTGAGAAAAGTTTAATTTTTTGATTGGGAATGACTGAGTTGTCACAAGGACCTGAAATCCTAGGACACAGAGGAGGTTATAGTTCTCATTACAGAGGTCTTTTCCCAGTGCACTATCCTCATTGTATCACTGACAGATGGAAGACCCTAAAATTGGTGATAAATCACCACTTAGATCAATTTTTTGATATAATTGTTGTAGTAAGTGATTTATTATTATTATTGTTGTTGTTGATGATGATGTTATTATTGTTATTATTATTACTAGATGTCATTTCAAAGCAGTCCTGGAACTATTTTAGGTGATAAAATAAAAATGTTAGGACATATTTTTTTCTTTCTGCCTTAAATTTTGGCTAAGATTTCCTATGACATTCATGAAATACATGAGAAAGAACTCTCCCTGGCTGCACAATGTTGTTTTTGCTTTCTTTGTTGTTAGTTACTCAGAGATACAGACAGAAAAGCAATAATAGTTAGGGCATAACAACTTCACATATTATATAGGTACAGGATATTTTTACAAATAAATGCAATGCTGAAATTCTGTAACATAATTGCACAGAACTTGAGAGTACATTCTGCCACTACTACACATGAATATATTGGCTAAGAATAGTCTAGTTATCCCACAGGAAGATATTTGCCAGCTGTGTGAATATAGCGCTTCTTTTATCCTGTAGTGTAAGCATACATCCAATGGTTTTCAGAACAGAATTCAAGAGCTTTTTTCTCTTAATATTCCTATATTTTTATGAGTCACGCCACTCCTACACTAAACAAATGTAACCCATACTTTCAGAGATAACTCCTTCTACAATTTTTAAAAAGGTGTAAAGATTGTGTAGGAATGGTCATTAAACACAATATTTCACCTTAATGAACAGTTTAAGGGCAATCCGTAGTTCTTTATATATAGCTCTTAGACATATATGGCTGAAGACTGATTTTAAGTACCATATATAATGTGAGGAATAGACAGTGAAGTCACTACTAATGGAAGAAACATTAGAGTTGAAGACATACAGGGATTGCTGAGTACCAAAATGACGTTATTTCATATGTTTACTGCCCAGAAGAGAAAGCATTTAAGCTGATGATTTTTGTAATTTTACTTGTAGATAAAAGAAAGTTGAGGGAGTGGTGTACACTACTAATCCATTGGTCAGGTGTGTAAAGAGTTACATGTTTGACTGTGATCTCCGAAGGCCATGTTAAATACCACAATGCTCAGTTGGCAAGCTGACCAAAATTAAAATAAACAAAACAAAACAAAACAAAACAAAATAAAATAAAATAAAATAAAAAAAAATAAAATAAAATAAAAAAAATAAAATAAAATAAAATAAAATAAAATAAAATAAAATAATTGCCAGTCTTGTGCCTAACTGTAGGAAAGAGGCAGCAGGAATTCTGAAATCTTTCTTTTCTTTTTTCCTTTTCCTTTTCCTTTTCCTTTTCCTTTTCCTTTTCCTTTTCCTTTTCCTTTTCCTTTTCCTTTTCCTTTTCCTTTTCCTTTTCCTTTTCCGTTTCCGTTTCCGTTTCCGTTTCCGTTTCCTTCTTTCCTTTCCTTCTTTCCTTTTCCCCCTTTTTTCCCATTTCCCTTCCCTTCCCTTCCCTTCCCTTCCCTTCCCTTCCCTTCCCTTCCCTTCCCTTCCCTTCCCTTCCCTTCCCTTCCCTTCCCTTCCCTTCCCTTCCCTTCCCTTCCCTTCCCTTCCCTTCCCTTCCCTTCCCTTCCCTTCCCTTCCCTTCCCTTCCCTTCCCTTCCCTTCCCTTCCCTTCCCTTCCCTTCCCTTCCCTTCCCTTCCCTTCCCTTCCCTTCCCTTCCCTTCCCTTCCCTTCCCTTCCCTTCCCCCTTCCCCCTTCCCCCTTCCCCCTTCCCCCTTCCCCCTTCCCCCTTCCCCCTTCCCCCTTTCTTGTTCTTTTGATGATAAAACTTTGCTGTTTTCAGAGAAAGGAGACATTCCCAATTCCAATCTCTGTCACTTTGGAATTAATAATTGGATAGTTTTAATTTACAAAAGGATTGAAGGAGGAGTTGTCAAAATTCCATCTTTGTATTATATCTTTTGTCTTTTCCTGGTTTGTCCAAATATTTCCTCATCTACAGACACCTGGGACATTGATCTATTTGTTTAGGTGATCCTTTGGCAGACCTGTCTTCAGTCCTTTGGTTCTTCTCTCTTCAGTTCATCAGTATAACAGTTACACATCTATGAAGGGATTTTTTAAAGTTTTATGAAAGTATCAATTCACAGAAAATGATTTTGAGGAATTATTCTGGCCTCTTATATTATTTATTCAACAGAAATGAAGGTCTGCTCCTATCATCCTGTCTTGCATATCTGCCTTTAAGTTCTTCGTTATGTCTGTTCTTTTTCAGCTATTCTTGTCCCCATGGAGCATTATCATGAAGATATATAAACAGGAAATGTTAAGACAATATCAATAGATAATTGTTTGGTTCAAACACATTATTTCCTTAGTATTTTCACATCAAGATCTTAAGAATTCTAAAAAGCTGAAGTGTATTTGTGTCTTGTTCCCAACCTAAATTAGCAATAATTTACATTTAAAACATCGTCCAGGTACAATATTTTGTTGAACCTATTGGGTTAAATATAGGCTTGCTACTTAAAACTTTTTTCCTACTGCACTCCAAAATCCGTGATGTTTGTTGAAGGCCCATAATATGCCATTACTACTTGGTTATAGTTTTGGACCATCATTGCCAATGATGTTAATCTTGCCCTTTTCTGTATTACAATTGCGAAAGTACGAGATTTTTTTTTTTTAATTTTTTATTTTTTTTGGATGCAGCTCAGTGCAATACTATCCACATTACCAAAACACTGTATTGATTACACTTACATGACTACAAACTATCCTCTGATTCATTCTGCCTTGAGAAATATTAATAAGTACACCTAGCTTTGTGTGATTTATACATCCTTCAGAGCCACATGGCCTTGTTAGTACTTCGTCCTCTAGGTACCATTGCATCAAAATGTAACAATCCCTGGACTGAAGGTATTTAAGTTTCCATTGATTGTGTAACCATTATTTATTATTTATATTGTGCATTTTAAAGTTAACAGAGATCATAGAATATACTGAGTTGGAAGGGACCCAAAAGGTTCTTTGAGTTAAACTCCTGGCTCCACACAGGAGCACCTGAAAATTAAACCATGTGTCTGAGAGCATTGTTGAAATGCTTCTTGAACACTGACAGGCTTGATATCATGACCATTTTCCTGAAGAACCTGTTTTATTGCCCAGCCACACTCTCAGTGAAGAACCTTTTCCTAACATCCAATCTAAACTTCACCTGACGCAGCTTCGTACTATTCCCTAGTGTCCTATCTCTTGTCACCAGAGCTTGTCATGTCAGCTTGTCACTCTTTTCCAAGCTGAACAAACCAAGTGACCTCAGCTGCTTCTCATAAGCCATGCTCTCTAGACCCTTCACCATCTCTGTTGCCTTCCTTTGGACAAATTTTAATAGTTTTACATGCTTATATTTTGGTGCCCGAAACTGCACATAATACTCAAGGTGAGGCTGTACCAGTGCACAGTAGGGCAGGACAATCACTTCTTTCAACTGGTTAGCTATACTGTAGTTAATGTACCCCAGGATACAGTTGGCCCTTTGGGTGTCAGAAGACATTGTTGAATCATACTGAGTCAACCGAAATCCCTATATCCTCCTCTACAGGGCTGCACTCTGGCCACTTTTTCCCCAACCTATATGAACACCCAGGACTACATCACCCCAGGTGCAGAATCCAGCACTAATTACATTTCATATGGTTGGTGAATGCCCAGATCTAAATCTATCAATAGCTCTCTGTAGGGCCTCTACCCTGATCTATCTATGACAATCTGATATTTTTCCACTCGTATGCACTATGTCTATGCTACACATCTAGATAGAAAGTCAAAAGTCTTCATCAGAAAAAAAGTGATATATAAAATGAAAATTGATATATAAAATGAAAGCTACCATACAACTGTCAGACCAATGTTGTATGTTAATTTACAAAAAGAGTGGATATACTTAAAATTACCTGGAATGTTTCTGTTCTGTGTTTATTTTCCTTTCAAATCTGTTGAATCTGAACAAGAATTTCTGAATATTTTGAATCTTAAGTTTGTTTTCTCATTAGCTTTATTTCAGTTAGTTGATAAAATATTACTAGTTTGACTTAAAAAGTGATGATATTCTTTAATGGGAAATATTCTTTTGATATTCCTAACTTTTACATCTTGTAATGTTAATTATGCATAGTTGCATGATTGTTTTTATTGTTAAACTGTTTGAAATTATTTTTTTTTCTTAAATTTATGAGTAAATTTTTGTTTCAGTTAGTTACTGGCAATGGATCATTTGCTCAGGGGATGTGTTTTGCTAGTAACTTTGAATAAGAATGGAAGTTCATTAATAGGGTGTTTAAATGCCAGATGTACCATGAAGTACTCCCATACTTTAAATATAGTGATCAACCTCTTCTGTGACAGCAGAGACAGCTTTTCTATTCTTAGCTAGTGTGGTGATATCCATGCCACTCAGCACTTACTTCTATATTAATGGTCTTCTGCCTGCCAAAAGCAGTACGTTATATAGATTTTTTTTCAAGTCCCTATTCACCTGAAATAGCTTGCTTTCTATTTATCTCTGTCTCAATTTAGATTGTGATTCATAGGTCTACAGTGAAAAATTATCATCCCTTTAAAGCAGATGGAAACAAGAACTAATCCTGAGGGATCTTCATTCCTCAGCTCTTAGACTCTGAGATCCCCAGACCAAGAACTATGTTTGTATTTTACACAGTGTCAACCACATTGTCAGCACTTAATTAAAAAGAAAGAGGATGGAGCCAAGGGAAGCTGCGTTTTCCACACCTCTGCTGTGGTTATTGACATGTTAAATACTGCTTTTCTTTGTTTTTATCTTCTCTGAAGAACTAAGGGCTGGATGCCCCTTCAGTAAAAAAGGCTAGAAAAAAACAAACAAACAAACAAACAAACCAAAACAACAACAACAAAACACACACACACACACAAAAACACTTCTTTGGAGTAGAGTGGAAGGAAAAGCTTCCCTTCCAAAGGAAAAGCTTTGATCAAAAGGAATTACAGAACAGTGGAAAATTCAGGCTGGAAGAGACATTGCACATTCACCTCATCCATCTCTGTATTCTGAGGAAGAATATCTGAATAATCTCTAACCAATTCCCATACTGGAAATTTATGCATAATATTCTTGCATAGTCATTCTAGTGCTTAACCAGTCTTGCAGTGAGATTTTTTTTCCCCATTACATCTAACCTAGATATCTCTTGTTTAATATTGAGCTCATTCATTGTAGTCCTTCCCTTTGAAAACTAAAAGGAAGGCTCTCTTATTGTCAGAATTCAGTCATCTCTTCGTACTAAACAAACAGTTAAGTGTTATACTTAGATCACGATTCTTAATTTCACCACTCTGGTGCTCATTAGAATTGTCTCCAATTTGTATATTACCTTATTAAAATAAGATAGCTAGAATGTTCCATCTAAGGCCTTAACATTGCTAAATGAAGCAGAATAATTTCTTCTTTGTCTTACATATGTACATGGTTTATATAGATGATAAAAATAATCTTTTGGAAACTGATTTTGATTCTATCAAGCTAGCAATCAATTATAACATCCAGACCCTTTTACTCAAGACTGTTTTATTATTATTATTATTATTATTATTATTATTATATCCTCTGCTCTGCTCTGCTCTGCTCTGCTCTGCTCTGCTCTGCTCTCCTCTCCTCCCCTCCCCTCCCCTCCCCTCCCCTCCCCTCCCCTCCCCTCCCCTCCCCTCCCCTCCCCTCCCCTCCCCTCCTCTTTCTCCTTACCATTTTGAATGTCTGGTTGTTTTTTAAAACTAGTAGTAGTACTCTTACTTACTATGTTTTTATCAGAATGTACAATCTTAAGGAAAAATGATAACATTCATTACCTATGAGGAGTGGTGTGCTTTTAACAAAATAAGATACTTTTGAAGAGTTGTTTTATCCATTCCCTGTGAGCATTGTTTTAATGAACATATATTGCATGTTGGCTGGATACTATAGTTATTAACTGACCTGCTGCTGTATGATAATTTGGGGATGAGTCTCACTTCTTATCTGTTCACCTGCTGACAAAACTTGCTGTCTGGGGAGGTTTACTGCTTACTAGATCTTGACTCAGTTGTTGCAGAGAAATTGCCAAGGCTTTCTCTGTCATCAGACTCCTACCCTCAGCTGCTCTTCCACACAGGCACCAACAACATGGCAAGAAGAGACCAGGCATGACTACATGGTGCTGGATGTGGTGGTCAAGGACATGCATGGCTTAGGTGGTGTCTTGATCCTGCAGATGAAGGGAAAAGCCCCGAGAGGGAGGGAGGGTTTTCTGTGGACCTGATGCATAGCTAGTGTTGACAGCAGTGTTGGCTTTTATCACCATGGACCCTTTTTGATGATCAAGGACTGTTAGGAAGAGACAGGATCCAACTGAGCAAGTGGGGAAAAAACATCTTTGCCAACAGGCTGTGCAGCCCCAAACTGATGAGGGGATCTTTAACAGGAATGACAGGAAAGAGAGATGACAACCCACAAATGAGCAAGGCGTTGGACTGGGTTGACAAGGCAGAAGGATGACTACCCTAAATGTATGCACAAAAATAAGGAAATGCTGAGGGGCAGCACTGGGGGGAAACTCACACTTTTCTATAAATCAGAATGACCTTATGAAATGTTCGTACACCAGTGCACATAGCAGGGGGAACAAACAAGGAATCTGAACTATGTGTGCAGTTGTAGGACTAAGATTTCGTTGGGATCACAGAGAAGTGGTGGGATGGCTCACATGACTCAAGTGCTGCGATAGATGGATATGGGTTCTTTAGGAAGTACAGGCCAGGTTAGTCTAACACTCTGTTTGAGGGTTATTTATGTGAGAAAACACGGGGAATGCAGGAAGTTCTGTCTAGGGTGGATGACAAGCCATCTGAGAGATAATGGGCCAGGATTAGTAAGCAGACCAACATGGGTGATGCTGTGATGGGTGTCTGCTACCAACATACTTCTGAGGAATAAGTAGATGAGGCCTCCTTCAAACTGCATCCTGCCATTTTCTGGTCCTCATGGGAGTATTAAACTGCCTGGTATCTATGGAGGGGCAACACAGAAGAGCACAAACATTTCTGGAGGTTTCTGGAATACATTGATGATAAATTCCTCCCACAGGTGATTAAGTAGCTGGTGAGAGGAGGCAGTCTGCTGAACCTCAGACTTACAGAAAAAGATGAACTTGTGGTCATGATGATCAAAGGCAACATTTTCTGCAGTGACCATGTGGTGGTGGAGTTCATGATCCCATTTAAAAGTGTTAAAAGTAAAAAAGCAGGATCACAACTCTGGGCTTCAGAAGACCAGACTTTGGTCTATTCAGAGATCTGCTTAGAAGAATCCAATGGGTAATGGAGAAAAGAGGGCTGGGGGAGATCTTGCTGATTTTTAAGTATAGCTTCTTCTAACATTCCATTCAGACAAGCAGGAATTGAGCAAAAATGCCAGATGGCCTGCACGGGTGAACAAGAAGATCCCAACTAAACTGAAGCATAAAAAAAGAGCATAGAAGAAACGGAAGCAGTGGCAGGTAACATGGCAGGAACCTTAGAAGATTGTCCAAGCACACAGGGATGCAATTAGGAAAGGAAAACCAACCTGAAATTGAATCTAGAGGATTTCTTTTTCAAGTATTCCCCTGCCTCTGTAAGCCAAGAATACTTCATTTTCCCAGCTACTAATCCCCAATTCTATGCCACTGCAGGAATCACTGTGAATTTCAACTTAACTATCATTTCAATTATCTCTGGTATCAACAATTACTTCTGTGACACCCAGATCTAGATCCAAGAGTTTTATGACTTTGGGGTTTATTTCTACAAGTGTAAATGTGATGGATGAAATTTTGAGGTAATGGAATTTGGAAATCACTATAGGATGCAATTGCAGTGGAAAATAGAAAGTGAACAGTGACAGCTTTAAAACATTTGAAATTAAGGAGATATAGTAATAATTTATATAGGACAGACAATAATATTTTATTTGGAGAAATACATGTTAAGTTATGGAATGAATAGAGGTAGGTGAAAAGCAGAAGGTAAATGGAATTACAGATTCAGGTAATTAAACTTACAAAATACTTTGACGGAAATTATTGAGAGGTGATTAATATTTTAAGCTCTGAATTTTTCCCATCTGTAGAACCTCTTTCTACTACTTATATTTCTAATGATGAACTTTTCTTTCAGCTGGCCTGTCAGACAGGGAATATAATTTATAACTTACTAAAAACAAAAAGAAATGGAAATATTCAAAGTAGAACGTTGATGATATATTGATTTCTTTTATTTTTCTTGCTTGGTATCAAACTGTCTAACAAACTTATTGTGAAATACTTCACTACAGTTTCAGTTCATGAAACAATCCATTAAAAGTAATAAATATGTTCTGAGATGCAGGGAAACAATGACAACAACAAACACACAACAAACAAACAGAAAAAAAATCCTGTACATCTTCATGTTGTGCTCCAGGGCATTATAATGCTTATGAGGCTGTATATACGCTGTCCATTGACTTAACCCCTTTGACTTTCCCCCCTGAGAAACATCAGAGGGAATATATTTGAAAATACATTTGTTCTTAGGAGCCACTTTACCTTTTCACACCCTTTCCCTTCCTCTCTCCTCTGCCTTTTCTGCCCTATATGACTTAAAATGTGATGTCCTCTGTTCTATGGGAGATATGAGCAGGGAGACACAAAATACACACATGCACATGCGTGCATGCACGTACGCACACACACACACATACACACACAGACAGGTGTTGTGACACACAGTTTCCCAGCATAATATTTATTTTCATCCACAATGAGAAAATATGGATCATTAACAATAAGTGAAGGCTGAGCACAGTATCCTATGCCATTTCTAGACATTCATTGAACTGCTATTGTGGGCAAATTCCCTTAACTCTGAACTGATGAAATTCCTGGAGAAGACAAAAATCTGAAATTCTGACCTCTTATAGCTTCAAGACCTCCTGCAGTCAAGTCCTATGATAATGCATTTTATATTCTTTTCATATGATTTATTTCCCAACAATCAAATTTTTCCTTGCTCAGAAATGTTTGTACCTACTGTACTCTCTCTCTCTCCTTCTCTTTGGCTTCTTCCTTTCTTTGCATTGCAGGTAGCTAAAGTTCAGTTTAAAAGAGTAAAATAACAATAAATGGTGGGGCAATATATGCAGACAAACTGGAATTGGCAGATGAATTAAAATCATGTGCTGTTTTCATGCTGTTTCATGCATGCTGTTTTCATGTTCATGCAGAATTAATAATTGGTACAGACAGATTCACCAAATTGTCACAATATAACAACTTAAAGGTATGTCTTAAAAGTATAGGGCTATAAATACCTTCCTCTTAACTTCTGCAACCTGAATAACTCGCTGTTGGAAAAATTCTTTTCAAACATGTTACTAGTGCTGTTTTTTGAGTCCGATTGTAGAACTGGTACTGGTAGCTCATAAGAAATTAAGATCTTTATTGGCCCAACTTGTATAATAGCTATGCATCCACATTTCCCTGCTTCATCCAAAAACAGACAAAACTATTTTTTAAAGACTCCACAAAATTACATGGTATGTGCATGCAAGATGTTAGTTTGGGAGCTAAATGCAATTCCAAATCTAGCCTATTCTGAAAGGGTGAAAGGGTCACTCTTGAAATATTTTCTAATCTGAAAGTTGATTTTCTTGTTGCTAGAAAGCCCTGGAGAAAGTTCATCTTCAGAAAATTTTGAGACTCTTTTTCATCTGCAATTTATTTTGTCACTTCCTCTTAGCAGAGGAAGACAACTCCTCTAGTACATAAACCAACCTTCAGCAAACCTGGGAATCTCTCTCTGCCATAGAGCTAAGTTAGCTTTGCTGTTTTGAAAAATCTGTTAAGGTCATTTGTTATTTCTGATGGATAATATTCCTTCCTAAGGGTGGCTTACTCTGAAGATAGTTCTGTTATCATCAGTCTGAGTGATATGAGCTTGTCCTGACTTTGAGGTACCTCGGAGCACATAGAAAATACCCGTGTGCTGGGATGGTTGAAGGCATGCTGTAACTCACCATGTTAATTTCTCGTCATTGTGTACACTGGCCCACTGGCCTGCAGCAGCTAGCGTAACTCTGTATAACACCTCCACTGGCGGTGCTTAACCACAGAAAAGCAAAAAACATGCAAAGTCAGAAAAATGCCTAAGTCCTTCAGTACATTTTATTTTACTCAGCTGGATTTTGACTTTCTGATGTTGCAGTACAAATGCTGACGTGTGATTTTTTATTTTTTGTTTATTTATTTCTATTTTTTAAAATATGGTTTTAAATCAGAAAGAATTTACAAAATATTTCTGTAGTCCGGAGTGAAACTCTGGAACCTTGCGTAAGATTTAAAATCTGGAACTGGTGAAACTCACGATGAATGGTAATTAAAATGTCACATATACTGACTTTAAAAATGATTAATCTAGCTGAAAACAAGTCTAAATATTTAAGTAACTTTCCAGTGAAGAAACACCTCTAGCTCGAGACCAAAAGAATGAAAAAACAAAACAAAACAAAAACAAAAACAATACCAGAAGTGGATAGGACAGGAACCAAAAATAGAAAATCTGAAATTTTCTAGCCAAAAGAATGAAGACCAAGCTTTTACGTAACATTTATTTTGATTTTTAGTTCCCTGCTGTAAGGAAAAAAAATACAGAATTATTTTATTTTCCCTTCAAAATGGAATCCTGAACTTAATCAATTTCTCTGTTGCAGAATTTCTTTTCAGTTTCTTGATCCTTTAAATCCTAGGAAGTTGGTTTGCACTCATTTATACCTCTATATATCTGAGATTTACTTTCCAAGAAATATATTGAAATATTATGCTTTTAAAAATATAAAAGCTCATTTTTTTTTTCTCTTTGTATGTCTAATGGCCCTGGACCAGATGGAAATATATGTAGTTGCAAAATATGATGTGATAACAGTATGCCAAGAGATGTGAGGACGGTATCAAACGCAGAGCATTTTTTTACTAAGCAGAGGCAAATGTGCCTGCCTTAAGTGCTGTCACCTCCTACTCCTTTCTCTCCAGGAGGAGAGATGATGTGGTCATGGCAGGGGGCAGAGCGGGCAGCAGCAGCTGTGGCCAGAACGAGCAGAGAGCAGGGGAAGTCTATTTTTATCGGAAGCAATGTTATATTTTTTTTAGCATTTCTGAAATGTTGACTTGGTGTGTCACCTTGAGATGTGTGTGTGCGGGGGTGAAGCTATGTGGGTGTGCCTTTTTCTTTTTCCATAGAAGTATTTCTCAGAGCGGGAGGTGCTCATCCCACGCGTACCAGGCTGAAAGCAAAGAAACTGTGTTCACAAAGATGCTAAATAAAGCAAGTGGTTAAACAGAGGAGAAGGAGGATGAAAGAACAGTTCTTATGTAGGTGTCAAAATAAAAATGGGACAATTGCTTAAAACAAAAGCCTGAAACACTTCAGTGTACTTGGAAAATTTAATTAGAAATATGTAGGCCTTGTTCCCCACTGCTTGTGTGTTGCATAACAATTTAAGTTGTGCACAGTATGATACTGTAAGGATGAAAGTGATTTACATCTTTTATCAGGAGTGCAAATGCCTGAATTTTGCTTCATACTGTCAAGTAAATTACACATGTAAAGCAAAAAATAAAAATAAAAATAATCTGTCGGAATGTCTGTGAAAATAATGACAGAATGTATAGTGGTTGAGAATCTCAAAAATATTTCTAATTTAATTTTACTGTTCCTACATAGTTGTCCCTATTAACATATTACTTATTATATGTAAACCCAGCAAATTATATAAATATTTTAAGATTTGTATCCTGGAAATTCTTCACTGAAGTTGCAAGGCAACCTTAGATTTGTAATTTATAGGTTGCAGAAAAAATATATTGCAGTATTACATATTATTAGGAAACTGGGATATATTTTTAGGCAAATATAACACAAAGAGTTGACTAATAAATTAAAAGACAAAAGAAATTTTTATGATTGTAGTGGAAAATGCAGACTGGACGATTCTCAGAAGTCACAGACTGCCACAGTGAAGCTTCTATCCTGTCAATATGAACAGAATCACTTATTCCTAAATGAGGGTAGTATTCCTATTAAAGACAGTATCCTTGCTCACATGAAATCCTGTTACTCTTTGCACCTAACTTAGGGTGTGAGCTAGGTCACCCTGTATCGATGATTTCTCTGGTACCTATGATTTTGACAGCTCTAGCACTACCAGCATTCAAAGCAATATGTTTTACATGCATTTTTTTTTTCTTTTAGATTTTCAATAAACATAACAAGCAGGATCTAAATCTAGCTCAGTCCTACAGTATTATGTTCTATCCAGACTGCTACTGCAACCATCCTATCCATATCTAGCTATAGCTTCACTTTAACACTTTTTTTTTTTTTTTTAAACAGGTTTTGGTGCATTTAGTGAATGTCATTTTTTTTTTTAATGCAATTTCCTAAATTTTCATTTGCTGCTTGCATTTGTTACCTTACATAGAGGAAAACACATGAGAAGTACCTACTAGTGATATTTTTCGCTATAAAGACAGATAATGAAAACAGAACCTTACTGAACAGCTTGAAAGACTGCTTTTACAGTGTAGGAATAGCAGTCAGATTATTAATCTTTTTCACCAGTGAAATCTTCAAAAAGATGATGGTGCTAGTCCTAACTTATGAGATATATGTATTACGAGGATGCCTTTAGAAACCAATCAGCTATTTAATGCTTTGAATATTAGAAACACTGACAAGCTTTCTATTGAAGATATTTTTTGTTATTTACTTGATTTTAAAATGGTGAATGCTATTACTTAAAGCAGTAACTCAAAGCAGAGAAATTTCAGTCAAAATTATTTGAGATATCAATATATCTGTGGGTGAAGTCTTGAATTTATCTGTAAGTCTCCTTTATTACTATAGCCTTTCTATTGCACATGTTTTTCCATAGTCTATGAGTGGTTAAGAATATTTTTATTAAAGTGGCAAAATTTGAGAATTAGAGTTCATAGGCTGGAATGTCCTGTAACATCACTGATACATGTTCTGAGGGTCATATCAAACTATTTTCATTTCATAATCAATGTGAAAGCAGAACAAGACTATCAGAAATTTTATTAGACTGGCCTCATAATTTATGCTGTAGAATATTTGCTGAAACTGTTAATAAAACATTAATATATTCAAAATTTGTAGAAATTGTAAAAGTAGGTTTCTTGCAATGTCAGTAAAGCCTCACAATTCTATACACACTGTTAGGTTTAGGTAAACACAAAAGTAAACTCATAAAGAGGTATAAATGTTATTTTTCAGTATTTCAAATGATTTGAGTATCTTTCTGCTGTAAGTCAATTTCATTAATATTTTTGCCATGCAGGAAATGTTGATACAGAACTTCCATTTATTAATTAATTGCAGTTTTTCTTTCTCTCTCTCTCTTTTTTTTTTTTTTTTTAATGTTTTTCAGCTGATTCTTTTGAAATATCTGAGAAACAAAATAATCCCGTGTTTACCAAGCCAGGAGGAAATGTCACTTTTATTTGCCCTTATAACAGAAGAGATTCAGTTCAGCAAGTGGTGTGGGAAAGGATTAAAGCAGATTGCATAGATACCATTGTCCAGTGTAATTCATTAGGAGGGCAACGCTTTGGTGCAGATTTTAAAAAGCGTGCACTGGTGGATTGCTCTGATCAAGCAAGCTCCATGATTGTCATTAAAAATGTTTCAGTCTCTGACTTTGCAACATACCGCTGCGTGGCTACTGGAAGAAACAAAACCTACGTGATGAGTTTCACCATGCTTGGTAAGTAAAGAAGGTAGTAGTAAATGTTTCCACAGACAGGACCTTCTGAGGTATTAACACATTTACCCATATGAAATAACACTTCAATAACACATTCAAATGAGCAGTGTGTAAAAGATGGCAAAGTTAACAACCAATCTTGTTTCCATACAAGAAAGCTGGTTTTAAGGTTGTCTGATCTCATTACAGGACTTCAGACCTGCTTGTGAGAAACTGGTTTGATGCTAGGAAGCAGACTCTTCAGAAGAAGAGACTGACAGAGTTTGCAAGGGGTGCTCTCTTGAAGAAGATGTAGAGCAGTCCCCATTAGCACAGGGCACTGTGGGGTACATACCTGTGTCCCAGGGGAAAGACCAATCTTCCTACAAGAGCTAAGAGCACACTCTTGTCCAAAAATGGAAAAAAATATAAAATGGCCTCGGCCTTATTCATGTGAGGAATTTTTTCTGGGGGAGCAGAATATGTCTCCAGGTTTTGCTGTGAATATTGTCATAGTTTGATTATAATGGAAGCTTAGGTCTTCATATGTAAACACATAAAATAGGATTGCTCAAAATGCGAGCTGAATCCCTTTTAGTTCTACATTTATTTATTTATTTATTTATTTATTTATTATGGCTGGAGAAAATGACAACAGCAACAACAACAACAGAAAGAAAAAGCTCAGTTTTAGTTCTTCTCTGTAGAATGCATTTTGAAAACATGGTTCTTGTACCACCACAGTTCCTCTTCTGTTGTAGCATTCAGGCCAGCTCTCTGGTGTCTTCGATACTGCCTTTGTTAGCGGTAATAAATGAGTGTTAGCAGACATCCCTTTGGCAGCACTAAGAGCTGCGGCTTGAGATATAAAGCTTCAGAATATGCTTGATCTATGATATCATTACTGAGAATGCACTCAGAAAGAAAATGCTGATCTGTTTTACTCTGAATACTTGACCACAAAAGTCCATGAAATTCGACAAAATGTGATGAGAAGAATTATCAGGTGAATAATTCCTCTCACCTCCAAAAATTTTAAACATTCAAATTTCAAACTTTAGTTTACATGCTTCTTTTGATCTTGAACGAAACCCTATTTATCACTGTTGATTTTAACAATAAGAACATGGTTATGCATGTTTGTTGGAGAAAAAAAAGGTGTGAAACCATTGAAGAAGCTGAAGTATATGAAGTATAACACAATTCAAAAAAAAAAACAAACATGTTCTACCTTTTAAATCCTCTGCATTATCACACATTTTTGTTTATTTATTTGTTTGCTTCTTGTTCCAAAAGAAATGAAGTGTCAAAGATTCCCAATTATTTTTCTGGTCTTTAATGTTTGGAACTGTTTCATAACATGACTAAAAGTTCCATGACGGTTATGGAGAAACATTAAGGATAAAGGAGAGACAGGCCAGGTGTCAGCTCCCACAGACCCTGTGAAGTCTCTCACAAACTCAGAGTTACTTACTCTGCCTTAATGTGGCTTGAATGAAAGAATGGTAGCAGAAACTTGATGTGTACGTTTATATTTGATGTGTATGTGTATATTTTTGTGTATGTTCTACCAGTCCAGCCACTTCATTTTCTTTGGCTTAGCATTACAGTTAAGCCTCACTGTAGCTTCATACTCAGTTAATACAAATTCATACAATTAACCATCTTTTTGGATTCACCTATTCTGCAAGAAAACACCTGTAGAACACAAAGGAATTACATGGCTGAGCTCCATCCAGAATTTAGGTAACTGCCTGTAAGAGCCAGTTATTCCTCAAGGACATGGAAACTGACTAATAGTAAATCTGTCCTTTGAAACTGTCATTTTTCTTCCTAAATCACACGCAACAGCAAGCAAAACATGCAACTTATATCTAAAATGGGTGATAGTGAGCTGTTTGGGTCTCAGAGCACTGATAAATTGCCTCCAGTATTATTTTGGCTGTAACGGAACCTTTCCATCTCCTGATACTTTCAGTTTTAGAGAACAGGAACCAAATAATCACAAATAGAACAGAATAAGACTAATCCAACATTGAGACAAAAGTGGCAGATGAGATGAAAAGCAGGGGACTCCTTGACAATCACAGCGTGTCAGAGATACTTCCGTGCCATAGAAAACAGAGACAAAATAAGGCTAAAGTAAGGTGTGAGGAGAATCAAGGTAGGAGTGAAATTAGCTTCTTTCTTCCTTCCTGAATTCTTCCTGTATTAACGCAAGATATAAATCTGTGTCTGTGGGTCTCTCAATGAAGCACTTTTCTCCAAGCATGAATGCCTTTCACTTGTGGGCAAAATTATTTCAGCGATGTTTAGTTAGCATAGCTTACATGCCAGACCAGCAAGGCATGTGACAAGCTACATGAAGATCTTCAGTGCAGTTCAAATCTCTTGTTGGAACAAGTAACTCTGCCCCATCAATGCTTCCTCCTCAAAACCAAAGTCAGGGCACTGGAGGTTGAAAACCTTCACTCAGAAAAGTTTCACAATCTTGGAGAGCAAATGCCAGGCTACAAAGCTAGGTGTGGCAGCTGGGGGTGGGATATTGTCTAATACTTAATAAAAATTGTACTCCTTTCAGCATATCACCTTTGATGAGAACATGAGAACTGAAGAGACACATAACAAGCCTCTGACATGTTTCTGCAAAATCTTGAATGTTATGTTAAAGAAAGTAATTACAATAGGTTTTGTACAGTTAAAACAAACAAACAAAAACAAAACAAAACAAAACAAAAGCCTCAGGAAAGCTTTACTCACTTCAGATGAGAAAAAGCAAAAGGACTTTGAGTTGTTATTGCTTCTAAAAAAATCTAATGATTTTTCTCATCCAAATTTAACTGACAGCTGATAATCCCAGCTCTCAAACTCATTCACTCAGAGATCATTATCTTGACCTGATAAAACTGAAGGTGAAATGTCATGAAAAGAAAAATAAGGTCTGGAATGCTTAGACAGCTGGATGGGATGCTGCTGAAGTCCAGAACTATCCAAATTCACCCACCCTAGATGATAATTAAACACAGAATTTTTAACAAAGTAGCTAAAATTTTAAAATTTCTGTGTTGTTACTTAGAGAGTGTTTTCTCCTTATTTCTATAAGTACTCACTGGCAGAGGTGAAGGTTTTCTGTGGTGGGTAGCCAAACATTTAGAAAAAATACATAATATATTTTTTTCAAAGTTGGACATATCCACATGCACTAGCCTGTCATTTCAAGGGTGTAGCAACTGAAAACATTTTGGGAATAAAGTGACTTAATGTGTGGTTACAATACAAAAGATCAGTTTGTTATCAGTCAGCCTTCTCTATTGTGTCACATACCTTCAGTTTGTAAACTTCTGAGAGAATTTTCTTTCTTTTAACTTTTCAGTAAAAAAAATATTAGAATTCAAGGATAAGACTTTTCTGTAATCAGTATTTTTTGTTATCTTTTCCAATGAGCAACTAATATTAAACAAGCATACCTGAGCTAGTATTAACTGGTGTTCAGGACAGACAGATAAGAAGCAGTGAACCTTTCTGATCCAGGAGAAAAGCCAATTTGTGATTGCTCATCAGCTGGTTAGCTGAGATTATTGTCATTAGTGATTCATTAGTGATACTGGTTTCTATCTATCTATCTATCTATCTATCTATCTATCTATCTATCTATCTATCTATTTTTATGTGCCTATAAACAGAGCACATAATTTTCTTGTCTATCCAGACTGAATGCTCTTTGGGGCAGCTGTGGTTTCATCTTCAGCAACTATCTTCCTCTCTAAAGTGTCTAGAACATTAAAGAGGAATGAGCTTAAGGTTATTTTTTATTTCCTGCTCTACCAATAAATTGCTATTCTTTATCTGAAACACACAAAACAACTTTGTGGCTGTAAGATAAGATCACTGTCACATGTAGTAAGTAACAGAAGAGGCACCTCTATGACTTCTTTTTACTGAAGTTCCCATTTTTTTTTAATTCTTTTTCCACCCCAGAGCATCCTCATCTTTTTGTATCTCTTGTTTTGTTTTATTCCTACATGTTGAGAAACTGAAGAATATACAGGAAATATTTCTTTTTCAGTAGGTAACTGAACAGAGTCACATTTGATGCTTACCTCATCAAGACATTGCTATCACATAGGGTCATTTGAGATTGCTAGAAGTTGGTAAGACCATCTGGCTAAGATTTGTACTGTAGAAGCTGCTACTGCTAGCCACAAATACACTGTATACAGTAGTGCCTACTACATGCTATTTGTGATTATTTGCTTTCTGTGCTATTACTCTCAAGTCTAAAGACATCTAGTGCAGAGATGCTACAGAAAAGCAGGAAGTTGTACACTGTGGTGGGCTGCAAAAAGCTGTTGAAGTTCTGTGGTTAAACAATTTTTTTTTTTTTTATTTTCATACTGCTGTGCTGCGTTCACTCACTTTTGGTTCCAGTCACAACTTCTGTGTTAGCTCAGCATAACAACGGATTTTTAAAAATGACGAAATGGTTGTGAATTCTGAATATTGATCTTGAGCTCCCATGTGTCTACATAATTGTTGATTTTCAACTTAATCTGTCATGGCACCTTCATAATGATTTATATAAAATACTAATAATATTTATTACAATTCTATTTTAGCAACTTGGGATCACAAATGGTTTATTACCTACATAGCTGGAGGAATATCAGCTGCTGTTTTACTGTTAGTTTTCCTACTGATTTTCTGCATCAGCACTGCTTATGACAAAAAGTGAGTAACAAATCAATTTGCTTGATACAGAGGCATTAATGTATGAAGGTGTTAACAGCCCATCCTCTACTATCTTCTTCAGAGGCTATTGGAAAAAAAAAATAAAAGAAAAAGCTAGTTTTGAAAATTTAATTTTCCTTCTAAAATTTTAAATTAAAAAAAGAAAAACGAATCAATTCTTCAGCCTATGAAAGAGGTGACTTTTTTTTTTGCCACACTAAAAAATAATAATAAAACAACAACATCAAAAAACCCCTACAGCTTACTGAAGTTCCTTAGTCAGCTAAATGCCTACATTGGTATTAACTGAAACATCATGCCAAGGGTGATTTGTCAAGAATAACATAGGCTTACGCATAGGCTGTTTGTGTTTTATGCATAAACAACATATGACATCTTGATGTTTCTACATCTTCTAGCATTTTATATCTACTGTATACCAAATATATAGTAGTTGTCTGATCCAGAATCTCTGCTTCCAATGGAAAGAAATACCGAGTAGAAAAAAAAATATATATATTTGTTCCCCCATTACAATATATCACGTTTCTGGAATTTGTTGGCAAGTTATTACTGAATAAGAAGGTCTTTTTATCTGTGTCCAGGCCTTTACAAAACAGTGCTAGTCTCATGCATGTTATGGTCTGCAGTTCAGAGGAAAGGCTACTTGGATTTTATTGGTTTCAGTGGACAAGTAAGCTATACCACCGTTATCTCTTGTATGCTGGAATTAGATAGTTTGGTCTATACTATCATTCATGGTGCAGTTCCTTCCATTATGTTTCTAACGAAATATGTGCCACCAGAAAGAAGAGAAAAACAGAGGCCTTATTAAACCCTTTGTACTCTACTCAGACCAAGGTAAGATCATCTGGAGTTTACTCATATTCTGTATTTTGTATATTTCTTAACATCTTTCTCTTCAGTATCTGATGCTTGATATAACTTTTAAATAAGGGATATATCCCTTAATTATCATTTTTTTAAATGCTTAATGCATTTTTTTAAAATGCATCTAATTATACTAAGAGATGTGTTCCATGTAGCTCTTTTGGTTTTGCTATCTTTTATACTATTTGTGTATTGGCAGTATCTTTTTTTTTTTTTTTCTTCTCAAGTAATTACTTGTAAAACGGAAGCAAAAAATTGAATCCTGTCATACCCTTTGTCTTTACCTATTCAACTTAATTGTAATTTGTTGGGACAACTGTTTGAGTGTTTCTCCTTTCTTTTTCTACTTTAACAATCAATTTATTGAAGCTCTGTGACTCTTTTCCCCTCAGTGATCTTATTCAAGGCCTGAAATTTACAATTGGTAAGGCAGGATCCAACTCTTCTGCTTCTGCCTTGTATCTTCATACCCTCAGTCATGGTATGAAGTAGTAATATCCTTAGGGAAATGGCCCTTTCCTCACAGTGGTGTGACTCCAGCTTTCCATCTATTTCCCTCAGACAGCACTGATGTATGACTCTGCATACAGGTCCACTGTAGATATGGACTCATACAGCCCTTTGACCTCCTAACATTTCAATTTCTCTCATTCTGCCCCTTTGGTTACTGTTCACATCAGAATGAAGCTCTTCCTAGGGTAACCTTAGCTTACAGACTACCCATTTTCTTCAGAAAGCATCTTCCGAAACAATGACAATTAACCAAGGCACCATCACATTAATTACATGACAAATTCTTAGCATGGTCCATATCTATAGAGAATTCATGTTTTAAGACTGACATAGATAACTATTTCAGTATGTGAAGTGTGCACATGAAGAGAAGGAGGCATTCCATTGATACTCATACTTTACCAGGCATCTGATGTGGAATAGCTGTGAAATTTCAAAGTACAACTTCTTTTTTTTATATGACTTGAATCTAAAATTTATCCCTAGAAAACAAGAGACCCTCCCACCAAAAAAAAAAAAAAAAAAGATTGATGGCTTTGATGGCTGAATAATTCCCAAAAATAAATCAGTGTAAAATAAATAAATTTCTTTTTTCTTTTTTTTTTTTCAGTCACATCTTTTTCAGAAAAGTTCTTCAACTTTTTTTTTTTGTTCTTCTAGAGCATTAATGGTTATGAAAGATATAATTCTCATACCCCATGGAACATAGAAAGAAGAGGAGAAGAATCATCACCCAAGCAGACAGAGGAGATTTACATCAACTGCATAAACCTGAGGAAAGACCATTAGCTTACTTCTTACAGCTGAAATAACCAAATTCAGGCAACAAATTTGCATGTTGGATTTGCTTTGTTTTGCACTGGTGGGCTGCAGAAAATTCAATTCACGGTAGCAAGCACTGCCCAGGCTGCCCTGGAGGGACAGCACTGGTCCCTGAGCCAGCCTGGATGCATCTTTATTACATGACAGTCTGCAGCATCAATGTTTCTTTTGATTCATAAGCTCAAGTGAAGATTTTTTGTATTTCTAAATTTATTTTTTTTTACCCAGTAAGTGTACTTATAATAATTTTAGAACAACTCTAACATACAGAACAGAGGTGCATATGTTTGCATAACATTAATTTGGTCTGAGAAATAAATGTCTGAGAAATCTATGTGAAAAGGTGAAAATGAAAATATGCTCTATGTTCTCTGTATCCATGACTTTCAAATATCAAATTGAGAGCTTTATGGAATAATAAATATCCATTACTTTCTGCAAAGGATGTGTTATTATGCTGCTGGGCAAACAGTACTATTCAGCTGGCAAAAGCAAATATATCAGGGATCCTTGAACCTAGATTTAAAAGTATGAACAGAAGCTTTCTATCTGACAGCTGTGTGGTTTTACAAGCTTCTTGCACGTAGCACAATTATTTCAGCACTCACTGTTTGGGGATGGAATAGAAATATAGCCCCTAGTCCACACGCACACACACATGCATGCATGTGCACACACACACACCTTTTTTTTTTTTTCTCTCTCTAATGCCCAGAAGAAAGCAAAACATGAAGACTCTGTCACTGTCAAGTTATATTTAATAATAATTTATTATAAGGTTTAGTTGCACAAAAAATAAATGAGATTATGGAAGATACATGAATAAATGATGCAAAGCAGAAAAGGCGTGATTGGGAACATTTACAAAACAATACATGTGTGGTTTTATATGTGCATATGTATATATTCTGCTGAAACCTACAGAATAAACCACACAGAAACTGAACAGACAAACAAAGAAACAAAAAAATCCTCAAACAAACAGCACTAGAAGGCAGACCTGAGAATTAAGATCTATGCATCTTATGGCCTTTTACAAATCTGCAACATTACTGAGGATGGAATCCCAGTAGATGAAGGTGCTACCGTGACGGCTGATAATCAGATGTGTCTGTGTTCTACAAACTGTATGCCTCCTGGCCCACCTATGTCTGACCCCCTTTTCTCTTGTAGCATTAGTAAAAGTGACTCATTTGTTATTTTATTATTATTATTATTATTTAGAAAGGGTTTGGGGGAAGGCATTATTAGTCTGCTACAAACCAGTTCTACTTGGTTGGCTAAGAAGAAGCATCAACAGCCTGAAAGTGAAAAGCACATTTGTGTAGCTCTCTGCAAATCGAAAGCTCTACTTGGTTGGCTAAGAAGAAGCATCAACAGCCTGAAAGTGAAAAGCACATTTGTGTAGCTCTCTGCAAATCGAAAGTTTTCCTCACGCACAAAGGAAAATACAAGTCTAGGTTCTTTGGACAATAATGAGGACACAAGGCTTGTCAGAACTATTTGAGTGACAATAGTGTTGTACAGTTATCCTGTGCTTCAGCTAAAACTCTAAAAACTGAAACCAAAGAGTCCTTCAACCTGGCATTTAAGACTTAAATTCTTTTACAATGTCATTACAATATCATTAGAAAACATGTCATTTTGGTTTTGTGTACTCCTGAACAAGAACACATACACATTACAACGTATATATTTTTGCTTTCACTTATTGAAGGTTTTCAGATATATAAATGCTTGCATGTGAAGTTGATGAGGACACACAGAACTGTACTATTAGTAAGTTGATTTATTTCCTGAGTTATCATATGTCATATCAGATAATTCTAAGTTGTGCACAGCATTACAAGAAAAACCCTGTAGCATTGGGTTGTTTGTTTGATGATTCCATTTATATTAAAATACCAAAATGATGATGTAATGAATTTGATTACATTGAAGATCTCAGTTGTAATCCTAATATGAAATATACATAAGCCAAGAAGTTGGCATTGTTTCACTGCTTGTAGAGACATTCAAAATACATCCCTACTTTACTGAGGGTAAAAAAAGGGGAGAGGTGGAGGTTAAGTATCTATAATACCAGATTGCTTTGATTATTTCTGTTACTGTCCTTATTTCTTGTCTCCCCTGTTGCTTTTAGCTTGTCTGCATGCATTTTTTTAAAAATAATTATTTTTGAGATTTGAGAAAGAAAAAAAATAAATCTCTACTTCACATCTTTGCAGGTATTTAATCTGGTTTAATTCAAATTCCATAGACATATTACTTTTACCAAGATAGTCCACAGGGAAAATCACATAACACATAGCATAATAACAATATATTATTTTTCTTTCAAAAAACAAACCCAAAACAACAGCTTCATTTTTGTACCATTGTAATATCAGTGAACAGCAGCTGAACATGAGACTGATAAAAACAAAAACCAAAAAGAAAGAAATCAACTAAACCTCAGCAGTTTAGTAAACTATGCACACACACACACAAAAAAAATCCAAAAGTGTCATTTGAAATGTGATATTAAAACTCTTTATATGTTTTATGAGTCTGACAGAATGGGACCTAGAAAAAGCATGTTTGCTGTGACACAGTTTAATTATGTAAATTGGCTTTCCAGTGTAAAATAATAAAAACTATTGTTTATTTGTGTTTGTTTTCAGGATTTTCCATAGATTTCCCATTTTCTTTGGGAAAATTTTAGTTCTTTTTGTGTAAACTTAATCAACTATAATTTGGAAATATTATTTTAAACGGTTACTGTGGTATTTCATTCTTTATTGCCTGCTCAACAAGTTAAAAGGGAAAAAAAATCAAGGAAATAACATGACACAAATATGGACAGCAACACGGTCAGAATACTATTTGAACTGTAAGACAGTTTTGTCTTTTTTGTTGTTTTAAAGCCTTAGAAACTTTCCTCAAAGGCAACAAACATAATAAAGTATGTTTTCATTAAACAACTGAGTCTTGAATCACTGGATAACTACTTTCTGTGTAACAGGAAAATGAACCTATGAAATTTTAAGAAAAGGAAAACAAGTCTTCTCCTCCCTAATAATAAAAATGTATGTTTTGTGTTCATGGTTTATGCTGTGTGAAAAAAGTAGCTATTTAAGGCCCATGTTAAAATTCCATTTTCAGTACTTTTAGTACCATTTAGATTAATAGTAAGTCTTAAAAGAGCTTAAACTTGTATCAAAGAAAAAAATATTTGAAATCTGTCTTTGCTGGGACTTCCGAATGTAGGAGACATAGTCACCAGAATCTGGATCACAAGGGAGAACACCAAACCCACTGTCTATGAAAGAAGGTCAAAGTTAGAACAGCAACATACTGCAAACTACCTCCTGTTACTATACCTTTCTTTTGTCTCAAATATGTCCCTATAACTTAAAGAGTGTCTCTGACTCTGTAATATGTTCATGATACTGCCTAGTCTGCTTATCTTTTCATCTTCCTTGAATGTGCATCTTAGGGTAAAACAGTGTTCCTGTGAGGAAACAGTCTGCTTCAAGGACTGGACCCACCAAGGAATAGAAGAACCTGGACTTTTCCAAACTCCCACTTTAGGCAGGGTGGTCCAACACTTAACTCTTTCTGATGCAACCTGTCCAAAATTCCCAGGTATTTTCCCAGGGAATTCTACATTTTCTATTTTCTATCAGGCACCTAAAGTTTTATAATCACCCTCAGAAATAACTAATTTTAATTATGATGCACAACCAAACCATCTACCTGCTATTCAGGTCTTATTTTGATCATAAGTAGATGCTAGCTTACTCTTGAAAAATTCAAATAAGAAACCTGACAAAAACAAACAAATAAACAAAACAAAACAAACAAACAAAAAAACAGAGGACTGATCTCAGTATCAGATTTTTTTTTTTCCCCCTGGGTGTTGTAACCATCTGGGACTCAAGGATGTTCCTCTAAACCTCCTGTGATATTGAGCAATGTAAAAGTTCAAATCCATGGTATTTATTTACACCTGCTGACATTGACTCAGAGAATATTCCCCAGCACAAGCAGAAGACTTATTTCCTTTAAAGCCTAAATGTTCAGTAGAAGTTAATCCCCTAAACAGATCTGTAAGTCTGACATTAGGGGTTAGTTCCAAATACTGCCTACAAGATAGGTTCTAAAAAAATTATTTTAGACTGTAGACCCCAGGAGTAGAAACTATACATGAAGTTCTCAGACTGCATTATTTAAGGTGGAAGTAAGACAACTCAAAAGACATTTCAAATATTCACACATTCCTGTGGAACTGTCTTGGGCTAGATGCATCTCCATTGGTATGCCATGTTGGGATGTGACATCCTAGTGCATGTGGGGTCAGGGTGGCCACTGTCCCTTTGACATGCAATATGAAGGATCCCAGCCTGAGGCTAGAGAGTCACAGTGGTGTTCAAAACATTAAGCTGGACTAGGCTTTTCATTGGCATATGAAATTCTGTTTCTTCTACCACAGTTGTTTCATACTGTTTCCTACCTACCAAATCAGCCAGGAAATGGAAGACCCTGGCTCACTTCCTGCAGACAACTTCAGACACACCCCATTTTCCCCGTGCCCTTTCCACCCTTAATTTACACAAAAATTGTAGTAAGGGAGGATCTTTCTCAAGCAGTTTTGTCAGCTCACTTCATAATTGGAAGCGTAAATGTAAGCACCCATGTATGTATTTTTATGCATCTTAAATGCAACTGCTCAGCTTATTATCCAGAATTTGATCAGCTCTGAAATACTCTAAATTATATATTTAGCAATATTTGGATGCAGAAAGTTTCACAAAATTGTGTGATAACAATTATGATGCATTATATATGGTACTATTTTTCAAGGATTATATTGCATTATAATTGCATTTTGAGGATTATAATGCACTTTGGTTGGGCTGGTACTTGGTTCTTCCATACATGTTAGGGAGAATGGGCCCAGCACTCCTGAACCCTCAGCTTAGAGCTGTGAGTTGCATTAAACACAAAAAATTGTTGCCAGCTCCTGATAAAATCAGAATTTGAATGCTCTGGGAAGCTATTCTGCACTCAACATGAACCACTGCTATGTACTAAAATGTCTTCTAAATTTTCCTAGTATTTTTTAAGATTACAGATTTTTTCTTTAAATTATTTTTGTTGTTTTCTTATGCTATTCTTTTTCTTTTCATTAGGTTTCAAAAACTTTCCTCTGTATAATGGTGTTTTTCAAAGAAGGAAAAAAAGGCCTGAAAGCAGTGAAAAAAAGGTGAGCATATGTCATACTTTGTTAGGAAGTCATAATATATTTATTCTGAATTGTCTGTTCTTCCCTGTAACTATCTTAAATCAGTAAAACTTACAGCAGTTCTAGAACATAAATATTTCCTATCACAGCCTGTCATCTAAGAAAAGTCAGGAAATGCAATAATTAACATCAACAAGGACAGCTTTATTTTATATCATTTATTCTGTTTTAGCTGTAGGAGCTATGATGAGAATAAATATTTAACTGCAACCTTTAGTTTTGTTATTGGTATCAAATTACCAAGACAGCTGACTAATTTTTTGCTATTTTCTATGTCTTGCTATCATACAGTGAAAATGATTGAAAACCACGTGTAGCCTCCATTAAAAATGAGGTTTAACTTCACTCATGCCAAACATTTTTACAGAAAAAAAAAAAAAAGTCTACTGTAAAATGTATCCTTTCTCTTGACAATCCCAGGACTGTAAGAAGAGCATGAGGTAAATCTATTTAACCTCATTAGGATTTTTGTACTCAAGGGAAAAAAAAATCTTAACCATTCTATGGGAATTATGGGACTCTCAGTATGAGATTTAAAAGGATTAACTCCATCTTAAAGAGATGGGTATTAGATTTTGAGCTTTTATTTAGTTAAAACAGATTTTTTTTTCTCCATTATAACTTGCAACATTCTATAACAATATTGACATTTTCAAACACTTTAATTGTAATTAATCATACTTAAACCTCAGTCACTTTCATATCTTTTTTAATCTTTTACATAAAAATCTGTTAAGTTGCATATGCATGCAAAGAGGCTAGATGCATCTTTGTAAAGTGGAACTTCCATTTACTTCAGTAGAACCCGTTCACCTCTGGATTCTAATATTTAGGTTTCTAAGCACAGTGCCATTTAAGTAATTGCTGAATACACAGCAGGTTCACCTGTCACCTTTTACTGTCCTGTAAGGGTCTGGAAATAGAGACAGACTTCTTGTTACAACAGGTTAGTCGATATTCTTTGACTTTTATTTCACCATATGCCTGTACATGTTTCCGGTATAACACATCTTTTTATCCAAAATCAAAATTGAAGAGCATTTATTTAGAATATCAAGAACAAACACAACACCCTTTATGGAGTTCAAGACTTGAATGAATTCAAGAATTAATATATCAAACCTTATACCCTCTAATTTTAAAGTTTTGTCACTACAGTGGTGTGCACAGTCATTAAATTCTGCTAACAATACATAGACCTGACCAGCTGTCAGCGTTGAAAAATAAAAGATTCTAATATACACAGATTGTGTAACAAGTTGATTTGGAAAGAGTCAGAAATATTTGGATGATGTATGGAAAAATTAAATTTCCAGTGCTACTGGATCTGTTCCTATAATCAAGCCCCTTTTCACACTTTCTCTACAGTCCATGCTACTCTGTATGTGGATAAAAGCCCTATTTATTTATTTGCAGCAGGTATAAAAAGGATGCACTGATACTGAACACTAAAAAACACCACCACCACCAACATAAAGCAACAAAAAACCAACACCCACCCCAAAAAACAGATTAATTGGAACACTTTCCTCCTTTCTTTTTAGAAATAAATAAATAACATTGCATTTCATGCTAGAAAGCACAGACATTCAAGAGACTTACATTCTGTCGTGGAAAACCATCCTGCAGCTTCTAGGTTAACAACTGAAAACTAGTAAATGTGGCTGGTGAACTAAGTCTGAGTAGAGGTTTATTTGCTACAGGCTGCTGATATTTGTCAGTTCCTAGAAATCAAATAGATCAAAAATCACTACTCTTCATGGTATTGCCTATTACACTAGAGATCAAGCTGAACAAGCATTAAGTTCATGCCTTTTCTGATAAATGCAACACAGAGGTCTGATTAGTGCTCTTTTTTTTTTTCTGTTTGCCATGAACAGGTGAGGATTTTCACAGTCTGCCTGCACTAAGCAACACCTAAATAAGTGTGTACCTGCAGGCTGTATGCCAGCTATGCATTATTGCAGGCTGTATGCCTGCTATAAAATATTGCCATAGAGTGCACTTCAATAGATTTTTGACCTCAGATATTTAATTTTAACTCCTCCTCCAGCACAGTCTTATTAATTTAGAACAAGATTTGATTAGAAATGTGTTTGCTACTCCCCAACAGGATTTCTATTCACTTGTGAAATGAAGTATTTTCCAAAAATGCTTTTGACATTCCCAAAACAGACTTTAGACAAAACAAAAGAGAGCAGCTATTGCTGCTGTCTAGCAAACTTCTTTGGTTTGTCAATACATTTCTAAGCTTTACTTGCTAGCTTTAGGGAAAAAAAAAGGCAAAAAAAAGAATTTTGCATGGACCAAACACGTGTGAGCAGCTGGAATCAAAGCCTACCACAGAAAGTAGAGCCTGAACATTTATTCAGTAAGGCAGCAAACTCCATGTTATAAGATATTCTTCTTACTTTTTCCTTTACATAGGCAAGAAAATTTGTTCAAAAAGAGCATACTCACAGATGATTCAAACTAGTAATAATAAAATGTAGCCATTTAAAATATGGGATAACTCAAGTACCTTAGCACCATATTATGATTTATTACTAGTCTCCTTCAATTTCTCCTTTTCTGCACCGAGTGATTTCAGAATCAAAAGTACCATCATGCATCAATCTATAATAGTTAAGAGTTATTAGTAACCATATCAGCAATGGTGTGTGTTATTTTTTTTTATAGGAATGAATGTATTTTTATCAAGGGTTGTTTTTTTTAAAAAAAATAGATCATATTACAGCTATATATTCATTACACTTCCTCAGAACTGAAATGAAAACAATAGCCTTACATCAATTTTACAATTTTATGATGTATTAATGCTAAGTTCCCTTTTCACCAGTTGCACCTGGTTACCACTGAAGACATTTTGTTGCCCTCCTGCTCTTCCCAGCTCGTTGGCTGAAATCAGAGAGCTCTTCTTGGGTCAGGAGTAAACATATTACCTCTGTGCCTTGCACATGAAGGTAGCCGAGACTTGAACAGGGACCAGCGGGACCCCTGGGCCTATTGAAAGCCCCTTGTAGTCTCTAGGCAGGCAGCTCTACCACGTTCGCCAAAAGAGAGTTTTATTTCTGGCAGAACCACTAGGAGCTGTACAAAGTTGTCTCAGTGGGGAATTACTTAGGTTATTGAGAGGCATACACCAGGAATCAAAGCAACTCCATGAAAACAATTTTCTGGCAAACTGTTGGCCTAGTGCCTGCATGGTTCTCATGGAGCTTTTCTGAAGAACAGTTTTGGAAGCTACACAAATGCACAAATTTTACAACGGTATTATCTTGTGTTCTGGAGTGGCACAAATGGCAAACTCCACTGGACACGCAGTACCTTTGTGCTTCTGGTGACCATTTTTTTTTGACAGTGTTGCAGTACACTGTGAAGATGTATCCTTATCTTCAACTTCCAGTGTGCTTGTGTTTACTGTCTGCAAGACGTAAGTTCCCAATAGCTCAGTTTTGCTTTTTGTTGATAGCATTCTTGAGCTTTGCCCTGGAGTTCATTTTCTGTTGCTACAAGATTGAATTTCACAAGTATTTATAAATGTATGAATTGAGAAGATAGTTGCATTAAATAATGAAAGCAAAATATTTAGTAAAATTCTAAATGGCCAATCTGTTTTTTTTTTTTTTAATAGCATTTGTATTTTCATTAACTAGACAATATTTAGGCACTACAGAAGAAGACGAAACCTTCTTTGACAAACAGTGGCCTTTCCCCAGATAATGGAAGGAGTGCACTATATAGATCTTATGTTTTCTGTCTAAACACAGCTAAAGCACTCGCTTTAGGATTTAGATTCTGAAAAGGTTCTCAAACTATATGGACACTGTGTCCTCAGAGCACTTCTGATAATTCTCCTATTTTGCCTTTTGCCTGTTTTGGGGCTATGAAGAATATAAAAGTATTAAATGACTAGTATTCAAGTCACAGAGGGAAACAGTTAAATGGACATGCAATAGAAAACTGCAGAACATATTGGAAACTTAATCTAAGGAATTTTAAGGAAAAAAAAATATTTTTAGGGCAAGTGAAAGAATCTCAGTTGCATAGAAATAGAAATAATTGGTAAGTTCTTCAAAAAAAGCTCTTTGGAAAAGGTCCCTTGATTAACAGAATTACACAAGCATTATATATATATATATATATATTTATCATATTTTGCAGATAACATTTGCAAACTGGAATTTTTCCCAAAGCAAAATATCAACCTTTTTTTTTTTTTAATTATTTTTTTACTTTTTAAATGAAAGCATGAATGAAACTTCCTTGATGGGTACAACTCAGCTCAGAGAGCACCATAGGTATAGCTCCCTGACAGCGTGGGAGAGCAGGTTTTCATTTTAGCTCATCAAAATATTCTCCACAGGGAGTCATTCTATTCCTGAGTATGGCAGCACTGTGAGAAGGAGAAGAGGTAGTGAATGGGACAGGAAAAAAGGAGGAAAAATAAATAAAGCTGATTGTGGTGGGCTGGAAGTGTTTCATTCAAGCGGATCACAAAGCCTTTTTATTCAGCAGCTGTTCACTGAGGTGTAGAAAGCTGTAAGTCTGCAAAGTCTCTCAGCCTGTAAAATGGTTGGAGAAAAGCTGGACATACTGTACCAGTAAATGTTTAATTAAAAGCAGAAGTTTCTTCCGTACTTTTTAATACATATATATATGTGTATATATAAAACAATCCAACAGCACTTTTTCAGTTAAATTATAGTACATAAAACTGATTGTTTAATTGGAAAAGAGTCTGTGTCTCCTCCTTGATATGCTTCCAACCTGTCCTGAGAAACAACTAATGAGAAGAATTCCTCTGGTAATCATGGCAATCAGTTTCACCCTGGGAATAGAATGCAAGGCCTGCTTGTATGACAGCAAAAGAGCAGATTTTTCTCCCCACATTTTCAGACATTTCAGGGTATCATGAGACGTACATAAATATTTGATATCACTTACAAAAATCCAAATATTCAGGATAGGTAAAACTTGTTCCCTACCTACTGGTATGCCTTCCAACTTACTCCCTTGTTACTGATCACAACCACACCTATAACAATTCAGTTTTGAAAGATGTCTTCCAAAGACAGAAATTTCCATTGAGATGGACTCATCATCCTTTCCAAAGTAAACTGATGCTTGATACGTGATCATACAAGATACGATGTGCATCTAAAACAGAAAGCTGAGAAGGAAACAGAGAAAATCAAAGGAAAGCTGACCAGAGAGAAAAAAAGACCAGAGCTCAACTTCTGGACCATGTCTGGTCCAACCATGGAACAGGAGATTGCCAGCCAGAGATGCAGCCCATGCTTATTATTTTGAAGAACAGTTTTCCTGCTTTTTAAAGTTATTCTTGCAAGCATGGATACTTAAATCAATTGCAAATTAGAAGGCTTCTTGGCAGTTCTAAGGATGAGACTTTGCTGCTCACGTGAACATTCGCAGCTCCTATGGGCTTTCATGAGAGGTATGTGCATATTAATAATTGCTGAATTTGTGCCCCAGGAATTTAAAGAATTTAAGAGATGTGCTAGGCAATAACCTTTTCTTAACACATCAAATTCTGTTCTCAACAAACAGCATTAACTTGCTACTATTTATTGGAGTCTGACTCAAAAAACCACCATGCCCTCTATGGCAATTAGCAACCCTGCTTGGCTCTAAAGGCACCTGCCGTGCTTATGCTGCTTGTTCCATTGGCAATGTTTCAGTGAATCCAGCTGGAGTCAGTGGGCTGCAGCAGGGACCTAAACATGTCACCAGTGAGGATGGGCCAACCTGCTGTTGGAGATGGGTAGGAAGACCCCAATGTCGAATGAGTCATTGTGACAGAGCCCTGTGACAGGACCTTCTCCGGTCATGCAGAAACCTTCACACCAACACAGTTCCATTTGTTTTAACACTGTCTCACAACACGAACGCTTGCCCCCCCGCCCTCCCACCCCTCCCCCTCCTTCCTAAACATATTAACAGAAGGAACGGCAAAATAAATAAAGACTTAGCCTCTGCTTCAGGGAAGCCGCCTCTTCAGGTTCCCATCTATGCGGTGGTCAGGCTGGAGCTGGTAGGCTTCAGTTTTCATGGCGAGTTGTGGGTGCGGAGGGCACACGCTGCTCCCTGGCCCTGGTGGCGGGTTCCAGTCTTGACTGTGTCTCTCGGCCGGCTGCCCCCGGCTGTCATTGCACAAGGCCCGAGCTGTAGCTGAAGGTGTAGCTGCTGGCCAGCGAAAGGGACTGCTGGTGCTCCTCGCCCTGCTCTGAGGGGTAGCTGGGAAATGTCTGTGCCCGGGACACCTTCGCAGAGCCCACGCTGTGACCTGCAGAGGGAAAAGGGACGTGTGAGAGAGGCTCACTGAGGTTCAACACACTGGTCCGAGGCACCATGTGAGACACAACTGGGCTGCCCCAGCACGAAGTCATGGTGTTCTCTGGGTCTTCTGCTGCTTCTGGTAGTGCCGGGGTGCTCGGGGACCAGACCTACCCCATTGTGCCTTTCTGTGGTTAGAAAGGAGGGTTTTGCCTGCACCTGAGACACAAGCATGTGACACGTTCAGCTGAGGGAGAGAATTCCCAGACCCAACACGTATGCTATTTAGGCCTGGATATTTTTTTATTTTTTATGTATTTATTTATTTTTATTTTTGAATTGCAAAATCTACGTCTCTACATTTGATACTCTGTAAGTCTCACTTATATTTCTTAGAGCTGATGAAGAACTAACCCACTTCTTATTTATCAGATGCCCTACTTAATTGGTAGAAGTTAACTGGAGATGGAATAGGGCCATCTGGCAGAAGACTAATAGGAAGAGGATATAAGATCTCGTGTGGTCTTGTGAATTTCACGTAATCATGTCTTGTTCACTCACAGTCAGGGAGATGGGAAATCATTTGTGAAAAGCTATTAAAAACCCAATGGCAAAACTTAGAATATGACTCCCACAACTTGATTCTGTACCCTGATCATTTGCCCATCTCAAAATCCCCTCTTGAAATTGAGACGTAATTAGTAGCTAAACAAATTCTGCAGGGTGTATCTTCATGCAAAGTATATTCTACAGATTTTGGATGCACATTGAAGCTTAGTTTTAAAATGGTTTTGGAAAATGCTTTTTAAAACAATCTTTAATACATGTATTATACGTAGGAAAGCAAAATAGTATTTTTCTGTTGAGCACAGTACTAGTAAAGAATACCTTTAACAGAATATACACTTATACACTGAAGAATTCAGCTCATGTTGAAAGGTTTCAAAATGATTAGCAATTTTCTAGATTGCCCTAGTATTACTGGACGTAAGAATGGTGTTTACCAGACTTTGTCATAAAACTTTGTCATAATTGTTGTAACATGAAAAGTTTGCTTAAAACATGTTACTGACTGCTTCATGAAAAAAAATCACAGTTCCTCTGAAGACAAATCTATCAGAGCAATACTAGGACCAAGAGAGAAATAAAAAGTAAATTAAAAACAGAATAAAAGGTACATCTCAGTGACACTGGAGGCAATAAAACTACAGACTGAATTCCCAAGGGCATGTTAATGGCCATAAAATCCTTTTCAGAGCATGACCAAGCAGAATGAATTTTTTGTGTTTGTTTTTACTGTTCATTCAGTGGGGTAAGTTGACATAGGCTATCAAAACTTGACTAAGATGCCAACTTTAACTGTTTTCTGCTTTGAGAAGCTTTTGCATTGAACAATTAAAATGTGTGGTGGTTGTGAAGTCTGGCCTGCAAAGTAAAAGCACTGAAAAGGCTGATAATACATTGAGAATAGTCTTAAAAGCTGTACTTCAAGTAATTTTTAACCATTATATTAAGTAAGCCCTTCATACTTTTTTTTTTTTTTTTAAATTTCTGTTTGGGATTTTTGACAAAATTGCTTTTTTTTTTTTTTTTTTTTTTTAAGTTTCGTGCAAACCTAAACATATAAAGTAGCATGATTTTAGTAGTAGGTTTTAATTTTGTGTTCCAAATCTGTCATTTTTCCTTCTAAGGATGTATTGTCTTGTTTTCTTTTTATTCAGAAATTAGAATCATATATTTTTAAGGGCCATAGGAAACTTTTTATCCAGCCATGTGATTAGCTATGTAATCTTTATTGTTTCCTTTCTTACTAGTTAAGATAAATAAAATATGTCAATGTAACATTTTCCTCCGTTCTCATTATTTATCTTATCCAAAATGCGTAGAACGCAGAAACAGACCCTGTGACAACGAGCAGGAGTAAAGACACTTGCTAACCAAAGGAGTTCCCTTAGCTCAGGTCTATTTATATCATGCACTGTCTGTCATATAGCCAATTTTGAATTCCCTGCCATAGAATATTGCAGCTTTAGTACAGTAATGAAGAGTGCTCCCACTAATTTATAGATAAGTTATTAAGGCAGTCCCTTAGAATACGAAGATAAATTTGAACTTATTAAGGTTAAAAAGTAAATTGAATTCAGCTCTTCCATTTCCTAGACAGCTCAGCTCAGCCTCAGCTGCTTGCACATTCCTTACTGTTCCTTAAAAGAAATTTTTAACCTGCTAAATCTCATAACAGGACTCATATTAGACATTTTGTAAGCAAAAGGGCTAATAATGGTGTCTTCTTCCCTGACTGCTACAATATGTAGTGAGAGATAGAGACAATCAGAGATCCAAAAGATTAAAAGACACACTCAGCAGAGCCAAAAGATTAAAGACACTGGGTCTAGGCTCAAGTCAAACAGTAAGACATCACTGTATGGATATAATCATGGAAAGAATAGATCTCAGTTCAAATGAAACAAGAAAGCTATGGATAATAAAGAATTTTTGACTTTTGGAAAGAATGGCAAAATGTTTATTTTCATCTTTTTTTTTTTCCTTAAAGAACGATATTTTAACATTTAAATAAAATCAATGAAAAATAATGATGGTTAAAAAAATGAAACAGTCCAATGGCTTTCAAGTTTGCTTAAGACTTCCAAGTCTATAAATTTCCAAAATTAGGATTTTGTTCAACTTTTATATTATTATTATTATTAATATTATTATTATTATTTATTATTATTATCTGCACTGGAAATCATTTCTTTTATTTGCATTCCTACTAAAGATTATTTTAATACTGATAGAGCTGATCAACATCATGGAGCCTTAGCCACTGGAGAATCTCCACAGTCATGCTTTATGTCAGCAGTAAGAATTTTGTGGTTCACAGTTTTCTAAGCTTCATGGTTGAATAATATTTTCTCTATCATTTTGGGGTCTTAAAAGATTAAGAGGGAAGAAGGAGAACTCTTTTTTTTTTTTTTTTTTTTTTTTTTGTGGATTTTGCATCTCTTTGGTACCACAGCCATTTTCAAGAATAAAAGCCTAACTCTTCTCTATAGTTCTGAAGTCAGCATAAGAGGAATTGGATTACCACACACTTTGTAACCTGAAGACACCATCAGAATTGGGGGAGTTTTTTTCCTGTGGCATACCTATGCAATGTCTTTTTTTTGTTCTATGACAGGACCTTGTTAAGTATTATTCAGTCTACTTCATCCCTTATTTGAATTTACTCTCAGGATCACAGAATGCAATGAAGCTGTAGTCCCAAGCAATTAAGTATGAATGATTCATAAAGATAATTTAATGTAACCTGTCAAATTACAGCAAAATTAGATTTTTCCTGATCTTAATTATATTGGAAGCAGAGGCACTATACACAAGAATCTTATTTCTTGACATGGTGCTTATTTATAACAATTCTTTAGAGGAAAAACCCAATGGTTTCCTAGTAACAGCAGTGACTGATGTACATATAAGTAGATCAATCACAACTTCTAAGAGAAAACTTGCAGTACTCAGCTAAATGAGAGAGAGAGAGAGAGAGATCCAGGGATAAGCTTTAAAAACTCCCTTACTGCTACTTTGCTTACTGGGAGACGTTTCTCCCTCTGGGATTCAGAATTCAAATTCTTAACCAAAATACAGGTGCCAACCCTTTTTCTTTTCTAAAACAAACAAACAAGGTCAACTTTCTTTTCAAATACAAGAAGTCAAGGGACTATCTCATCTGGTATTCTCTGGTTAAAGCACTCATTTATGATGTACAAGTCCTGTGTTAAAATTCTCCTCTCTCTGGGTAGGGTTTGTCATTACACTGTCTGTAGTGGAAAAATAAGCTGAAAATGTTCCCTTCCTCTTCTCTGCCCACACCACTGTTCACCATCCCTCAGTTGTGCCACTATAACTGTCTGAAAGACTGCTTTGTAAAATTAAGCACTTTGGTCGTTTGGCTTGCCAGAGAGCCCTAAAAATTGTTGTACTGGCACAGCTGAGGAGCAGAAACAAGCCACCAAGGGGAAGAGATGGCAGAACTTTTCTGACTGGCTTTAGTGCCAGATTATTTGTCTGGGGAATGAGGGCCTGTGAGCAATATGTAAGCAAATATGATGGCAAATTATATTCCCATCAGGCTACTCAGTTCTCTGATGCAGGATCACTTTAGAAACCCTGTGGCTAAGCTTTTCTACTATAAGATCTCATGTATGTGTACATTCTTACATTACAATGATTAAAAGTTAATTGGACCAGAGACTACTGTGTATCAGCTTCTGTTGCAGATCCTTTTAACCACCTCACATTAGACAGTCACTAGATAAAATAAAGAAGCAGTATTTTGCAGCTGCACATCAAGAGTTCATCTGGGATTTCCTAACCCCTGAGCAGATGACTTTACAAACAAAATGATGTCTTCCAATGTAGTTTTTTTTTTTTTTTACATTACTTCTACATATTACTTTTCTAGGTAATAATAATAAACTTTATTTTTCAAAATAAAACTTGACATTTCCATTCCCAATATTATGAGCACTAAACTGAAGTCATTAAATTAAAGTGAATTGGATATTCAGATATTTTGGAAATTTGTGTTTTGGGAGTCCTCTGAGACTTCATGAGGACAAAAGCTCTACGATTGTAAATGTTATAGAAAAACATGGTTGTTGAAAAGAAATTTTGATGAATCAGTCAGTGCAAGCTGACCAAAGAAAGGTGAAGCACTTGCTGTACTGTAAAGCAGTCTTTTATTTTTTAGAAATATTCATTGGAAAATTCTGGTGCTCACAATAAAGAAAACAGTCCGGAAAACAGTGACACTGAGATGATGTTTTATCTACAAAGGATAGTGTGAGGAGGTGAATGAAACCAAATGAAACAAATTAGCTATTATGTTTCAGGAATGAAATGATAGTAGGAAGGAATTAGTTCTATGTTATTTTCTCACACAAATCTCACCAGACAATAAATGTGGTCCTTCGGCCAGAAAAGTTCACAAAACTAATACCAGCCTTTAATCTAGATTTAAGTTCTCTAAGGACGTTTCCAATAGCAGTGACAGCTCCTGTTTTTACCAGAGGAAGCCCACAGATTGTACTGATGATATGGTTTTGATGGGGAAGTGTCTTGAAATGGTTCAGGCTTTAATATTCTTTATAGCATTTTTGTTAAGACAGGACAAAATGGGAAAGGCACTGTAGCTATGCACTGAAAGTCCACTAGGAAAAATGAAACTCTTACTGCAAGAAACTAAATTACTATGACTGCTTATTTCCAATGGAAGCTTTTATCCTTCTAAGAGCTTTTGTTTCAAAGAAAGAGAGTCCACATTTTATTCTGGTTCTCAAAAAAAACCCACCCTACTACAATCTGAAATCAGTTAAGTGGCTATTATTGCATCAAAAAGGATACTTTCATTTAAGGCAGAAAATAAGTGATTGCTGTTATCCTATTTATAAATTGATACTGGTTAGAAATCTGCCAACTCTCTGTATTGAATATACAGTGTCTTCTATTGAGCTATTGATGACAAAGCAGCTTTTCCTTTTCTGCTGTTAGATGATTGGAATAACTAAAGGAAAGTTTCATAGCAGGACAAACTGCTACAAAGCAAAACATTTATTCTGCAGTAACGATGCCGTTGGATTGGAAGGGCATTAATTGGTACAGCAATTATTATGCTGTCACTCACAAAAAGATGCAACAGAAGGGAGCAGATGGAAACTGAAAAATAGCATAAACTACATTACAGCATATTGATTTTTATATACTCATTGAAAATGAAAACGTGGGTCTATTTCAATTCCAAATAAAGACATACAGATTTTCTCTTGAATTTAACTGCAATTGGAATTAAAAATCCAGGGAACACAGCTGGGCTCCATTTTTAATACTTTATAAAACAATTCTGTATTTCATTTCATTATGTATATTTTTAAGGGTAAATAAGTATTTGGAAACATAATTTTTAAAACAGATTTTTAAACATTACTTTTTATAATTAAAAATAATTTTGAATCAAAATATTTTAAATTGATCCTAGAATATGTAGGAAATATATTAAGAAAGTGAATGTAAAAAAATCCAATAAACAACCTTCCTTATATTTTAAAATATTTTGTTTTTATTCTCAAATAGCATTTTAATTTTAGTTAGAATTTTAAGTGAAATGAATAATTGTTTTTGGCTATCATTGAGATTAGTCAGTATCTGAGTAGATTATACTTGTTACAGAATCCTATCACTTTCCAGAACTAAAAGTCCATTATTTATCTTAGAAGTTTTTGGCATTGTCGTCAAGTCACACTCTAGAAAAGAAGAAATTCTACTTGTGCATTCAGAAAAGACTGCAGAATTGGCAGTAAATTTAAAAAATTTTTGCATCTTAAGGATTAAGGTTTCAGCATTGCAATTTTGGCACAAGAATACTAGTGTTTTATGATAAGTACATTTACAAATCAATATTTTGAAACCAAGAAAAAGCATGTACTTGTTTTAATACTTACAAATAAAGTTAATTGACTGTAAACATTATGTACAGAAGAAATGAGCATTCTTTCATCTGTACTCTTACCTAAAAGAGTAAGTATTAAAAAACACTATGTTGAATCATGTAACTAAAACTGATGTATTGACTAGAAGGCAGATTGGTTACTACATAGTTTAATCATAGTTGTGTGTTGCAAAACATTGCTTTTAAATACCTTGCTCTCCTATTGCATTTAAAATGTATTTTACCTTTAAAATCCACTTAGCTATCACAAGCTGCTCTTGTGGTAGAAGTATCAGAACATCAACAACATCTTTCACAAAGATGAGTAGGTTTACCTTGCCCTCTACTTTTAATTTATTATTCTTTGTCCGCTGGGGATTTTTTCTAATAATACATCTTTTTATTCATAGTACCAGCTTTCCAAGCCTCCATGTGTTTAAAAAGGGAGGAGTCATATATATATGCCAACTATTGAACATCTCCATCTACTTGATCATGTGTCACATTACCAATAGTCTTTTCCCTTTTTACCCCTATTCCTGCAGCCAAAATATGACACGCATTTGGGAGAAAGTAATCTATTTTTCATCTATTTGACTCCTGTGCTATTCTGTTTGTAATATATATTTGTATGCCTGCATGCCTGAACCACAGAGAGATTAAATAAAAGAAGTTATCCAACCAGAGTGATAATGTTTTTATTCCTGCACTCTAAGCCAACATGCAGATAAGGACAGAAAGCTCATACTAAGCATTCTTTTGTCTTCCATATACAGACTACAGTGGTCTTTACAGAGATTAATTGATGTTATCTTTCCATCTTTTTTGCACTTTGCTAGTGTTACAATATGAGAAAATCCTCTTCCCTCCCTCGGTTCTGAGTCCAGCTCCTTAACTATGCCAACAGAGTTGAAGGAGGCATAATCATGTTCTCACTTAACACACAATTAGGCTAAGGTCCAACTTTGCTTCAAAACAAATAGAATTTGCCAGATGAAAACTCTCAGATAGAAGAGTTTTCTGAGTGCATTTTCAGAGACTATGCAAAAGTGATTTTTTTTTTTCAGTGATACTTTGATTATGAATTATAAAACATTTATCAGGGAAACCTGATTTAAGCTAGTCATGAAATTGAACGAAATCGCTTCTAGAGCTATCTTCCAACTCAAATTATACTTTGATAAGGTGCAATACTTCATTTTCAGCTATTTTGCTTTTTGAGAGAAAATAAGCCACTTTGTTTTAAATCACTCAAAGAAAACATTCAGCTGTTTTTCATAAGTAGCATGCTATATTAGGAGACCTGTGATTTTCTCTAGATCAAACATGATACAATTTGTGTGTGGTAGAGAAGTGACTATGGACAGAGCTTTTGTTTTATAATGAAAGATACAGGTATTATGCCCTTAAAGAAAAGCTTCCAAGAGGAAATCTGTGCAGTTTAATAGTGAAATGTGAAATCTTGAATACAATCTTGACCTTAAATATGATTTTGAGTGTCCTAAAAAAGTTTCCTGAAAAGGCTGAACACTTTGTGCAAGGTGGCTAGCATCCCAGCCTAATTCATCCTTTCAGCCACAGACTCAGTCAACCAGAAACTAATATAAACCATTAAATAAGAGAATAATAACTTTGTTCCTGAACTCTGTCTGTCCAAACGCAAGTAAAATTATTTCATTTACCACAGAAGTAAACAGAGACTAAGCATTTTTATTTGCACAAAATGCAGCTAATTTCATATGCCTATTCAAGCTCAAAACCTAATGAGCTTTTTAAACAGAATCTTCACAGTACTGAGACATTCCATGTTAGCAATACTAAGGAAATAAGAAAATGGCAGAGGGAAAATTATTCCAGGTGACTATTTCTTTTACTTTAAAGAACATTTGAATTGGTTAAGAATGCTGACAAATGACAAGATGATGGAAAAAAAGCAAGAAATAAGAAGAAAATGCTCTGATCCTAAGTGCATATAGGAAAGGCTAAATTAACAAAATAGCTAAGGAAAACTCCAATTTAAAAAAAAAATCAAATAATTTTAGTCTTTACAATATTTTGCCTTATGGGGACATAAGAAACCAGCAAAATGTACCAATGGGAAAAATTACCTTTCTAGTGGAATAACAAAAAAGTGGGAAGAATATAAAAGTAGTGAAATAAGAAACAAATGCAAATGATAGCTAAAATTGTGTGGATTCAGTTATTTTGTCTCAAGTCATGATTTTCTGCTGTATTTAAGTAGGCAAAGCTGGTTGGTCACTTGGCTGTCTTTGCTTGCTTTTGGTTCCCGTGTAGAGAGGGTAGCAAGTCATTATATGAGTCAACTGATTGTTGATATCTGTACATAAATAGATTTCAAGTATAATTTTCTTTTGCATTCTTGAAAATTACATCTACCAGAGTAATTTAAGATAGGTAGATATACATGCAGTGTTATCATCTCACCTTACCAATTTGTTAGCTCACTGTTAATTTTTCCTTTCCTGAAAATATTTTTATTGCATTTTTATCGAAGCCAAACTAAATGTCCAGTCAAAATATGGGTCTTATCAGTTAACATGTTAAAAAAAAAAAATCAGCCCCTAAATCTGGAACTGATTTAGCATGTAGATAAAAATTCCAAAAATTTTGCAAAAATGCAAATTTAGATACTGCATATCAGTTTGATGATGTAGAATATCTCACTGTTAAATACTTACTGCATTTCAAACCATGTTGGTATTTCTCCTTGGATACACTATTCAAAACCAAACCAAACCAAAACAACAACAACAACAAAAACCCCCACCAACTACAAAAAACTGATGCAATCTATTGATACTATAGAGGTGAAGTGAAATAACAAATTTCTAATTTCATATTAGAATATATCTAAAGCTATATGAAGGAAAAAATGTTCATTGACAAAAATATATAATGTTGTTAGGGTACCGCCTTTGAAAATGGAATGCTGCTGGAGGCTGATTGATTAGTACTGTCCAATCTTTTTGCTGTTATAGTGCTGTTGATATTTAATGTTGCCAATATTTCCTCACTGGGTAGTATTTTCATTATAAACACTCTATTCACAAAGATTTATAACTACCCTATAAAAAGTTGCCATAAAACGAAACTCAGTACATGAGGTCTGAAGCCAGGGAGCAAATTTGATCTGACAGGATGAAGTGTATATGATTTTTACCATGTTTACGTGCAAGTAAAATACACCTTTGATTAGAAAAACAAACAAACAAACAGCAAACAGTATAGTTTACACTGCTTGACATGGGAAAAGGTGGGGAGAGAAGGATTTACAGCACTCCAAATAGATAGCTAGTGTACAAATTTTAATTTTTTAACAGACAATTTTATCACGTGAGTATCATTTAAGAGCTAAACACATATAAAACACGAAGTCTATGGCATTCAGGATGAGTGTGGTAGTACAGCTGCCCTTCCTACGACTCTCCCAGCCAGTTTCTTTGCACACCTAATGAGCTAGGGAAATGAGGAGATAAATGGTAACAAAACTAACCCTTATAAAAACCAAAACGAAACCAACCAAATATCAAAAATCCAATCCTGAACCATGTCTTATGCCTGCTTGTCTTTCATTGTGGAGTCAGATATACTTCAGTTCTGGACTGTTCAGAGAAAAGGTAGTAATGTCTTGCTGTTAAAAATGGTTATGAAGTATAATTGGACCATGCATTTTGGTGTCAGATATGTCTTAGATTACTATACCAAAATTTTGCACTACAGCCTCAGGCTCCTTTGCGCTGTGCTAGTGCTCTTCACTGCACAAAAGCTGCAAAAGTCATCAGCTGTTTCGTTTATACTTCTATCTCTGATACAGACCTCAGAGTCATCCTGTTATTGCACTTCCTTATATATATTTGAGGACCAAATTCTGTTCAAGCTGTAGATAATATCCTTCAAAGATAGAAAAAAAAATATTGGACTTGGTAAAACTTCTGTCATTCAAGGAACATTACATTTATGTGTAACATAGGAATTAGTCTTGCATATGTGTATTTTGCTGGGAAGTGGAGGAGGGCGGGTTGTGGGTGGCAAAAATGTACTCCTCAGTTTAATAAAATGAGTTATTTAAGCTGACTACAGATTTTCCATTTTTTTTCTTTGCTGTCACCAATGAACAAATTTCAGAAAAGATAATAGATCTCATTAATATATTCAGGGATGAAACACAGCTTTTAGAACTTATACCTTTTAAACGATGTTCTATTTTTTATTCATGTGTTGAAAGCATTTCTAGAACCATTTGTTATTCAGATTTAAGCTTTCTATGAAATAGTCATTGGAATTATTCTTTAGAGGACTTTGAAATTATTTCATGCTACAACCAGATAGTAATAGTAGATGCTATATAAAAGTGAAAATGTTACATTAGCTTAATTAGCTCTCTGCAATGATTAAGAAGTTTCCTCTAACACTTGAAGACAGGAAGATGCAATCTCTCCAGCAGTTGTAAAGAAGAAATTACAATGGTTTATTCTGAAAGCAATTTGAAATTATAGTCTTGCCTTAAACCTAGCTAATAATATTCAAGACTGCAGACATTTTATCTAAAATGTAAGGTCTCCTGAGTTCCTTTAATACAAAACTTCACCTTTCACTATAGCTTCCCAGAACAACTGAAAAGGATAGACTAAATTACTGGAAAACTGTAACTCCAAATTCAGGAATGCTTTGATACTTTCCCCCTGAAATAACAAAGACAATCTGCTGAATGACATGCAACTACAGAATCACAGAATCATTCAGGTTGGAAAAGACCTCTAAGACCATCTGGTCCAATCTTTAACCTAGAACTGCCAAGTCCACCAAGTTAAAGATGTTTCTTAGACCAAATAGGTCACTGTTGCTAACTGCATGAAAGCATGATTATAGCTAGTTGTAAATTTAGAAGATTATCATATGAGGGGAATGTTTTTCCCTTATGGCTGAATTACTAGAAAATGTGTTAAAATCTCCCTGTCTTTTTCCTGTCATCTTTACAGCAAAAGTTCCTTTTACACACTTGTGGAAGGCAAAAATCAGCAGAGTTTTGAAAATGATCAGTAAGAAAGTTAAGCTTATGAGAGAATTTTTCAGTTTAAATGATAGTATCATTATGTGTTCAATGCCTGCTTATAAGGTGAAGTTGTAAAGTTCTACTAGAAAAAGTACTTAATACTTATACTTTTCTAGTAAGGAATTTTTCAGGCTACCAATTCGCTATTGCAGTTTAGGATTATGAATTTATTTTATGTTCTAGAGAGGAAACTTAAGCTGAGACAAAAGATTGACTATAAAAAATTTGATAATTTTTCTATTTCTAATTCTCCTAAGTTTGGGGTATTTCTTAATCAGTATTTCATCTGCCCCAAACAGAACTTCTGATCATTTTCTGAAGAATGCCAACTTAATGCTTCCTTTAGTTTCACAGGATTTAATTCAGTTTTCTCACATTTCACAGTGAACCCAGGCGTGATTCACCACATAGAAATAAAAAACCTTGCCTATCTAAAATGTTTCAGGGCTCAGACACAATGTTATTATGGTATAAAAATTCATCTTGAATAGGATAATTTGAGATCAACTTGGTATAAACTAAGCATCTTGAACAAGCTTGGAATTCTCGTCTTAGTGGATCCCATCCTGAGCTAGGTTAAGAGACATGATGCTTATTGCTGGCATGGTAACAGGGACCTGTTCTAGTCACTGTTATTTAACTGATGGTCTTACCATCTCCATGCTGTGTTCAGTGTCCAGACAGATTTTTTTTTTCATGAATAAAGATTGTATTATATATTTTTTAAAATTATTTATGACTATTAAAAACTCCACTTCAGATTTCATTAGATTCATTTACCTTTCATTTATCTTTACTTAGCCAGGTATTCTCTTAAGATAAATCGATATATATTGATCTGAATTGGAAATCAAATCCTACTATACTCAGATGAGAAACATACACACTGTATGGAAAACAAACAAACAAACAAAACAAGACAAAAAAAAGCACACAAACAGAGAATGGATTTTATGATAGATAATTAAGGCTTATTTTGAGTTTGAGAAATTCTCTAAGCATTACAAAAAATAATAAAATAAAAATAATTTAGGGGACAGATACACCAGATGTCCTGAACATTTCTGTGCCTTCTTTTAAGGCATTTGGTAGTAGACACTGTAAGTGGTAGAACAGTTTATTAGATGGATATAGGTCTAACCCAGCAGGAAAACTCCTAGACGCCTTCCCAAAGACAGGCAGCCTCTGAAGGCACTGTAAGGTTTCTGTCTGCATTGAGCTTAACAGCATTTTGAATTCTTTCTTTCCTTGCAGAGATTAGAAAGATAAAATATGTGGAGACAAGGCAGTTCACACAGGCTAAACAAATTATTTTCCTTCATAATTTATTCTTTAAAATAAAGAAGTTCATTGATTTTAGATTATATAAATTTAATTGGAACAAAGTAGATGCCTTAAAACATCAATGAAGCACTCAGAAAAGTTAATCTGTTTTTTCATGGCTCTATACATTATTTCTTCTAGTTGTAAAAGCCTTCAATTACCCACTAGGAAATCAAAAACAATGGTTGTAATTCATTGAGGGATGCGACTGATGTTCTTTTGCATTCCCCCTGAAAGGGAATTCACTGTGATTCAGTGTGAACAAGCTGTGTCATTTTCATCCAACTTGTGTACAGCTAGAGGAAATGAGCTGAGGTAAATCTTAAAAAGATATGTCAAACTACTTGATCTGTTTTTGTCTAGAGATGGGAGTCATCCCTTTTCCTTTTTTCTCTCAGATGACAGAAGAAACAACATAAGTCATGGCACTTATTTCATTCCAATAAGCTAATAAATAAATAGAATATCAAAACCAACAATAATAATAACAAACACTAGAATTACCACTCAGTTGTCCTTTCTCTAGAAATTTATTACTAAACCTGTAAATATCTAGTCCTTTTTTTTTTTTCCTTTTTTTTTTTTTTCCTAGCATTTCTTTTGTGACCACTCAAGTCACAGAAACTGTAAAAGCCATGCAGCAGCAGTGCTTTCAACAGCTTTCCTTAGTCCCAGAAGCCTGGAAGAGAGTTCTGACTAAAACAGTGCATGCTGGCAGATCAGTTGATTGACCTGCTGAAAGCACAGGTAAGATGGAAAGGGCAGAAAGCTATCATCTCTTAAGTGATGCCCTCTCTCAGTGCCTATTAGTTAAATGTTATTAAAGTAAGCTAGGAAATAAAAAAATATTTTATTTTTAAAAATTGCCCATAGCACAAGGCAATAACCAACAATGATATTCAGAACATGCCATGTACAAAGTAATTATATTTCATACAGATATTTGGAGAAAAGAATGCCTTATGTTAAACCAAGGTATTTTCCTGATTATAATTTTGCTATTGGCTTTGGTAGGAAAGAGCTGTAGTGCAGAAGTCAAATTCACTGTGAGTGTCTGTAGTAGTGCATAACAAAGTGAACAAAGATGGCTCAGTGTTAAAGATACTGGTATTTGGTAGCAGCTTAGCTAAGGGCAAGACAGCACGGAGCCATCAGCAGCAGAAGAGAAGTAACATAAAGGACCTATTTCATAGTAACTGAATGAAATCTGGATTTCAGGGTTTCACTTTACCATTTCATTTATGTGTATGTCTAGAATTTTTTGTATATGGATAGACCATGTACTCCAGTAATTTTAAGCTATTGGCATCAACAGAGGCAAGTGAAATTCAGAGCAGCCTTTTGTGTATTGCTGCTCCAAATACACTCAAACGCAAAAGAGACTAAAATCAGCTTTGCCTTCCGTCCTTCCATTGCCTTGTCTTGTTGCTTTTTGTGCTATTTCTATTCTCAGTTAATATTACATCAGAGCAGCATATAATGTAGAAGCATACAATATGAGATGGTATTCTTGAGTTACGGCACTACTTCTTCATGACCACCGCCAAAAATATTAACTTGCATATAACATTCTAAGTTTATTATTGCAGCTCTAAATGGAGGGGAAAAAATAATGGCATATAAATAGTTTTTCAGAAGGACAAGAAATGGGAATTTAGAGAGCTGGAGATCAACTGTGATTTAAAAATAAAAAGCATAACTTTAGCAGAAACTACTCTGAAGGCACTGTATCTAATGAAACATGACGGCATACTTTTGCATTAAAGCAAAATGGCAGCTTGCAAAACTGTGCTGTATAAGGTACTGGCTCTAGGTTGCAAGCATAAAGCCAAACTAAAATTAAAAATATATATCCTCTATTTTACGAGCATATTGAGGACATTTTTAAAGGAAAAAAAAAAAGTAGTAAAAAATACCTAACAAAGCAATTTCATAAAATAAAGAGGAAAGCCAATGGTTTTTTTTTTTTTTTCCAGTTATTTTCAATTTATCACTTTATAGCCTTCTCCTCCCTGTAGAAATAATAATCAAAAATCAGTAATTGCGAGGACTTTTACTCATCACTTGTTTAAATAGAATAAAGCAATACAGAGGAGTTCTTAGCTGAGTCCTCACGCTGCAACAGCTGAGGTGTGAGATAACTCTCATGGAACAGGTATGCTATTAACAACAAAATATAAATGATTTATACGATTAGAAGACCATGAAGTAAAATCTTTTAAGTTATAGTTCACACTGGTGATGACTGCTCCATCCCTCCATCCTGATTACTCAGGACATTGATTCTGCATCGTAAAATCACCATATTTAAATCCTAAAGCTAGAGCTTGCAGTTAAAATAATTTTCTTTATATAGTCTTGCAGCTGCAGACATGAGAACTAATTCACAGAGGAAGGAGTATTATATCCTTTTTTGGAGAGCCTTGTCTCTCACAAAATGAAATCTTCGCATTCTTTTAAGATTTCATATCTTCATAAGTGTGAGAACAGGATCCAGGTAACAGCTAGTTACTTCCACTTTTGTTTCTTTAGGATGAATATTTAATGAAATAAAGGCATGAGTCTAGAAGCCTCTAAAATAACTCAGAAACTGTTGTAGGAGCTCAAAATGTCAGCCAGTGTATATCCAGTATAAAAATCCCTGGCTTCATTAATTCACTTTGAAAGGAAAAACAAAAATAAACAAACATTTCTGCTTTTTAAAGAAATTCATGAAAACAGTCATATGCTAAAAAAGGAACTGTTCTGTGGCATAGGACCTCTCTGTCCATTTGCTTTAGAGGATAATCAGGAACTGAATTTAAAAGACAACTGGGGAGCTATCAGAGTTTCAGAAGACATTCAGGCCTGCTGTTGAAGGCTTTGAGAACATATGCTTTGCTCCCATAAATGTGTTTTCCAGAAGATATTCAGGGATTTCAGTAGAGGCAATGAGCAAGGGGATATCCAATTTTTAAGTCTTTGGTGGAAGAGTTAAGTAGCAATGATTCAGGCAACTGGACCACCATGATACATTACAAAACCATCATATCACCTGAACCAAATAAAGGATGGAAATAAAAGTTTTCACTAAGTTTAAAAACAGATGCACCATCTTACCACTACTCAACTATTACTTTAACAGCAAAAATGAGGAAGCAGTAGCAGCAAGGAGCACATTGACAAGGCAGCATTACTGTTTCTACCAGATATTATTCTTCATTTTTTAAATAATTTGCCTTGAAAAAACAGCAGATGCATCACAATACCTTGCAGTTCCTACCCTTGGGGAGGGGAGTGGAGGGGAGGGACTTCTATAAGCATAAGCTTTTTTTTTTTTTTCTTTCCACAAATGAGATGTGATTTTTGGTTCACTGAGTATCACCCTTTGACCAGGTTCTTTAAAACTACTGTAAGCACCTAATTTTGCACCAGATCCATCCTTTTTATTTTTTTCAGTGCCCTATATTTGCCTAACAGGAACCTAGTATATATGTGCGTTTTAACTTACCAAATAGAAACCTTTTCAAATGATGAGCACTACCAAACCAAACCACTAAAAAAATTCTGTCCCTTGCTTAATGCAACTGTGATGCAGTGGGTGCAAGAATAGGAAATTTCCAGGTTTCTGATCTTTTTCCTAGAATATCATACAGAGAGCAAAACATTGTTTTCATTATTCTGTAGTAATAGCAATCTCTCTGCTACTTACCTTACTCTTGATGGTCAGAGGTAAGGCACAGGAATGGAGTATAGTCTTTTTAGTGAGACAGAAAGAACCTTCCTAAACAGAGCCTTTTCTTATTTTCCTCCCATTAGTATTATCATCTGCATCCAATATTTCCATACTTCCACAACTTGTTTTTTTAACTTTATCAGCAATATCTCACACATATACACTTTCCACTAAGAGCAATCTATGGTAAATGTATAATGCAATATTAAGAATCCTAAAAATATTCTAGAAGATTTTGAATATTTTAAGTTTTACTGTTTTACTGATTTTGTCTCATAGTATTTTTTTCTAAGTTGGCTTTATTTCATATAAGCAGATCATGTTTCAGGTGAAAAAAAACTGAGCACTATTATGTGCTCCTCAAATGACCATACATTTAAAGGGGACTCAATAAAAAAGGATGCTTTATACTATATACTAAATATTATTGAAGGAAATGAAGAGAAATATATTGAAGTATAGCAAGCTGTGACACACCGTTAACCATTTTATTACCCATAGTGTGTCTTGATGGACTCCTTTGGCTGTTTACCTGTCTTAGAAACTCTAAATAAAACCATTTTTTTAAACTGGTGCTTTATCAGCTGGAATACCATTGCTGCCTAAAATATTTTAATATCTAAGCTACACTTATCAGAACTGCTGTCATGTCACAGCACTTAGCAGAATGTCCCACTGTCATGTTAGGAGTTAGCACACCAGCTGAAACTTGTGAATATTAATTAACTGTATTACAATGATTTTTTTCTTTTAATTAATTAATTAATTAATAATAATTATTATTATTTTTCCCCATGCACCAGAAAAGCATTTATATAAAACATCTGGATGAGAACAACCTAGTCCCACCTGTAAAGTGGAAACTTTTTTCTGCAAATATTTAATTTCCTGAGAAAGCAATACCTTATTAAATTTCACAATACTGTTATGCTGGCTGAGTTTTGCTGAGAAACAACTAGACTGCATCCCTGTTCTAATTCAAACATTTTTGGTCAGCTAGATTATTTTTTTTCATCAACAAAACAACACTGAAGCAGAACACAGCTTTTAGCACACCCAGGTGTCGCTCTAATCTCCATCACTGTTCCAGTTATCAGAGTGGCGATTTTTTTTTCCCCACATCTCATTAACCAACAGGTCTTAACAACTTGTTGTGATGCTTAAAACTAAGTTCACCTTGGCAGCTGAGTCACTAACACTAATATAAACTTTCCCCTCAATACATTTCCCCATTTGGGTAGAGCAACCACTGTCTCAGATTTCCCCCTGATACTTCCAGAGAAGTCCTTGCTGATCAGACACCGATGCTGCAGCCATGCAATTCCACATCTTTCAGAGGGATTTCTTCCAGACTCCACAGAAATTACTAAATTTGCAAGTTTAGGAATACTGTTCGAACTGAGTATTTTTACGGCCAAGATATAAAATCAATGTGATGCAACTGAATAAATAACAAAGATTATCAGCTTTGTGTTTGACCCACTGCAGTATTCTCTTTGAAGATATCACACATCTCTCCCCGCCTCCCTCCCCCCTCCCCCCAAAAAAAATAAAAAATCAGCAACTAAAAGAACTGTTTCACCCTGTGAATTTTTATAAAACGTGCAATCAAAGAAAAGTTACATTTACCAGAGGGCAATCCAGCACTTTCCAGCATGACAAAGGTTCTGTTTTATAAATATTAACATATAGGTACATCAGCCATAGTCAGATTTTCTAAAGCTCATAAACATAACAGCAACAAACATGGCAGCTAAGCTATTTATAAGTGAAACAAATTGAGCTTTTCAGAATGCAATGAGAGACCTATAAGAAATGCCTTTACGGTTTAAAACAGCATAGCAACATTTAAAGTCTTTATTGTCTTTATTGTTGCAGATATCTGTAAGAACAGATGGTTTCAAAAAGATGTGTTTCCATTTAGGCTTTTGCTGTACTGTATTTATGAGAGTGTACAGTCACAAGACATATGCCACCTGGCTTTGAGCTGTGATTCATTCAGCTGCAGAACTGTATTAGATGAAAATCTTTTGAAACATTGAAGAAGTTGCTGGAATTTTGTAGCAATAAAATTCCTGCAGTTTAAAACAATCTCTCCTGTTTCAGTAAGAACACCTACACTTGATATTTTGTCCAGAAGAAAGAGTAAGGAAGAAGAAAGTGTAAATGGTAAGTGTAGATTCACTAGGTATCTTGTCAGTTCAGAACTATTTAACAGTGGTTGACAAAGACCAGTGAACATATCTCATAACCCGTATGAGTAATCAAAAGAAATAAGTTCACAAAATCTAGTCCTGAAATCTCATTTCCAAATTTAGATATAATGCATCATCCATAGGGGTAATTTATTTCCTTCTGCAGAAATATATGTGGCTGGGTACATGCACAGTTGTATAGGTTTTTTAGATGATGCTTTGTGGAACCCACTATTTCTGTTAGACTCCATCTGGAAGAGTGGAATATAATAGAGGATTAATGAAAGACTTCTGCCACTATTCAGCCACTTCACTCAGTGGCTGGATATATATTTTCTAAGCCTGAAGTATAGACACCTATCTGCAAGATTTGTTCTGTATGGATATAACCATACTACTGACAGAAAGAAGCAAGGAGAAAGGGTAGTGACTTGCCGTTTGAATCTCAGCATGGGCTGCCAACATAGCCACTCTCTCTCATGTTCAGTGCTCCTTGCTGTGAATCTCAGCATCACAGACAAACTAGAAGTTTGGAAATATGTGGTGTAGGAAAGAACAAATTTTAAATCTCCACACAGGAATGCACCCAAATCAGAACAGTTTAAATTTGGTGACACATTTAGGCTTACATGGGAGTTCACCTCTTTCTATTCCATTCACCTAGTGCCATGGGATCCACAGTCAAAGAAAGTAAAATATCGGGGAAAAGAAAGCAAGCCTCAAAGCTTATGTGTGATAAAAAGTAACCTTTATTTATCAAAAAGTGAAGAGACATTGCTATGTTTCCCTGTGAAATAGCTAAAAATTTCAATAACCTTTTCTTTTATATCATGCCATTCTGATTAATTTCCTGTCTTGCAAAATATTTCATTTCTAATATGACTCTGAAATTTCATGAATCACAACTCATGTGCAAACCTCATGAGGTTCAACAAGGCCAAGGGCAAGGTCCTACATCTGGGCCAGAGCAACTCTAAGCACAAATACAAGCCATGCAGAGAATGAAATGAGAGCAGCTCTGATAAGAGGGACCTGGGGATGTTGGTTGATGAGAAGCTCGACATGAGCCAGCAATGTGCGCTTGCAGCCCAGAAAGCCAACTGCATCCTGGTGTGCATCAAAAGAAGTATGGTCAGCAGGTTGAGGGAGGTGATTCTCCCCCTCTACTGTGCTCTCATGAGACCTCAGCTGAAGTACTGCATTCAGTTCTGGAGTCCCCAGAACAGGAAGGACATGGAAGTATTAGAACGAGTCCAGAGGAGGGCCATGAAGATGATCAAGGGATGAAGAACCTCTCCTACGAAGACAGGCTGACGGACTATAAGAGAAGGTTCCAGGGAGACCTTATGGTGGCCTTCCAGTACCCACAGGGGGCCTACAGGAAAGCTGGGGAGGGACTCTTTGTCAGGGAGTGTAGTGATAGGACAAGCAACAATGGCTTTAAACTAAAGGAGGGTAGATTTAGATTAGATATTGTGAAGAAATTGTTCATTCAGAAGGTGGTGAGGAACTGGAACAGGTTGCCCAGAGAAGCTGTGGATGCTGCATCCTTGGAAGTGTTCAAAGCCAGGTGGGATTGAGCTTTGAGCAACCCAGTCTAGTAACAGGTGACCCTGTCTATGGTAGGGGGGTTGGAATGAGATGATCTTTAAAGTCCCTTCCAACTCAAACCATTCTATGATTCTATGAAAAATGGGATGATGTACATATGTTTCTGATCATTATTAGATATACTTGACCAAATCCTGAAGTGAAGAATGTTTTCACTTTGGAAATATCTGAAAACTTACTTCTTTAAAAGTTCATTATTTAAGCAAAGTGTCAATACTGTTTTGAAACTTGACAGATATTTATAATGTCTTTAAAAAATAGTTTATTTTTATTTTTATTTTTATTTTTATTTTAATAGCAGATAAGTGTAAGACAACCCTGAAGACATCACCAGATACACATGAAATAGGTAAGTTGTTGATAATTTTCTTTGACTGATCAGCCACATAGGTAGGCCTTGGTGACCTTGTCAATGTTATTCGATGCAGAAGATGCAGGCCAGAGACTCTTAACTCATATACAATAAACAAAGCAGTAATTAAAGTTGTATTGCATATAGAAGTAGGTGTGCATATATTATTGTGTTAAATACTGCTTATGTTATAGCCAGGGCATAATATAAGATTTAGGGACAGAACTTTGCACTCCTTTCCATATATATTGTACAAGTCGTAGGTATGCAAGGGAATAAATAATGCATTACAAAGAGAAGTATAGATGTCATCAAACAATTGTTTTCTCACATGTGAATGCTTTAATTTTCCTGCACTTTTCACCCTGTGAGCTGGGAAAAGTTCATAGAAATTTTAATAAAGAATACAAAAAAAAAAAAAAAGGATTTTTAAAAGATCTCTCTCTTTAAATGCAGGAAGAGCTTTAAAAATAATCATCCAGTCCCAGAACTGAGATTTCAAATTCTACTTTCAGAAAATAGCACTACTTTTAATTTACTTGCACAGACTTCCAGCACATACAACTGTTGCATATATTTATCAGACTGATGTCTTTTGTGGGAATCTTCACTTTAGAAACCGAGGGGAAAAACTACCTTTATTTCACACAATCTGCTGAATGGAAGAAAACACCTTTTATTCACTCAGATACTACATGTTTGGATTGCTAATGCAGGTGCAGAAGCTTGCTTTTATAACAATAGTATCAGCTGGACTCATACTACCCTGCCATGGGGAATGGACTAGGGAGGACGACACATCTGGGATTAGTATGAGAACTTGGTAAGAAAAAAGTACAGCTTGAAAAAGCTTTACATATCTGTGCTAAATTGTTGCTGTTGCCATACATTGTCACAGCTGGTGGCTGCTCAGGGATCCAGTTTAAAGGAGATTCCCTTGGTACAGAAATGTAATAACACAGGGAATCTATTATTCTTTCCCTGTGATCTCCGCCAGAATAGAGACAGCCTTTTCATGCCTATGATCCAAGCTACCCTTTTCTTAACTAGGTAATTCATGAAGACACTCAAAGGCTGATCATACAAAAAGAATTTGCCAATACTCATTTAGTAATTGCCTCAATGCTGGCAATGTCTCAATATAGCATGGCAGTATAAAAGACAAAGGGCTTGGACATCCTTTAGCTCTGTGTTCTCTTCATCCCAAATCACCACTTTTGGTGGCATTAAATATACTACATTAAACTTAAACAAACTGAAATTGCATTGCAATACAATTTCTTGTTGTAGGGTTACTATGAAGAGAGCAGATTCTGTGTCCCAACTCTGGCTTATGTCAAGGACACTTTCAAGTCCTCCAGTTATGTACTGTACTGAACAGTAGATCTTAATTCCTCAGTTCCAAAGGCACACTGTATTTAGTTAGGCCCAGAAAAGAAATAACAAACAAACAAAAATAACCAACCAACCAAACAAAAAACCTGATTAGTCCTGAAGAATTTTCTTTTTTGTTATATAGCATAGTATTTCAGTTTGAAATGTGTTTATGTTTCTAGGTTCCATTCTATCCCTGGAAATACTTGGATTTATCCATCATGTATCCTTCCATATAGAAGCTGAAAAGTTTGAGGATGTATTTAATAAGGAGGAAATTTAAAGGCACCATTTTCTACTATTAAAAATGGGTTATAATTTCACTATCTGATATCAGATATTGCATAAAAATACCAACTGAGAACATTATAGTAGCTATTTTTTACTGTATCATTAAAAAGCAAGAAGAATAATTAGAATGAGTTGTGTAATGGAAAGTAATGAACGGTAGCATACATGCTTTCCCCCTCTATATACTTTGCCTGAGAATAACATACAAATGAAGTACTCAAATGTAGCAGTGTGGAAATGAAACAAAACACCTTTTTAACAACTCGTGTCTAACTCCACAACAATGAAAAGAATGAATATTGTGCTAAGAAATTAAAACGATCATTCTTGTGCTTTGTTTTTCTAAACTTAAACCAAAACATGCTCCAGCATTTGGATCTAGTTTCACAACCTGTAGAAGAAGGAATATTTTAAACTTCTAAAATTTTCACTAGAAAACAAATGTCCCATCCTGCTATTACATTAAAATTATGGAAAATGAAGCCAGCCCTGTAGGTTTAATTTGCTAAGAAAACAGTAGTTCTCCCACTGTCAGATTACATGCAGAACTATGATAAGCCTGCTCTAAGAATTCCCTACTTTCATATAAAAATGCATGGTAAATTTCTCTAGGAAAAAAAAAAAAGTATACAGATGCATATTGGAAAGTTCTTCTAAATAGCAAAAATGCATACACAAAAATACATACAGCATATTGCAACCATTGCAATAGGTACTCAGCTTTAGTCAGATGAATCATCTGGATTTAATTTTGTGAGCACAGTAAAGCTAACAGTGCTGTTCCTCTGTCAGTGTCCATTTTTTTTTTTAAAGTGAATATAACTCCACTTTCTCTTACCAAACACACTTCCCTTGTGCTAAATCATTCCTTCGAAGTTTACACTTTTGATTGGGAAGGGGCTGAGCACTTGTGCAGACAGAAAAATGATTTGCATGCCATTATCAGCACAGTATTTTGCAGCATCCTAGACAGACCAAGCCAAACAAGACTCTAAATGAGTCTCATTAATTTAATAATAATTAATACTGAATCAAAATAGAAATTGTTTCACTATAGTATTTCTATTGCTGTGCAATAGATTTAATGTATGGTTTGTAAATACTTGTTTGTGCACAGTTACACACGCACAAAAAAGAAAAATAGAAAAAAATACTGGTTTAGTCCCTCCCACTTTCCCTTTAAAGACCTAACGTCTAGTGATATGAAGCTCTGTCTGGAAAAGTATTTATGCCATTTTTTTTTTTTCAGTGATATGGATGCACTTTATCAGCCTTGTATCTGCAGTCCCTTCTGATCACAAAATGGCATTTCATCTACAGTCAAGTAGTTTTGCCAAGTTTGCAGATTACCAGAGGGACCATATTTGTAGGCTTCAGAAACTGTTTCATACATTGTTTTCATGGATTAGATGTTAAGCATTATTTAAACAGAACACTCCCTTACTCATTAGCAGTTAACAGACTGAGAGCAAAGGAAACAGCTAACATTTATATCACAAAGTCATCTTTAATGGGAAGTTCTAGCAGTGGACTGGTGTCAGTTAAGTAAATGAAAATAAAAATAAGCTCTCTGAGAAAAATATAACCCTTTTAAAAATGAGAATAAATAATCTAACCCATAGCTAGCAAAAGCAATATGATAAATTACAGACTAAGAAGTTATATTGATCATGCATTTTCAATTGTCCCCCTCCTTTCATTCTAACATCTGAAATTCATAGAAATGTCTGTTTGCATACAACAACCTCTCGCAGAGGTCACAAAAATATGGAATTTCCACCCACAATAAAGTCTGAGCTAATACTTGCCTTTTTCCATTTACAGAAAAACTGAAGTCTTCATAGAGCAAGAATCACATTTTCTTTCAGTGTCATGTACCTTTTGGCATTCAATGGTAATAATGACAATAAATGTAGCTCCTAGAGCCCTCTAATTATAGTCCATAGCTACATACTGTGCATATATAACAGTGAAGCTTAGCATGTCTCTTGACCTATGGAAAGGTAGTTTGCTCCTTTTTATAGAAATAGCATATTTCACTTGGCCTCATGGCAAGTGGATAATGTGCCCTTCCTTTGCGTAAAATCTAGGTCTTTCTGTTTCAAGCAGTTGTTTCAGCCATCTGAGCTCTATAATAATAAGATTGTGTCATAAAACCAACTGTCCTCATCGTATTTACTCTATACTTTTGACCAAAGCCACATGGATGTTGATGATTGGGTATGATTTTATGACATTTATGGGTATAGTATATCATGTCACTATAAACTTATTTCTTCAGAATGAAGAAATGCCAATGAAGAAAAATAACACATTGTTTCTTATATGGATATCCAAAGGGAACAACAAAGAAGTGTACTTAACGTGAAATAAAGGTTAATTGTTAAGATAAAATTTTCACTCAAATGAACATCATTGTTACTGCATTCATTCACCCTTTTATATGAGTATTTCATCATGATATTTTTCTGTTTGTCTTATAAGAACTGAATGTGCTCTGACGGTTGTTTTCTATTGTCTTTGCTTGAATTCTGTTGTAAAGCGATGGCCTCTCCTAACACAGTGAACAGAATTACAGTTCTATCATCTATTATATTTATACTAGAAAAAATCAGAATACATAATTGTATTGCATGTCTCAAATGATAGTCAGGATATATGTTGGGAGTTAGTAAGAGTTTCTTCTTTTTGCTAGAAAATTTCAACTGGAAATGAAAATAATTGAAATATTTAAGACAAAACGGATCAATTATCCAGATGTTCACTGAAATCTACCTGTGAGCTAATCTTTTGAGAATGATTACTGATAAGGTAATTTGCTCACAGACACTGTTAGTTCCTCTTGTCTGATATCAGTGCTTAACATCCTTGGCATGTTATATGAAATCCTGAAAATGATAAAGATGTTGTCATCAGAAAGTATACTAACAAAAGACCGCATAAATTGTTCTGAAAAGTAGTCCAAAACTGGTTTTGGTTGTTGTTGTTAAAATAAATACTAGGTAAAGAACACAAATGTAATCAAAGTGTGAAAATATCAAGTAAAAGGACATTCCTAAAAGTGATCTTATTTTAACAAATTAAACCCAGTGATGTCAGCATAAGCCTAGCTGAATACAGATGTAGAATTCAGTTAGTTTATGCATGCAGTGCGATAAAAAAGGTTATGAGCAGATCTATGTTACAAGAAAGAGTAGTTTTCAAAGTTAAAATTAGCTTGAGTAAACTTTCTTATATATTTCAGTCAAAATTAAATTAATTTTGACTGAATAAAATTAAATTCAGTCATAAATTTCAGTCAAATGACTGAAGTATATCAATAGAATATGATATTTTTTTCTCTAAATAAATGTATGTTTTTCTCTAAATAATAAATGTATTATGTATTTTTTTCTCTAAATAAAACACTTCAGAAATGAATCTTTATTCCTAACTGTTGATAGTGTGTTGGATTATACTGATTGTACCTCTCAAAATATTGAAAATATGGTATTATTTGTGCTTACCCTCTCATAATGTCAAAAAAGTAATGTCTGCCAAAAAAAAAGTTTGGAAGATTTGAATTTAAACTTCTAAATTACTGGAAGAAGTTCAGTAATAGTTTTTTAATAAACAAAACCTTCTGTCAAAATGGAGCTACTTAAGAGTGTCTTTAAAAAGCTTATTTATTTTTTGGTCACACATCTACTTCATACATGCAAAAAAATAGTTAATATTTAGATGGTGGATAAACATCTCTGGTCTTCCTTTTCCTAGAAACTACAGTTATAATTCAGAACATGTTTTCTATTTTCAGCATGACTTTGGTTTGTAGAATTGTTAATTTAATTTCACATATTTCAGTACAGAGATACTATGCTTCTAGAAGCATTATATATACAGATAGATTTGACAGATAAAACGCATAATCATTGTTCTTGCCAGAAGGCAGAACATACGTTTCTGTTCCTTCCATCCTGGAAAAGGCTATATATTATTGTCACTACAGTGCTTTTATTAACATTCCAGGGCAGAGAACAAAATGTTTCATTTTTTTGAGTCACTGTAAAATATAATCTCTCCTTCTTCTTCCCTCTCTATTTTCAATAGGACTACAAAGGCCTACCATATTAAACATACTCCTTCCTCTAGGTAAAATAAATGATAGACTATTGCAGCCCTGAGACAGTTTGATCAAAACATAAAGGTGCTTGTTAGTAACTATAAGATGAGCGGTAGATACAATGTACAGTTTCTAAGCAATTAGCAATCAAAAGAGAAGAAGAGTTTAATGCATTTCCTCTTTCTCCTCAGATGCTAAACCACAGATCCAAGCAAATTCTCCAGCCATGTAAACATAGCTGCTATTCAAAAGAAGCTTAAATTTTGGAACATAGCTTCTTGGGTGGGAGGGACCCAACATAATACTGATTATTCACTTCTTGGAAACTCTTTACAGAAGAAAATTCTCAAAAACATCCTCCCACTGCCACCTCCCCTTCCTTCCCATCCTGAGGTATCTCAGCTATTTCTGGCTTCTTGAATTAACTCAGATTTTTCAGTAAAATGATGAAACTGAAATTTCACATTAGTGAAACAAGTGTTAGTAGTAAAAAAAATGTAACTGTAAAACAGTTAAGAAAAATATTTATTGCATAGTCATGATAAGAAATTAAGACATAATTATTTCTTTGATTTCAGAATCGCACACTAATAATGTTTTATGAATAATATCCTTTATCCCAATCATATACTTAAAACTACAATGGTGATTATATATAACATTTCTCCAAATCACCCTATTTCTCAGTGTGACAAATAAAATAGTCTCAGAGATAAGCAGGTTATTCCCAATAATTTCCATGGCAAGTATCTACCAGAAGGATGAAATGATTGTATTATCTGTGCCAGCCCAACAATCCAGCTTCACTGCATAAGCTATGAGAGCTGAGAAAAGGATTTACTAAAAGCTTAGAGTGAGGAAAAGAAAAATGTTATTGCAGAAATGAAGTATTAAAAAAAAAAAAAACTTAGAATTTTCAAAATGTTCAGATTTTCATGGCCATAGTCTGCATAGAAAGGACGGGCATAGGTATCTGGAACTATTTGCATTGTTTTTATGAAACCTTGCCCTGACACCTGGCCTTGAGGATTGAGGGCTTTTTTGCAAAATCTAAAATACTTCCTATAATGACACTATACTCATAGCTTTTGGGAATTTAAGGCACTTACTTTCACAGGATTCACACACTTACAGTGAACAGAAGGAGTCACACCTTCAGGTTGGGTTAGCAGCTGTAATCATACAACTATCAATGCTGACTTCTATTTAGAGACTTACACCTTCCAGAGGCCTAAGGAAATATACACCTGCTGCAATATTAAGGAAGTAATCATCTAAATCAGAAAGGCAGACTGACCTATTTAGGGAAATTTAAATGTTAGATTGGTTCAGAACCACGGCCCGAGTATATTTTGTCCTCAAATGTGTGTGTTATTTCTTGCATCCCTGTTGGTGATCTAGTCTTTGAACACCGTCCTGAATCCCACAGCTGCAGCAGCCAGGAGAAAAAATCAAAATGGAGATTTGGGTGATTGTTCTAAAATTATTATTAACATCAGCAAGGCACAGATGCACCATTCAGTCAGAGACTGAATCTAGATTAAGCCTCAGAACATGATTTTATTTACTGTGAGTAAGTAAGAACATAGAACGGAGTGTCTATGTTAGCCATATGCCTTTACATTGGCATGATATCAGCAACAGAAGACAAGATAATACCAGATTTGATATAAAGTTCAAGTGGTATCTGGTTTGGCATAAAGTTTGCTTGCACAAAGCTACCTATCAAAATATTTTGAGTAATTCCAAATCACACAGCCATGGCATTTCTTATCAGACAGTAGGCACTTTCAAGCTGGATTTATTGTCTTGTCAAATCACAGTCCTATTCCATGCATCAAGAGGATCATGAGCAAACAAGGGAACAAATTAATCAAGACAGCGCTACCACTGATAATAATTTATATATCTACATTATATATCAATATCCATGCACAGATTCTGCCATTAAAAATGAGCAAGCAAACAATACAACTGCAAATAGTTTTCATTAGATTAGCACTTGAAGTTATGAAGTCTTTCAACATGACAATACTCAGCAATACAATCCAATGTGGACCTGTAGGTAGACTTTCTTCTTTCTCCTTCAGTTTATTCTTCAGTGTACTGCTGGTCATAGCAAATATGAAAACCCTGTACTGCTTATTACCTTAGAGAAAACTTGTCAAAGGCATTTGCATTTCAGTCTAATGGTGCAATATTGCAATAACCATAATTCTTTCATCATCACTATCCAGAACAGCAAAATGTTTCCTTTTCTCTTTGTTCCCAAAGTGGCTGTCATTAGGAAAGACACTTCCAGCTATCATGTGGCACTAAATTTGTCTATTACACTTTCCAGAGATACTAGATTTAGTACGGAGAAAATACCAGGGATATAATTTTGCACACAGCCATAATGGCAACATATTAAAAATATATATATGTATATATATAAAGTAAATAATAGGTTTCAATACATAACAAACAAAACACAAATCCATATACTAAATAAAGGAAATTTTAGGCTGACCAGAAGGAGTTCCAAACGAAAAAAATTTTTAGCATATTAAAATGGTTACTATTAACAACTCCATTTATGATAGCAGATAGTATAGGTACACAATAGTAACATATAAAGGACAATTAACGGTGGTGAAATAAACATGTTTCTGATATGTAGAATACTAATAGAAATCTCTTTAGCAAACAAACTAGGAGGTCTCTTCAGCAGAGCTAAACTGACCCGTAACAGATTGGTATCTCACACTTCTTTGGCTTAGTCATATAACCAAGGAACACTGGACCCAATTGTCACCAACTACTTGCATTTCAGAGACATTTGAGTGATAAGGAATAAATACACTTATGATCTATGAGAAATGAAAACAATGTTACATAGAAAAGAAGCAAGAAAAGATTTTTTAAGAGGAACATAATGTATAATTGGCTACTTGTAAAAGACATGTAACTTAAACAGGTGTAAGAAGATCTAAAATATGCTGTATGCAATGTATTTTATGCCTGTGAAATCTGATAAACATAAGTAAAAATATGGATAAGATGGCTTTCTGTTTAATTCCAATCTTCGCTAAATTGTACTTTTTATCTAACAAACATTTCTGTAAAGAATAAACACCTGAATGTGAGTTGGGTTCAAGGTGGCAGCTATTAAGAACTAAATACATAATACACAAACATATACATATTTGGGTATGGCATATCCTGATATTTTTATCTGTACAGTTTAGAAGAAATTCCACATTGAATGAGCTATAACACCACTTCCAAAACTAATAGATGAAACTCTTCACGCTGAAATGATTATTTTATAACAAGGTTCACCTTAACATGTGCTATAATAAGGTTTGTCTTAATATGTGCATCTTATCTACATTCATGTATTTCATTTTGGTCTGCATAATACTTTTTTTGTTTGCTTATTCACTGTGTAGGTTTAAAAATCCTGTTAACAAATTTGCATGAGATATTTGTGTAATGACCGATATATTCATAGTCATGGGTTTTGCATTCAGATTCTGTTATTAAAACTTGAGACAAAAACAAACAAACAAATAAACAACAACAACAAAAAACACAGCACACTGCAGTTATCTGGAAAAAAATGCTTCTTATAAATGTGTTTTGGTAAAGGAACGGCATATAAATTTCCAATAAAATGCTATGAACTAATTCTGAACAATTTTCTCTTAGGAAAAATTCTTGATAGGTTTATAGCTTCAGTGTCCACTTCAAGAAACAGCCAATTTCAAACAGTGTCTACTAAAATTGTACATACACCCTAGTACTACAGTTTAAGAACAGTGCTTGGCTGCCAGATGAGAGATGCCACAATTATTGTTAGATTTGAATGATTATTCCCTAGGCTGGTGAAAACTGTGAACACTCTGTAAAGTTTCAGTCAGTCATACTACCTCTAAGGAGAAGGTAATTTATTCCTCTGAGGTCAGAAAAGACAGAGTTCAAAACCAATTCTCTCTTGTCACTTCTGGATTAAAAAAAAACATTTGCAAGTAGCAGGCCACTACTCACAGAATCTGGCTTTAGAGCTCCTACTGGCTAAAAGCTGTTTTCAGTGAAATAAGGGCATCCTCACTCCCCTACTATTGAGGTCAAATATTGCTTTAATGACAAGAGTAATGGTGTAGACTCATTCTCTAGGTATTAACCTACACTGCAACAATATATGTGTTGGGACAATTTCATGCTATGTGATGGTAATAAGAAGGCTTTACTAAACCATTTCCATAGTTGAACTGACATTCTTGGTTTACTTTTTTGTCTAATCACATTTGCAATGTAACTAAATTAAAGAGAGAGAATCTCCTTCATGCAGATGACTTCTAGGTCCACAGCAAATGTACAGGTATTTTATCACAGAAAATGAATCTACATTTCCTTATAAAAATCCAGCAGAGGTCCATGACCATCAGAATAAAGATGACCTTCAGTCAAAAAAGCCCTACATAATCACACAGGTCACTGAAGAAATGCTCAGCTGTGTTTATGCCACAGTGAACTTCAGACATAAGTTATAGGGAAGGGTTTTGTCTTCTGTAGGTGAGCAGATTTAATTTTTTTTTTTTTCAAGGACAAGGATAACTTGCAGCAGCTCAGGACAAATGCCTTAAGAGTAAATTCTCTTTCTTGTCTAGTTATGAAGGTTTTCTCTTGCATCTTGCATGGTTTTGAATATTTAGACAAGGAAAATGAGTAAGCATCTTATATTCATACCAATGATACCATTTAAATTTTCTGTACATTTTCCTTTTTCATAGTAGCTATACACTAGCATAATGTCATTCATGTCCCTGAAAATGTTCCTGATTTACTGCAGCATAAGCAAAAAAACCACCACTACCAACAACAAAAAACAGTCACACCTTGAAGGTAACAGCTTAAATTGTCTCCCTCTTTGGTATTTTATTATACAATAAACACCACTGCAAAATGTATCGCTGGCTCCCACAGTTCAATACAAGATTTGAAGTACAGCTAAGGTAATAAGAGCATGTGAAGAGGCATCTTAAGCCTTTCTAGATTTCTTCTGTCCTAAGACACCTTGGTGCTGGCCCAATCCATGAGCATAAATGCTGGTCAGCAAATCAAGAAATCATACAAAATGATAAAGAAGCTCAAGAAAAAAAAAATTCCTCATTCTTATACAAGATAAATAGAAGATCAATGGTCTTAGAGTATTGCGGCCATTGGCATTGAGAAGAGAACTTCTTACAGCTGCACTACAGAGTCAAAATAGGTTATTGGTGCATATATTATGGCAGAAAAAATCACACGCTGGTACAGATAATGCTCAATATTTGCCATCCCTGCCCCCCTGCAGTTACTTCTTAAAAACAAGCTGCCCTAATTAATATATAGCAACAGTTAAGGAGAAAAACAAGACTCCTCAGAAAGAGATTCATAGAAAAGCACTACAACAGATTGACACACCAAAATGCACATACTTGATCAGAGGAAAGTGTTTCTATAAGAGGCATGGAAGGGATAAAAAACTGCTGAGCTATTTCTCAGAATTAAATACCTGCTCTGATGAATGGGGAATAATGAGACAGTTGACATGACTGAATATAATACATTTCCATTTCCTAATGGAAATGAATATAATACATTTCCATTTATATAATATATTTATATAATACATTTCCATTTCCTAATTTCATAAAATGCTCATGACATCAAATGTTTAGTAATGATAGACTGTCATCTCACAAACAGAAGCTCTGCAAAACTGCTGAGACACCCTGGAAAAATCTAACAGTAATAATGGATAAAAACAAACGGACAGTCTGTCAACAATCATTCAATCAAATTGATGCTACATTTATAAAAATTACAATGAGAATAGGCTTTTTCAAAGTAATGTTTAAGCTTCAACATTTATGTAAGCAGGCTCTGAACCCTACTTTCAGCAAGAGCATTGCTTGATAATATTTCTGAAACCTGGGACCTGCACATGAGGAGCAGAGACATAAAGCATATTTGGATACCTGCATTCCTGGTCTCATGCCATCAATTAATGACCAAGAAACTAGGAAATATGACAACTCCCCATTAGATGTTATATAGATAACGTACAGAAACCTTATTTAAAAGCAAGAATTGTTCTTATTTTAGCAAAAGGACAGTATATGAGCACAGAAGTTCTACTTTGGCATGTTAGCAACAGGTATTTAAGAAGAAAACATTTTGTTATCGTTATCTATTTATACACATGTATGAAAAGGTAGCAAAATGAGGTGAAGATGAAAACTTGCATGATGTTTTCACTAGCTTCAATGAAAAGACACCATAATAAGATTTTATTTTATTTTATTTTATTTTTCAGACAGTACAGAAGAGAATAAATCTCACCTGCTTAATTAGTAAAATGTGGGAAGAATGAGCAACAGTGAAAACAAGGGAAGAATATTCTTCTTGGAAACTGAAAAAAAACACCTGATCAAAATCCTCTTAATAATATTTGGTTCCAAAAAAAACCCAACACATTAATACTGTTGTCAGGCCATTGTACTTTTCACGGATAGCTAATTCTCAGCTAAGTGTTCTGGTAAGAAAGTAGATGTTTTACTGTGAATGCACGATAATACTGACTATAAGTAAGTTGTACCTCCCTGTTTAGGTCAGCTTGTATCAAAGAGACATGGGAACAGTCCGAGGTGGCTATACAGGGCTCAGCTGAATTTGTAGAGCAAAAAGGATTACTGGCAACAGCAGCTCCTACCAAGTATTGTCCATCAAGACAGAGGGTTAGAGAAGAACCTGTTTGCTACCCTGAATGGGGATGAAACTGAAAGACAGATGAGAGGCAAAGAGAAGATGCGTCCTTAGCTCTGCCAGCACAGGGATCAAGCCATGCCTCTCCCATCCAGGCTGCTGCCTGAGGCAGACTGGAGAAGCACGTACCAGACTGGGATTTTCTCCACTTGGGCTGGGCTGAGACATTGGGCTGGTGGGACTCCGCTAGGAACTTAGCTGTTCATGTTCTGTTATGTTGCACACAATAGCAGTTCAGAGAAAACTAATGTACAGTCCCATTGCATGTGAACTTGGCCTAGCAGCAACAACATTAATATGAAGTCACTAATGATAGTAGTAAAGATATTTTCATTTCACCCTCACTTTCCAATTGAGGCATTTGCTGCTGAACAGCAAAACACCTCGTACCACTCATGGCTTTACTTCTCTGGTCTGTTGTTAGAATAGGTATGGCTTTATCATACAGTGCTACTTCATGCTGAATATGCATGTGGACGTATTTGGTCACAGGTAGGGAAGGATAGTGCCTTTGATATTTGTAAATGCCAAATCACCAAGCAGCTAACTCCAGCCTTCCTCTCATTTATAGCAAATCCTGTCACTTCTCATTCTATCCCAGTTTGGTTGTGCATTTTTCTCTGCTTAATAGAAGAATATTTTGTGTGCTCTTGAAGTCAGAGCTATAAAATACCCTCTCAATAGACATTGTCATAGAATTTGGAAGGATAAACAAGCATCCAGCAGCTAAACAGCAAACTTACTTCTAGTATTCAAACGTGGAGCTACAAGGAGTTGGCAGACCAGCTTTGGAAAGGATGAAAAGCTTCCACTTCAGTGAAATCTTTTTAACTCTGCATTGGGAGGAAATTCCTATTATTCACAGTTCTTCTGTGAAAATTATCATAGTGTCTTACAACATATCATTCTGATCAAATAAAAAGTTGGCAGGATATAAGCATTCACCAAGATGAAAAGGATTTTTTAACAAATAGAGAATGGAAGACATTCTAAGATTTTTTTGAACATACTCTACTGAATAATGCTGTGATTTTTTAAATCAGTTCTGCACAGCAAAAAATCACTATGGAGTTATAAAGAACATATTCTTATGGCTTGATTAAACTGAACATACTGGGTAGAGTGTCCATTATGGTTAAATTGAAAATGCTTACCATGAAATTAATAGTCTGCACTAATATCAGACTCTATGTTGTGTGCTACAAATATTGTCACCATAATATTGTTGCAGACTAATAAGGTGGGATACACATGATGGACAATTTCACAGAAACGTTATATTACTATATCTGAGATCTTGCAATGCTCTTTCTATAGCAAATATATTGCAAACTTCACAACAAACAATTAACGGGCAGGTCAATGTTATGTCACTTCAGACAAACAGTTAAATAGATATTTATATGATGTCATTTCAACTCATAAACATTGGGATGTGAAGGGGATATTATATCTTTTTCCATTTAAAGTAGAACACAATCAATGGTATTTGAAATCCTTGTGAATCCTATTCTCACTACTGTACGCAAAGCTGGTATTATTAACATTCCCCCACTCTTCCAATTATACAGCCTATTTTCAAAACCTACACTGTTTTTAGATTATAATAATTCTTGTGAACATGTTATGTAGAGGTGTCAATTTTAATCATTTCACATTATTTGAAATAATTTCTGAAAGAAAAAGAAGCGTAAACAATTCCTGCAAATAGGAACTAAAGAAAATACATCTTTTTTGCTCAGATATTTTTTTCATAAGTATGCAGGGCGTGGTCTTCCCTTCCCTTCCCTTCCCTTCCCTTCCCTTCCCTTCCCTTCCCTTCCCTTCCCTTCCCTTCCCTTCCCTTCCCTTCCCTTCCCTTCCCTTCCCTTCCCTTCCCTTCCCTTCCCTTCCCTTCCCTTCCCTTCCCTTCCCTTCCCTTCCCTTCCCTTCCCTTCCCTTCCCTTCCCTTCCCTTCCCTTCCCTTCCCTTCTTTTTTTTTTCTTCTTTTTTCTTCTTTTTTCTTCTTTTTTCTTCTTTTTTCTTCTTTTCTAAGGGGGCTTAATGCATTCATGATTTTGAGTAATAATTTGACTAGAAAATAGGGTTTTTCAGCTTAGAGATATTTTCAATTTATTTGCAATTATAAAAATGAGCTATTAAGCCTGCTGACAATCTTATTGATAGTAAGTGTATTGACATACTTAACACAAAATAGTTCTAGCTAGAAGAGTCTGGATTTATTGGTGAAAAGGTTTAATAGAAAAAAGCAGTTTTCACAAAATTGACCTTTGCCAAATAATTCAATTTTCTCTTCAAAATAACATGGTTAACCTTTCTTGTTCAGACAATCCAATGGCAGCTGACAATTAGCGTCCATGGAGCTGGTTACATCTATTCTCCCACAGCACATGTTCTTTTTCTGAACTACAGGTCTCATGACACAATGCAGGTCCTGGAATTTTATCACAGAACAGAGATATCAAATGACTGCAGCAGTCCAGCTTCAGTCAGGAGTATACATGTTGTCTTGAGCTAATTCACACTAAAAATTCCTCGGTTTGGTTAAATTAAGCTAGGGCCAAAGCTTAATTTAATTCTCATACTGAGTGAGAAGTTATTAATGAAATCATTAACCTAAGACATAAAAAGAGATTTATAACTAAAAATTTCTGTAGTTGGTACTAAAAACATATTATTTTTTTTCATTGAGTAGAAAACGCAATCGTTATATTTAACTACTTTCCATAAACTGTTCAAGCTTTCAGTTGTAACCTCAGACTACAGCAACTTCTGAGCATTCTGGTCTAACATAAAATAACTTTGCAGATGAGTGATCTCACTGGAGGACCATATACTGAGAGAAAGTGCATCACAACAAAGGCCTTAAATGAAATCAGAACTTCTGAATTTGACAACGGAATATGCTTTATTAATAATTTTTGGCATTCCCCCCCGTTTTTCATGTCTTGTAACCAGAAGAACCTCTTAACAGCTGTTTATCAGAATGAAAAGGAGTGTGTCAAGATACTCTCTACAGTAGGTCAGTAATGCACTTATTTAGCTATTGCAATCATTGTAAAACAAAACGAGGTCCTTCTTTACTAGTTTCTGAGTAGGACATTTCCCATTTCCAATATGACATTTTAAAGTCAGCTTAGTGATGCACTATTTTGCACAGAACTTCAAAGCTCAGACGAAAAAGTTCTAATCTTCAGCATAAGACTTAAGAAGCCACATAATACAGTCATTTTAAATAATGTAGCTCTCACACATTCTCTACTCTGTATCTTGTTTCAGGTGTCCTTTATTCATATTTCAAGTTTTATAGGCTTCATCTGCTAATGTGAAAGTCCTGATGAGATTCAGAAAAGGAAATGGGAAGGTGGCAGGCTATAAAGCATGTCAGCAGCAAAGCTGCTGGTAGACACTTAGTGAAACATTACTGAACGATCAGGTTTAAATAACAGATATATTCTAACATTTTATATTATCCACATTATTCTGGCATCAGATTAGATGGGGAAATGAATTCTGTGCTCTTTTCCTGGGCGTATGAACAAACAATGGAAATGCCAAAATGATGAATGTCCTTCAATTCATTTTACATACTTTAATTTGTAGAAAACTGCAGAAGCCCACACAGGAAATTCCTGCAGGATTAGCCTAAGGAGGGCTGAACAGGATGATTCAGATCCTTCTAAATATTTAGCAACTCAAATAGTATCTAATTATTCTAAATGGCATATGAAAAGGCTACTTTGGAAAGGCTGCAAACTTGTAGCTGGAAGAAATCATGTATCTGTCTTCCTTTTAAATACAAAGCCTTTTACCTGAATGGGTTAACCCTACATGCTATTCTATTTAAAATATATTCAAAAAAAAAAAAAAAAGAAAAAAAAAAGGAAAAAAAAAGAGAGGAGAGCTCCTAACAAGGCCAAAGACAAGGAGCAATGCAGGCCTGATTTCTGTGGAGGTTTGCATTAAAGAAGAACCAGAAGTTCATTCTGTTTTGATTTGCAAAAGTAGATTTAGTTTCTCACGTCTTTAGTGTGAAATACAAAAAGCAGTTTCATCAATAGCAAAATTCCTATGACTTCAGAGAGGCTACTTTTTAATTCACTGTGTTTTTATTTTTCATATATACTTACAAGCTTAAATGATGCTTTCGGCCTAAGACCTGTCTCATTGAAGATTATAGTTTTATTTCTCCAAGTTCCTCACTGAGTTGAAAAATGTAAGACTCTTAGCAGGAATCTTAGTGTTATTTAATCACTTTGTTATGTGTTTCCTACAGAATTTGATAAGCAATTGCGATAAGCAATTTGTGTTGGAAAAAAGCATTACTGTTCTTTTTAATAGGATAACATGTAAGGTGTTACTGGCATAATTCTTATACAAACACACTCACATGAATACCTTCATAGAAATTAACAGGATTGCTTAACTAGGTAGGTGTTCATCGCTTTGTGTATGCAAAAACAAAGTCCAAATAAGAAACAAACCAGACTCAAACACAACAGAGGTGATTGAAAGCAATTCTTAATTTTGAATTTCTTGGAGAAAGGCCAAACTGTAATTAGATTTTCTGAACATAGTTTCCTAAGGGATTTCCATAACTGCAATACAAAAAGCTAACGTAGGTTTCCATACCAAAATTTTATTTGGCCTTGTTTGTTTAATAATATCTAAACCATGATCAGAATTTGTATTATCTCCATTCTCTACAGCAAGGCCCACAAAACTACATTTCAGCTAGCTGAAAATTCAATCTGCAATCCTTTTCCATACTAAGCAAATCTAAATGCCCAAATGGAAAATTTTAAACCATATCAAAAGTGAATGACATTAACATTTGCTGTATAAAAAGATGTTCTCTTTACTTCAGTTTTTAATTTCTTGTGAAACAATGCTAAATCACATGCATAATAATAACAATAAACAATGACTTATGAGGGTAGATACTGTTTTTTCTTTAAGGGAAATTATTCTAACACAGAAAGACTAGAATTTAACCTGATGGCTTTAAAAACTTTGTGATCTGCATGGCAGCAACCCCCCCCCCCCCCCCTTTTTTTTTTTTTTATATTGTGCAGTAGGGCTTGCCACATACCCAATGTCACGTCAGGAAAAGAGGAGAGGCAGTGCACAGCACTGAAAGGACATGACTGTGTCAGCTAACGAGGGCCCATTGCACAACCTACACAGCAGCTGCAGATCACATGGCAACTCTGCCAGACCTGCAGCACTATACTGTAAAATTTGAAATGAACACTACTGGTGATGTGCTACCACTGGGAAAAGCCAACCACCAACTTGTTCCTATTTATAAGATTAATTAGACAACTAAATTGCTGCTTTCATCATAGTAGTGCAATCAAGAACTGAAAGAGTGCAAGGAAGACCAAATAGAAGGAAAGGTATATAAAAAGAAACTGGTCCACATCATTTTAAGATATTTTGTGCAGTGTGTGTTCCTTTAACACTATTATTCTCTGTTTTAATCTTTTTGGGTCTGTACATGAAGGATTTTCACAGGCAGATGGAGGATGATAAACCCAGTATCCATCTATTGAATTGCCTTTTTTTCATCTGAAATAGAGGCTCTAAAAAAAACCACCACCACCCCCCTTCTTACTCTGCAGCATATTCATTATCAGATCAACTCACACTACTAATTAAGTTAAATTTGACTGCTAAATAACTCCCAAGGAGCCAATTTATCTAAGGTAGTAAGAGTGCATATTCATTTCTCCTTATATATCACTAGCTGTTATTAATTAAGTTCTAGTCACTTCAAACTGCAAGTCTGAAATATCTGCCATTAGGCAAACACTTTTGCACTGTGTTTAACAGTGAGTTTGGATGTTACTTTACTGTTATTGATAGCAATCTGGATATAGGTAGATACCTTGATAGTTATTTCATTTTAGAATCTACAAGACAGTGGGAAGAACATGTGAAATTTTCACATTTTTTAAATGTAATATGCTTTGTCATAAACACACATGAAGTGCTGAACTGACTTTGCTGGACTATTTTCTAAATAAAAAGTCTCATCTCCGAGGGTGAAATATACCTTTTTAGACTCAGAGAAGATCATGGTAGCAGCAAGTGTTTTTTTCCTCTGCAACAACTCTTCTCACCTGTGTGTTGTGCTGAGGTCAGTGTTGAGGTAATGCTTTAAAACTGCTTCCTCCCTACCCACCTTCCACCCATGTGTGAAGCATCTGTGGGCTAATGCTTTGTTGACTAGTAGGTCTCTCCTGTGCAAAGACTATTAGTATGAACAGGTATTAGGACAAAAGGTGTACTTTCTGCTCCCTTAAGCTTCTGCACAAATATACTGCATTTAATTAGCCAGAAGCATTGCAGCAGAAAATTTAAAGAGATCTTCATTACAGATAATGAATAATATTATTGCATGTTAAAGTTTTGCAATTGGAGGCAGGGAAATTTGTCCTCTGGGTGCATTTCTTAGCCCACTGTTAAAACTGGACTGCTCTCTCCTGAAATCTACTATGCTTTCTCAAGTTTCAGTCATTGTAGTACATGTAAGAGGAATGAAAATATTAAGTTCTGAAATATTTATTAGTCCTATGTTTCAGTGAAAGTGTGAATAAAATCCGCCTACTTCCAAAAATCAGAATTCTTGCATTTTTAATAATACACTTCCAATATGTTGCCTCCTGCAGAGGCAGTTGGTATGCATATTGAATGAGTATCAATGTATCAAATTTTGCTTTCAAATTGTACTGAATTACAAAGCCCAGTTATGAGAAACAAAAGGTACAGCAGAGATAAATAACGTTCAATATTATCACGTCATGCATATCATAACACTTTCACTATTCTTTTTCTAAAGAAAAATCTCAACAAGAATATAAAAAAAGGAACTCTAACACCTCTATAAAAATATTTTTTTCCATTCTTATTGTGTTCATGAAAGATATCAGTGACATAATGATTTTTTTTTAAGGTGATCTACAAGCACAACCTTTTTCACAACCAACTTCTGGAAGGTTATTATTATTTTTTTCATTAGTTTTATTTAACTGTATTATTTAACTGTAAGTCTGTAATCATGATCAGCAGTTCACTTTGTCTTTGTTGGATGAGGATGAGGAAAAACAAATGCCATACCCTTTAACGAGTCACCTATTGAATTCACAGCTCACCTGCTGATTTTAATTTATGTGATAATTTACAAAACAAATACATTGTGGATTTAATCTATATATTGCATGAAAGCATGTAATATGTTTTCTTGGACTGTATACTCTGGTTCTTGAGGAGTTTCTAACCTCCCATCTAAATGTAAATTGCTTATGCAAACAGCTTATTAAAAGGAATTCAAATGAAATCCTGAAACTCTTGCTCAAGGAATAAGTTTGCTACATTTTTTTTAAGTGAAAACAATGCTCTTAATTAATGTCTACATTCTAAATTTAATGATAATGTCAATTTCCTAAAAGATACAAAATAATTTCAGCTTAACAGCAGTGAATCCTCCCTATCCTCCTCCTTATGTTAATTATACAATTTAAGCAAATAGCTTAGCATCTAAATATACGAAAGAGATTTGGATACAGAAACAGATGATAGTTGTATACAGCATGTCTGTAAGTTAGTCTAATCAACAATTCGTATATACATTTCTCCAAGCAAATTCACCAAGAGTAGCTCTTATTCCTAGAATTACTTAATTCTAATCTTGCAACTCATACAGCCACCTGATGTAGATTTAATTGGGCACCCTGAGGTTGCCCAAATCTTATTGGAAATCTACACAATCTTATTGGAAGACAAGTACTAAAGCACCCTGACATTCATTAGCTACTGAGAAACTACATTGAGCCAAATTGTTTATCTAGTTTTATGTAGTGATTCTTGGAATAATTTTCACCACTGGTTTACAAACTGACTCAAAGAAACCTGCTTTATGTAAATTTGGGAATCCCGCTGCGGTTCCTGACAACTGATAAAATGAAATGGAGAGAAAACCAGTGCAAATAAAAAGCAATCTGCATGAATTCTGGTAAAGTGGAAAGAAGCTAATAGTCATGGCATGTACTTAAAAGGAACTTGCCTTGTAAACTGTAGATTTCTCCGACGCTGTTCTGCCGGGTGATATGATGCCAATATGCACTTCGAGGAAGTGAGATTGACTTGGATAATGTCATTGGTTCAGACAGACTGGTCTGGAGCTAAAAAAAAGAAATCAAACATAAGGGAAAGATCACACATAACTATACTATACTATATAGATAAATATTGAAATCATAAATTGAACCAATGTTGTTATGAAGACACTATTTGCTGAATTACCACAGATTTTCTTCTATCATTTAAAATGCACTGTAAGCATTGGCATTCTGAATGCTCAGAAAAATGGATGCAGACGTATACTTTGCTATACAGGTTTGCTAGCAGAATTTAATATTAGCATGTGAGAGTATGTCCCTATTTGTCTATGGCTATTCTTACCACCACCGGGATTTTGTTATTTTCTTCTTTACTATAGTGATGCATTAGTATATGCCTGAAATCTTAAAACCCTCTATAATCACATTTATTTTTTGTCATTTAACCTGCATATTGGATTGAATATCCATAAAAATGCTAAAAAAGAATCTGAGACAACCAGCAGAGAATTAGCAACGAAGGGTTATTAGTCCCATATCCCTCCATTTAAGTGGAGGCATTTCATTACCAGTACCAGGCTACAATCTCAAGAGCAAATTTCCCAGTCTTGGGGACTTTATGTAACTGAAGGCATGAATTACATGATAAGTGTCCACATCTACAAGAGCTACAGCACAGAAACCTGACAGGAGGAATGTAAACTTTAATAAAGACAGTTCTGTCTCCAAAACAGATGTGAAATGAGATGTGAAAGAAAGACAAGACTAGGCTACAGGAAATAGAAACAATGACAGAGGATTTTTCATGCTGATAATACATCTGATAATGCTTTGGATACGTCTGTGTACCTTACGCTTTCTCTGGCTAGAAGAAAAGAAAATTTATCTGCAAAAATTGTGTATCTCTGGCTTTGCAGAATATAAAACACAATCAGTAATTTGTGGGATCTAATAAATCATGGTATCTGTGGAGCATGTCATTTCTTCAGATGTCTGGAAGGATCAGCACTGAAAGGATCAATTGCATGTAAAGATTTAGAGAAAAAAATCCTTAATTTCAGGAGCAGGACCAGGATGGTGACGGTGGTAGTCTGAAAGGGTAAGCCTAGAAACCCACATTTTCAGAGAGTCCTTCTACAGAGCAGAAGGTATTCATGGTTTAGATCATTTATTGCAGGCTAATGATTAATTCCTAGGGACTCCTCTTTCAGAATAATGCAAAATTCAAAAAGCCATTTTTATCCATACAGTCATATGATATTCTGTAATACTAATTAAAAACATACAAATAAAAACAAACAAATCAACAAATACGCAGCTTGTTTAGAAACAATATTTACCCAAAGATCTACAGTTATTTCATCTTTGAGTATTAATATTCATTGACGTGTGGTGAATATTTCGATCTCTGTTCAATCTATTGTAATTACTTCATTTTTTTTCTTGAGAATTATTATCAAAATTAATCCCTTTCTATAGCTAATGTCTTCACAGCTCATTTATAGCCAATATTTCATTTCATTTGTCAGTGCTGCAGATCATCACTACAAGCATTCAATATGAAGTAAAGACCGTGAAGAAACATTTCAACCATTAAGAAAAGTTCAAAAGCTTGATCTATTTTGGGGAGATTGGGGAGTTTAAGTTTTTCAATGTACAGAAGTTCCTTTATTGTGGAGATCAAGGCAATATCAAACCTTCTAAGAATTACTGTTTCACTATAGCAAGAGTAACAAAGGTGATTTTGTTGAGTAAGAAAAATAAAACATCATGTAACTTCAGTACACGGATGATTTATTCATAATTTAAAGGTAAACTTCAGTCTAGGCAATGGGCAAAACTCTTTATTATTATGCATTATGAACAAATTCCAGTAAAGAGAACTGCTTTGACTATGGTTCATTGTCTCAAAGATAAATCTATGGGATGAACTGAAATAGTTAAAGTTATTTTTTTTATTCATGATCTGAGGTGATTAATTCCTGCCTGATTTGACCAACACTGATGCAGAACAGATGCAAATATTAAAGCTGTGAAATAATTAAAAAAAATCATTCTTATTTTAAATTAAGATAACAAATGCTGTAGTACATTGTGAGCATTCACAATATTTTGTTTCCTCAGATTCTCTAATTAAAGAACAACTTCTGATATCACCTTTTGGGTAAAAAGTATCACTATATGCTAAACACAATATGGTCTGAAGAACTAGATTTCTTTGGGGACACCATAGGGAGAAAAAACAATTTATATTTTATGAAAATACTATCCTCAGAAAACAAACAAACAAACTAAACACCAAAAAATTTAAAATAGTCAGTTTTGCTTTTAATTTGAGACCTTAAAATATAAACATAAACATACAGAATTCAAGACCTTAACATCTTGTCAGTAATATGAAGGACGATAATCTCATTGTACATTGATTTGTCCATGAAGTTATTTTTACTAATTGTTAGATCATTATTAACTACAGTGTTTATTTTTATCATTTTTATGAATAAAAATTAAATTATTGGTCAAATGTACATTAGAATGATAGAAGGCTTACTCCTACAAACTGCTGTTTGCAAAAATATTGCTATGTTCAAAGGAAAATGGATAATCAACTGTCAGAAACCTACTTTCTGTAGAGAACATCTTATGTGCTAGCCTGTGGGTGTTTCAGATAAAAAACTTCAAGCCAAGGGGAAGAAAACAAGCATCTAAACATAAATACAATCAATTATTCATATATAATTAAATAGATTTTTTGCTATATTAATTATTACAGGTTAAACAAGAATTTAATGTACGAAGATCTACTGTTTCAAAATCCTTTTTTCCACAATTGTAAATGAACTTCTGTTAGTTAACAATGTTAAAAACAAGCAATTTACAGATCATGGAAGGTGAACCAGAACTGTTAATTTATAACATAATTAGTCACTCAGGTTTGAGACTTGTACTCCAGACCAGTGGAAGATATCACTCTGGGTAAATTTAGAGACTTCATCCTAGATATTCTTCTTCCCTTTCATCTTCTTAAAGATGAAAGAAAACATAACAAACCAAACCAAACCAAAACCTTTTTCTGATTCCTCTAACTCAAACAGAAAACATCTCCTTATAGGAGAAAGCAAGCAAAAAACCTCTAATTTTCCTCTTTGCTCTAAAAATGTAGCCCATCAGTTTCCTACATAGATTTATTTCTGTCCTTGACTTAACAATATAGCAATTGAAATAGATTTAAAAAAAAATATGTCTGCTATCTCCTTAGGCTTATTTTCCAATTACAGAATTAAATCAATATCTCTGAGTATGGAGGCCAAAGTTCTGTTTTATTTCCCACTCTAGCACATTCTCAGGAGCTGGCAAAACAGGCTCAGACACATTAGCATTAACTGTTCAGAAAGGAAGGGCCCATAACAGCAGAAGTAGCACAATCATGTCGAAGAAATAAACACTTTTCTCTAGGAATGAACTAACTTTAATCTTTGCTAACTAGATTTAGAAATATAGAGGAAAGTAAAAGCTGTATACCAAATCAAGAACGTTAATATAATAATGTACCATTAAATAAAGCATGCACATAGAATGCTTTTGCTACAAATATTCCTAACATCTGATGAGACTTCAGGAAACAAAAAACATAATCTAGACTTTCTTGCCCACCTTATGAGGTAAAAGTGATGGGGTAATTAGAACTTGGGAGAAGAGTAGAATGCATACATCAAAAGCACACTAACTCATATATATATATATAAAAAGTAAAAAAAAAATCTCCGAAGCTTTTTCATTATCAGATGTGAAATACCTAGTAGTTTGGTTTTACCTAATTTCTTCCAGAATCTTTCTTTGATAAGATACCTTTCATATGGTGAACACTTCATTTCTTTCTTGGTTACTTAAAATCTTAAGTCATATGAAGCTTTACTTTGCCAGTGACAACTTTATAGTTCTTAAAGGACTATTTGATTAAAATAGAAATGAAAAAAAATTATTAATGTGTTTCTCTAAGTTGTTCCTCATATTTTTTCACTATTGTTCTTTCATGAAACAATGCTTAGGGGCTAAATTTTTGTTTTAATTCCCACAGGGCAACTCAACTGACTTAAATAGATTTGTTACTCTGTTATTAATAATGAATGCAATTCCAAGAATGGAGCCTCTTATACATATATTAGGTCTCTGAGTTTTAATCTGTTTAGCATATTATTCTCTAATATTCTGTTTGCATTAAAATAGTCAAAATATAAAGGGCAAAAGGAAATAAATTTGTCTTGGGGAGAATTGATCAATATACAGTTCAATCCATATTTTAATCTGCAATAAAGATATTAAAAAAAAAAAAGATATGCTTTGGAAATAGTTTAGTTTATTACAGATAAAAAAGGCTGACCCATTTCACTTTCTCATTAGTCTTTGAAAAATAGCAAGAGAACCAGGTCACAGAAGACTAACAAGAAATATAATCTAGAGACATGAATTTTACTATTTAGATATTTTTTTTCTTTACAACACTAAAGAAGATTCCTTTGTGAGTTAGCTTTGAAGTAGAAGTAGAAGGGGTACAAGAAATATATTTCACTTCAAGAATCCACAAGTTGCCAGTGGAATGGCACAAACTCATTTCACTGGTACCCACAGTGACAGATTATTGAAATTCAAAAATTACACAATCTAGTAGGCAGCATCAGCTGAGCATAAATTAGAGCACAAAAAAGAGAGAAGTAAAACACTTTTTTTTTTAAATGATTCTTAAGTTAAAGCCAAGAAGAAGGTGTCATATTTGCTTTTTTGCAAAGCAGACACTATTGTACCATGTTCAACTTGTGTACTGTGATACACAGACCCGTTCTACAAAAAGCAGTTTCTGTCCTGTATTATGAAGCCGATTATTCTTATGTATAGTGCTTTTCATATGCTTCTGTTGAATTTATTTTGCTGTTGCAAACAATTTGTCCACATTGCCTTTTAAAATTCTATTTGAATTCCCTCTCTTCACTGACCCAATTTCATATTGTAATGGTAAGATCAGGAAGTTTAATGATTAGATAGTATCTTTATCCAAGACTTATGCAAATACTTAATAGGATGCAGGATATACTCCTATGGAAGTCCAATGTGAATGTTTTGCCCTTTGGTGATGTACTATTTATAACTATTCTATGGCTACAGTTTTCCCATAACCTTTTGTACACAATCACTTATCTTGCTTAAAAAATAGTCATTCATGCATGATTTGGACTAAGTATTTAAAGGTGCCCACTAACAATAAAAATGCTTATAGGTATCAGCATACTAATTCTTTCCTATATAGTACTTTATGTTTCTTTTTATCTACTTTTTATCCAGTTTGCTGTTTCTGAACAAAGCAAAGAACTCCAGATATATGACCTCATAAGTATTCTGGAAAGACTTACATAAAAAATAGCTGCGGAAGTCATTTCAGTGATTTCAACCTTTGTAATATATTTCTAGCATTTGCGTTTTCAGTAACAATTCTAACCTTGTAAGGACGTTTTAGAGAGTTTCTTAATCAATTATGGAGGAAAAAAATCTCAAAATACTAACATTGCTTTGCAGTGCCAACGTGGATGATTAGTCTTTGGCTGTGAAATAATATTATGTAGGAATAATAAAACAGTGGTGAAAGAAAAGCATTCTGAAGGGAGATTCAGTGGGACTGATATTTTTTACGACTGTATTATAATGAAAGAACTGGGACATTTTGCTCCTTTTCTGGCAGAAGTTTTTTTTTTTTTCTTTTTCTTTTTTTCTCTGAAAGAAGCTAATAATAGATCACTTTGTTTTCTGACAGAATAGATTAATGTTGGAGGAAAGTAGCTGGGTTTTATAGTGCATTGGGATTATATTTGTTAAATGTCAGTAAGGTGTGTGTCTTCACTTATTTCTGTTATGAAATTTTATTTTTGTTTCTTTCTTTCACTTACCACCCATGGAAACAACACTGATTACTCTGAGGGCAGAAGGTCAGGTTCTTCACAGGGTTTGAGCTATTCTATTATGAGCCATATTTGAACTATTTTATCATTTTTTTTATTGCATAAAAACATTTACTAATAACACAGGAGATGCTGCTGCCAAGAACAGAGCTGAGACTATTTCAATCCTGACTACACAGTAGGTCTTACTGAAAACAAACATAACTAATTGTTAGGGGTCTCAAACAAACAGGAACAATTCCTAGCAGGTTGAACTAATGTGTTCAATATATATGTAATAGAGAATCCAGTATTGCACAGGTGCTTTGGCAGACATCGATTGTCCTTCTGTCAGCATGATATGGGAGCTTTTATCATAATAGAGATTGGTGCTGGATGACAGAAAAGAAAAGATTTTTGTAGACCTGCTGCCCTGCAAACATACAGAATTTTGGGATAAGACTGTGTGGAACTATAAAATAATTTCTCTTAAGCAGCATCACTCGGGACAAAATCTTCAGGTTTTAAAGGGAAAAATTTCCTGGGACATTTGAAAGTGGTTTGCTTAAAGGTATGACTATTTCCAGATGGGAAATGGGGAGGATCAGAGTGAAAAAACAATTACAATTGAAAACAAAATCAAAAATAACAACACCTTCCTATATATTTTCTTCAAGTTAAAAATGGTAATGAATCACAGTCTTAGAACAAGCCCTCATATGCTTAACTGAAGACAGGTGGCATATAATGCAATGATATAGATCTGCTTGTGTTGTATTACCTTAAGTTTCTAAGATAGGTTCTAGGAGTCATTCATCTCAAGCAGTTCATCATTGAAATATTCATTTTTGTCTCATTTCGGAAACATGTAAATTATTTGCATCATTCTGAGTGTTAGTGGGTGATATGAAATTGCAGGAGGGCTAGGAGAAGTTTTGACCTTCGTTGAATCTAGGAGTTAATAGCAAGACAGTCAAGTAAAGGCTTGCCAAAGGACAGGAGGAAAGCCAATGTCACTCATATCTTCAAGAAGAGTAAGAAGGAGGACCCTGGGAACTACAGGATGTTCAGCCTCACCTTGATCCCTGGGAAGGTGATGGAGCAGGTAATCTTGAAAACCCTTTTCAGGCACATGGGGGACAAGAACATAATTGTGAGTGGTCAGCATGGATTCTCCAAGGGAGTCCAACATGCTTGACCGACAGGATAACCATATATGGTGAAATGATTGGTTTGGTAGAAAAAAGGAGAACAGTAGATATTGTTTACCTAGACTTCAGTAAGGCTTTTGATACTGTCTCCAATAAGATCCTCAGAGAAGCTGTTGAAATATGGGCTTCATAAGCAGACAATGAGTTGGATTGAAAACTGGCTGAACAGCTGGGCCCAGAGGGTGACGATCAGTAGCATGAAGTCTAGTTGGAGGCCAGTCTATACTGGCCAGTCTTGTTCAATGTTCTCATGATCTGGATGATGGGGCAGAATGTACCCTCAGCCAGTTTGCTGATGACATAAAACTGGGAAGAGTGCCAGAGGGTTCTGCTGCCATCCAGGAAGACCTCGACAAGCTGCAGAAGTGGTCTGACAGGAACCTCATGAAGTTCAACAAGGAGAAGTGCAAAGTCCTGTACCTGGAAAGGAACAACTCCATGCACCAGTACATGCTGGAGGCCATCCAGCTAGAAAGCAGCTTTGCAGAAAAGAACCTGGTGAACCTGGTGATCACCAAGTTGAACATGAGCCAACAATGTGCCCTTGCTACCAAGAAGGTTAATGGTATCCTGGGCTTCATTAGGAGAAGTGTTTCCAGCAGGTTGAGAGAGGTGACCCTTCCCCTTCCCCAGTAGTGGTGAGGCCACATGTGGAGTACTGTGTCCAGTTCTGGGCTCTTCAATACAAGAGATACATGGAGTTACTGGAAGGAGTCCAGGTAAGGGCCAATAAAATGGCTAAAGGACTGGAGCATCTCTCCTATGAGGAAAGGCTGAGAGACTGGGACTGTTCAGCCTGGAGAAGAAGAGGCTCAGGGGAGATCTTATCAATGTATATAAACACCCGAAGTGAGGGTGCAAAGAGGACTGGGTCAGGTTCTTTTCAGTGGTTCCCAGTGCCAGGAGAAGAGCAATGGACACAAACTGAAACACAGGAAGTCTCCTCTGAACAAGAGGATATGTGATTATGCAGGTGCCTGAGTACTGTCACAGGCTGCACAGAGAGGTTCTGCAGTCTCCCTCCTTGGAGATATTAAAAGCCATCTGGGCATGTTCCTGGGCAACCCGTAGTAGGTGAGTTTGCTTGAGTGGGTGGGTTGGACAAGATGTCTTCCAGTGGCCTCTTCAAGCCTCAGCCATTCTGTGGTTCTGTGATTAACATCTCCAAAATTAAAAAGTAGGTTTTAACCGAAAAGGGACGAGTGTTTTATCTATCTTCTGAACAATATAGAGATAAATAAGTTGGGGTGGGAAAAATGAAGTTAAATGAAGGAGTTGGAGACATCAAAGACACTGTCTGCAAAGACTGGTGTGTTTCACCAGGAATGTTTTCTCAGGAATTCAACCTGAGATTTACTGTGTTCCAGAAGGTTCACTTTCATGAGGTGTGTCAAACCAAAATTAAAAATAGTGAGACTTGCTATTAGTGCTGACTTACGCAGTCTTGCCCTACTTCCTCTGTATACTTTTTGCTGTCCTTGCTCTGCTGGGTATCCTTCTCTCTGACAATGCTGGTTGTCTCTCACCTCAGCCTGATATGCTTTAGAGAAGATTTCAGAGTATGGAAGTTTTTTCATGGTGTTGCTCGCCAAAAGGTATGACATCTTAAAGGAGGATTTTGGACACTTGAAGTCCTCAATGTTTTACCTGAGAGTATTGGAAAGATAGCCTTTCTGACTTCATAGAAGTTGCTTTGGCCAGTTTTAGAGCTAGCATGGTAAAAGTCATGACATGAAAAAAATGACTGTTTGTGAAGAACCCTTTCAAAACTCTCTCTAGTATGTGGCAAGAAAGGTGAATTAAGAATGTCCCTGTTTGGGCAAACCTTACCAGAGTAAATTTGGGGCTGAAAATTTGGAATTCTACGGCTTACACACATGTTTTGACAACAAAATGCTAGAATCTGTATTGAGTGTTCACTGCACAGTTATTTGAGTTTCAGTCTTTCTGATAAAATAAATGCCTTGGACCTCACAAGCTTGTTTATGACATTTTTCTTGTATAGTCTAAAACAGATCAGTAGTTCCCAATTATACATATTTGTGGAAATCACATTTATTTTAGTTACTTCATCTCTGTATATAGAAACTGCTGATACCAATGAACTTTAATAAAATGACAGCAATACAATTTTCTGAATACTTGCTAAACAATCATCAATACTTTGCCATGAATATTCCTTATTAAGCTTGTCAGTGAGTGACTCCAGTATTTAGTAACACATACAGTTTTGCTGACCTCTACTTTCTGACATTTTCAGAAGTTAATTTTATGTGTCAGACACAGACATTTCAATTAAAAAAAAAAAAAAACACAACAAACCCATAAAAATCAGTATCATGTAGCAAAGCTACAGATGACTCTTCAAAACCTTCCAAAAAAATATGTTTTCTTTCCATTAAGTATTTATTTTTAAGCATCTCAAATGCATCTTCAGTCATACATATCAGGGCTATTTATACAATGCACATGAATGTAAATTATAAAGTTTTAAAGTAGAAAAATACTTTTTTTTTTTTTTTGAGGGGGGATGCTAAATACACTTGCCTGTTTGTGTATGCAAACACACAATTTTTTTTTAAATTTCACTTAAAATCATTTATTCACATTTAGTTTAATATTTACTTCAATAGCTTCATTGCCTTTTGTGTTTTTTACAGATTTAAAATAAACAGAGAAGCTAGTATGTAATAATAAAGAACTATTCCTTTTCACTGTATGTGCCCACACAAATGGAGCTCTCATTGGTCATGTATATAGATACAAACAAAATTCTTGAGATTTCTCAATTTTAGAACTGCAATAATCAATCATTCAAAATAATTCACACACTTCTAAATAAATATACAAATATATATTGGATTTAAATAAATATCTTTCTTTTTTTTTTTAGCCCAGAAACATTTTAAAATGAGAGACAAAACTCTCCAAATCACAGTCCATATTTCTGCATATAAAAGAAACTAGTGATTTTTTTTTTTCTTCCTTATTGATGCTAGTTTACTAATGTAACAGAAATAACTGCGAATTAGGAAACCAAATTGGAAATGGGGAAATTGAGAAGTGTGTGTAAATTGCTGTATCTTTCAACATAATTATATCAGCCCAACAATCCTACAATTGGCATTTTTTTCCATTAAATTTTATTTTCAGACTATAACTCACTTGAAGTTGCTTGGTATAGTAGAGGTTGTGGTTGCATGACCAAATGCCCCATAATTCAAGCCTTTTAAAATCCACTGTTGCCGTTTAACAGAAAAGAATCCTTTGCTGCTGTGTTGGTAAGTTCCAACTTCACAAAACAAAGAAAATAGTTATACCTGTTGCCATGGAAATCTGCAACTCCAACATTTTTTTTTCTTCATGTAATACGAAAGGTATGTAAAGGTGATCACGAAGCAATGGGAAGCATCAGAAAAAAGCATTAGAAAAAAGACGTCATGAAAACAACAAAGATTTTACCAAATCTCTTAGCCAGTAGTAATTGTAACTTTTACCACCATGTCCTAAAAGGAAATCATTAAGAATAATGTGGGGACCACAAGTTCTTTCTTTTTATAAACAAGAACCTATACTGATTTGGCAATGGATTTAGAATCATAAACATTGTAAAGTTATGTATTCAACAACCAGCCATATGAATACATATGAATCTTGCCTGGCAGCTACCTTTATGGAAATTTATTCTGACAGACTGAATACCTGATGAGACTAGCGGCTTTTATCCTGAGACAGTCATAAGTAACAGCATGGTATATGCTTCTATCATAACATTAAAAAAAAATGTAAAAATCAGCTCTTGCTGTTGAATGCTGCAGAACTGAAATATTTTTGAAAAACTTATTCTTGAATTTTAGATGGGTCAGTATTCCAAAACTTTTTATCATCTTCATCATAGACATAGGCAGCAAGACAGAAGTGATCCTTAGCAAATTTGGGGGTGACATCAAACTAGGGAAGCAGGCAAAAACCCAGATGGGACAGCTTCCATTCAGAGGAACCTCAGCAAAGCAGAAAAATGGGCAAACAGGAACCCCATGAAGTTTAGCACTGACAGATGTTAATGCTGCACCTGTGTTAACACCACAGTGCTTGAGTACATGCTGACTTGCTAGGAAAGTGCCCTGTGAAAAGGACTTCGGGGTCCTGGACATAACATGAATGACAACTGTAAATGTGCAGTGATGGAGGTTAACCACATATGGGACCACATTAGCAAAAGCATAGCCAGCAGGTCTGGGGAGGTTACGTTTCTCCACTATTTGGCATTTTTGGAACTTCCACATCAGGAAGTTCAGCTGTGTTCACATAGTCTTTAGGTTTGTGCCCCAGATTAACAGAAACCTCAAACTGTGGAGAGCCTGGCAGAGAACCTCTAAGAAGCAGAATATGATAAGCGACATTGGATTAAGGGATTATTCAGCACGATAAAAAGAAGGCTAAGAGAAATCTAACAGCCATTTCTCTCTCTCTTCTTTAAGGCATGCCATAGAGAAGACAGAGCCAGATCATCGCTGTTAACAGAGACGCACAATGAAAGTACAAGAGGCAACAGTCATAGGCTGCGGCATAGGAAATTCCAGACATAATAAAAAATTCTTCACAATGAGATTGTGGGCACTGGAACAGGTTCTCAGGATCTACATCCTCGGAAGTATTCAAAACTTGACTGGCTAAGGCCTTGGGCAACTTGATCTAGTTTTGATGTTATCCTAGCTTTGAAGAAAAGATTAGATCAGCTGGCCACCAATGGTCCTTTCCAATATTATTTTTTTCTGGTGTTATAATCAATGGGTTTGAAAATCTAATGAGATGTACTGTGCCAGTGTATTAATCTGACATTTCACAGCAACTACAGCAACTATATTGTATAAAGATGTGCAGCTACTACAGTAAGTGAAATTATCAGGTCAACAGTTCAGAGACTAGTCTGTCTGTACTAGTGGCTTTTATATTTCTGCCGAACCAGATTCTTGGGCACTGCAGAGCAGCTGATAAATATAAACTGTTAGTACGGCTGGAATTATTCAGGGGATATCAGTCATGTAAGAACCATGACCCAAGGCTGAGCAGGAAAAGGAACATAAACAAACCCTGTCTGGACAGGCTTTGATTAATACATATCAAAGGCAGCTTGTACTTGGAAAAGGGCCCATAATTCAAGTATGTTTTTTTAGATACTAAGTATCAGTTGTCTTCAGTCTAAACATAATCAGCGAAATTATTATAAGGAATTGTCAAGTTAAAAAATATATCATATTCAGAAAAAGGAACAGAAATGGGGAAAAAAAGCAAAATGTTGATAAAGCGTGAATTTCACCTATTTTTGTCATACTAACAGGTACTTGATGAGCCAAAGTACATAAAGCACAGAAGGGATTTACAGAGTAACTTTACGACTATCATGAGAATTTCTGATCCCCTCTCAGATTATTACTTTTTATAAATCTCGCATTATCTGAGAAGCACAGTGTCCATCTGTAAATCATCGATAAAGAAGGTTCTTATTAATCAGAGACAAAGCATTAACTATTCCCTTGTGTGATATGAACAGAGTTACTGAAATAGAGGGAGGCCTTAGCTGACAGAAGACGCAGAATGATACTATACTTCAAAAGACTGATGGAAACTGTGTGAAAAATGTGTTTTTCAGAAGTTAATTCCTCTGTGAATAAGTAATCGACTATGATCCAGGATTTGTTTTGTTGATGTGCTGCTCCCAGCATACTGCTGATTACACTGTGACCTTGGGCAATTCATACACAGTTGAATTTGGCCTTAATCTTTCTGTGCCTCATTTTACTCATTAGTATAATTATTATAATAATACCTATCTCCTGAGAGTATTGGGTGGCTTCATCAGCTATTATTGTGGCTAATAATAATAGGAGCTCTATAGGCTACTTTATTTTACAAGAAATGGTTTTCTCAGAATAGCAGAGAGGAGATTAATAATATATTAAGCCCATTGGAGAGCTGTCCTGAGAATTACTTTTCTAGTAATACTTAAGTCAACATAACCTGTTCCTCTGTTAAGAGAGTTTAATGATATAAACCTGCCAGCACGGTTATGCAAACAAGTTATTTAAAGTGTGCACAAAGCCAAAGAAAACTTCCCTTCCATACTAAATGCTTTTCAGAATTTACTTAAGGGGAGGGTTAGGAATAGCCACATAGTGCTCAGTCAGACATGCAACAACTATTGTATAACTACAACAACCATTCCTAATTTATAATTCGTATCGCCTATGGCTTTTAGCAAATAAGACTGTTAATCAAATAATCTATTTTGTTCAGGGAAAGTTCTTTGGCTCTTCAATTTCTTGCATTTTCTAGAAAGAAATACAAGTTTTAATTTGACATTGCCTCTCCAGCTATTTTGATAGTTCTGTAAAAATGCAGTATTTTGTAAAATATTGGAAAAAATAAAAAAGAAAAAATAGAATAAAATAAAATAATTAAAAAAAAACACAACACCAAAACTTCAAATGCACTTATGTTACCAACATTAAAATTCACTTATATTCAAAGGTTAACTTTGTACAGTTGAAATAAACTACACCCGATTTCTAAGAAATATGTACCTAGCTCTTTAAAAAGTTCCTAGAAATGTAGATAGGTGGCTACCTGGATTTTTAAAGAGCTCACAGGCTAAACCCTCAATAGGGCTTGCATCTGCATATACCTGACTCTGTAAAAATCTGTGCCTTATTGCATTTAAAAAAAAACAGACTTTATTTAGTTGCTTAAATTAAAATGTTCACAGTACAACATATTTGAATTCAAGTATACAAATGAGGTGCACAGAACAGGGAGAACAGTGTTCACAGGATTCATGCAAGCAGGTTTAGGACAGATTCATAGGATGAAACAGGGTCCTGTCAGACAAGAAATTGTGTTATCTCAGTTATGAGATACCTCTGAGAAGCTTTTATTACAAATAGGTTTTGGTTCAGCTCTTACTTCATATTAGGAAGAAGATTTCAATCAGAGTCTTAGGTAGCACGATAAGACAAATCTAGAAGAGCACTGTGATATTACACAACATATTTCAGAATTTTTTAAGAAGGATCAGAAGAATTTCTAGGTTAGGATATATATCCACGGAAAGAGGTACCTGGGTTTTAGTCCCTAGGGCAGATTTAGAGCATGTCGTTGCATTCAAGGTCATCCAGACCAATAGCTAAGGATAAGAGAGAGTTCAAAATTCTGTCAGGCAGAGGAAGGAATTGAATTTATCCCACCATGCTCTGAGTGAGAGCCCTCATGACTATGACCACATCAAAAAACATTAATAAAGCCAGTGCAAGCTCTAGTGAATAGCTTTTTAAAAGGCAAAACTGCACCTATATTACATCACCAACTACCAAAATATCTGATACACTCTTATACAAGGATTTGCCAGCTCTGCTCCTGCACCTACCCACAATAGTTATCTATACACTTCACAGAACTTCATGTGGTTTGCAGTGTTTCTGACACAACAAATAGCTCTGTCCTCCCACCTGCTCTAACACTCTGTTACCATAGTAAAGACTTTCCCTATCCTGTGGTTTCATTCAAACACACAGACCAACAACATCATTCAACAACAACCACTGCCGGCAACTTCCCCCACCTCATCCTTTCACGGCCTGTATGGCACCCTATAGGAGGTAGTAGACTCCTGCAGCTGACAGAAGAAGGGGCAGGGACAGGGTTAAAAAGTGTTTCCTTGGAAAAAAGTAATGTATGTGGGACAATAGTGGCAGTGGAAGTTAGAATTTCATAGCAGAGCAAAGTACTTTCTTTTAGGAATTGCATGGCATCTACTGCATAGTTCTTGAATGTTGCTGCAGTACTTGAATGTCTATTTTTGCATATGAGTAATAGCCCCTGAAAAAAATGCCAATGAAATACACGTACTTTCAAGAAAATATTTTATTTAAAATAAAATTAAAAAATAAAACACATCCAGTCTGTATATTCAAAAATCCATTACTTTCTTCTGAAGGGGTGAATGTCAGAAATAGACCTGCTTCACTGCTCTAGGATTTACTTCATCCAAGCACACATAATTTTCCGAGTCCTAGTACTAACAAGGAGCCTGGCAGAATTCTTAACAAATTTTCACAGAAAAATATGAATCAGGAAAATATCATTATGTGTTTAATGAAGTAAGAATCTTTTTTTTTTTTTTAATATATAATTAATATTCATTTTTATCTTTTATTACTTATGGGAACTAGGGTTACAAAACTCAAACCAAAAAGTACACAGATTCTGTCTTATGGGGAAAGAAAGGCAGCATTCTTGGTTTTGTTTTTCATCTTAGCAATATTTCCTGATGGTGTGGTGGTTTTACTTGGGTGGGCAGCCAAGCTCCACCACAGCCACTCTCTTACTTCCCCTCCTCAAAGCGAAAGGGGGAGAAAATATAATGCAAAGGGCTCAAGGGTTGAGATAAGGATGGGGAGATTGCTCAACAATTATAGTGACAGGCAAAACAGACTCAGAGAAAAAAAAAAAAAAAAAAAAGTATCAGACTGAGATAGTAAAATTTATTTCCTATTACTAACAACCTAGAGAAGTGAAAAACAAAGGAAAGAAACCAAAACCACCTTTCCCCCATCCATGCTCTTCCACCTCCTCCCCCGAGTGGTGCAGGGGAATGGGAGAATGGGGACTGTGGTCAGTCCCTAACGCTTTGTCTCCGCTGCTCCTTCATGGTCACTCTCTGCCCCTGCTCCAGCATGGGGTCCCTCCCACAGGATGCCATCCTTCCCGAACTGATCCTGTGTGGGCTTCCCACAGGCAGCAGCTCTTCAAGAACTGCTCCCACATGGCTCCGTACCACGGGGTCCATCCATCAGGAGCAAACTGCTCCAACACGGATCCCCCACGGGCAGCAGCTCCCCCCAGACCCCCTGCTTCTGCGTGGGCTCCTCTCCACAGGCTGCAGCTCCAGCCCAGGGCCTGCTTCTTCGGGGGCTCTCCATGAGCCGCAGCCTCCTCCAGGCCACATCCACCTGCTCCACCGGGGGCTCCTCCACGGGCTGCAGCGTGGAGATCTGCTCCATGTGGGAGCCATGGGCTGCAGGGGGATAGCCTGCTCCACCAGGGGCCTCTCCACAGGCTGCAGGGGAACTTCTATTCCGTGCCTGGAGCACCTCCTGCCATCCTTCTACACTAACCTGGGGAGCTGCAGGACTGGTTCTCACTCCTCTCTCCTCTCTCTCCCAGCTGCTGTTGAGCAGCATTTTTTTCTTCCCCTTTCTTAAATCTGCTGTCACAGAGGCACAAACAACATCACTTATTGGCTCAGCTTTGGCCAGCGGTGGGACCCTTACCTAACATAGAGTAACTTCTGGATTCTTCTCACAGAAGGTATCCCGATGGCCCCCTGCTACCAAAACCTTGCCACATAAACCCACTACAGATGGCCACAGTTTACCAGTGGATAGACAGGTTATGCAGTAGAAGACTCCAATTTTTCTATTATTGTTTTCTACTGCAAAGAAGGGCGAGCTCTGCTTCTCTGGAAGTCATTTCTGCCAAACACACTGAAAGACTATTTCAACTTTAACCTGTAATTTTCAAAGACCTCTAGAATGAGTAATTGAAGCTTCATAATACCTGTGTGAACCAAGTAAACAATTCAACAACTATACATCATAATAAAGCACACAGTTTTTTATAGAGTTATCAATTTTCTAAACAAATATTCTACAGCAATATCATACAGTAGTTTCAGGTGGGAAATACAGAACAGTATTGAGTATTTGCAGGAATAAGGAGCCTGAGGCTATACCTCAATTACCATAAAATGCATGAGTTCATGAATGATCATATGTATTCAGAAGCTCAATACATGAGCTCATACATCATATGGAAGCAGAAGGAAACATCCTAAACAACCAGTGTGTCATGACATGGGACCATGTATGGGTGAACTCTGGAATTTTCTCCTCCATTTTCTCCTCCAGGTACTTACTGACTCCAGGTAAATGCCAAATGCACTTAGGCAGAATAACAACATGAAAGAGCTTTATCATATTAAGTAAACTGCAGTGTTGAAGTGGAGCCCCAAAGACACATATTTTAAGTAAATATTTCATATAATCATTGTGCCTGCAATATCCACTAGTGTGTTCCTGCATTTCCTGTCTTTCACAGTGGGAAAATAATAAGGTGTAACATTACACAAAGACATAAATGACAACCAAATACCAGGCAAGGCCTTGAAGATGCATTGGCAAAGGTAGGATACTTCAAATGGAAACCACCATTTGAAAGTGAAGAATTTAGAATCTGTTGATGTGTTCATTGACAATGCTTGATTCTGTAATGTTTTGATGAATATGTGTTTAGGCTGAGATCAGCTTAAAATACGTAAAGAAATACATAATAAAGAATTGTTTAAAGAGCAAAGCTAAATTAAAAGCTTTCTATGAAATTAATGATATTATTTTCTCCTGCTTCAGTTTTTCCTGATTCTATGACAATTTACACTGATATTCTTAATTCTATTTACATTCTCATTCATACCATGCCTGACAACCCTGTAATTTATATTTATCCTCAGACCAGTTTTATGAAATACTGTCCTCATCCTATTTCAGATAAGTTAAGTTAGTTGCAGGCTTATTTCTTAACCACCTTCCTCTCCAGCATCTTTTTAAGTCCAGTTAAATTTCCTGATATTTGTCTTCTCTGGTATATTTGTTATTCCCCTACTAATGAGTTTTTTTTTTTTTAATACAAAATCACTGATATTATTTTATTTAAATGACAAAAGTCTATCATTATGACTCATTTACTTTTATTGAGTATTAGATACAAGGCTTGTAAATAATGAGAATGGAAGAGAAGTATACAGATGTGTTTTAGTAATGTTATTATCTTCCGGTAAATGTTAAAAGTATCACAATTTAAAATTGCATTTTTTTTTGCAGCTTTGCTGTGTTAAGAAAAACAAGTGTCATAGAAATTTTCATATGATAATAAATTATGGAAACTCCAACCATTCATTTTTTATGAATTTTTACTTCAGTCTTACTGATGTTTGATTAACATCAGATGGTCAACATCAACTTTATCTCTTTTAGAATTATTGTTCTACATATTGTATTATTATTAGTAGTAGTAGTATTATTTTGAGATTACATAATAGTTTTCTATTGGCAGCTTGAAAAAAGTAATTATAAGGTTACAAAGGTATAGCACTATTTCCTTAGCGTGCTTCCCTCATATGAGTCATAATATGAGAAATCTAAAGTTCTTAAGCTCATATTTTATACAGTCAAACAACAATAGGTGAAGTAGTTCTATCAGAAGTGTTTTCAGTGAAGGCTTAGTGGCAGAAGAATAAAGCTGCCATTGGGGAGGAAAATCATGCCTTAAATCACAATGCTATTTGTACGCATGTTGTTATCGTGCTGTAGAGGTTAGATAGACAAGTGAAGCTGAGAACAACAGTGTTTGTATGCTGATGCATGAAATTTACTGTAACTGAGATTCTTTAAAAAGATCACCAAAATCAACCTCATTTACTGGCTGCAGGAAGGATGATGCTCAGCATTTACAGAGAGTTAATAACTGATTTTCCTCCTCTCCTTGTGAAGACACAACGGAGAAGATCTAATGGTTTAGTGGTACCTCTGCAAACCAGTTCAGCTCAGTAACCCTACAGAACCCTCTTCCTTTTAGCTAGTTTTTTTTGGTTGGTTGGTTGGTTTTTTTTTGGCCATATTAGCAAACTGAATTAACTTGCTGTGTCACTGTGTCAGATAAGAACCTGAGCTTACAGAAGCGAAGTGGAAGGACTTTGCCTGGGGACAGGGAAGGAATCTGGACATGCAGACGTATATCTTCCATGCTGAACATCACAATACTGGTGGCGATACTTGCTATTCCTGAGGATATCACATTTTTGTTTTTAATTCTAGGACTACCAATCCATCTGGATTTATAAATCTTACATTAAAAAAGAAGGGTGTGTGTGTGTGAGAGAGAGAAGTTATATACAAGAATACAGACTATTCTGATGATAAAATATGTTGTTGATAACATATCTATGATAACATATCTTTAAGAGACTATCAACTATGATGTTGATAGTCTCTTATAGACAGCACAACAACAACAAAAAAATAAGTATACAAGCATTATTCTTTTTAATTACACTTTCATGTTGATACCGTAAAAACACTAACAAACACTCCAATATCAGTCCCTCCCCCCCAAAACACACACAACTCTAAGCCCTAATTGTCATCTCTATTACACTCAACAATTAAAAAATGGAAGTCTGAAAAAAACCTGAATATACAGATAACACTTTCCCTGCAAATAGTTTCAATTTAAGTAGTAGCATTAACACAAATTTGCTATTGTCCAAAACAAAGTGAGCATAAAACATTATCACACTGTCGATTTAACATTTCAAACTCAATCAAGAAGAGCACCTGAGCTAAATTAGGTCATTCTTCACTTTGTCTTGATTTAGTTTTTGAATAAAATCCAGTCTGTTTCGATCACAGTAAAACCAATAATCAACCTGAAAACACATCTATGCCAGTGACAATTGATCTCATGTTTCAGGTCCTTCTTCCAGAGTTATACTTTGAAAGAGTTGTGGGCAGAAAACAAAAGTGTGCACCTGGCTACCTACTTAAGCTGACTTTTTTTGTGTGTGTGTGTTTCCTGTCTTTTTTGTTTGTTTTTTAATCAGTAAGGTTTGTATAGTCCTATACATTCTATATTTACTTTATATATTCATTATGAGAACTGATCATTACCTACACATTTCATCAAGGTTGTTCTAGTAAAGAATGCATTTTGACTTCTGCTTTCACTTTTTATAATATTGGATTATAACATAATTTGGAAAAATAAACTACACTTTAGAGTATTAGTTACTTAAAATGTGTTAACATTTAGGAGAGAACACATATATATTCAAGAGTCCTTCCTAATATTTAACTTTTAAAGATTGTAAGGAAGAAGTAATGACATTAAATTTCTTCCCTTTTTCTGATCTGTATAGTAGTGGATATACTATTAAGTTTCCTTTACTTAAATTTCTTTCATTTTCACTTTCACAAAAAAATATTTAATTATATAATATTATACATAAGCTGTTTATTACAGAAGGGGTCAAGAAAAAGTAAAACAAAGCAATACAAATGAACTATAGGGCTGTAAAGACAAAGGGACAAAGGTCAAGCTTTAGGAAGGCTTAAAGACCTGTAGCCCCTAGATCCCAGATTTAAAAGTATACTCTTGCTTGTACTTTGATTTCAGAAGTTAAGGGGAAAAAAATAAAATATATATATATGCATTTGGTTAAATTGTAGTATTTAGATATTTGAGAGAAGTTATACTTGCTAAAAGGAAAATAACACATTTAATCTATTTAATATCTTCATATTTTATCCCTAATATGAATACAACTCAGATGCTGCAGTTAACACAGAAAACCTGTTAAAGGTTCAGCACCCCATCAGTCAAGAGCAGCAGAGCTTCCAAAACCAAAACAACATTACCTTACTAGTTGGAGTTTAAAAATCAACAAGTTTTTAAGCCTCCTTTGCACAGCCTACAGCTTCTACATAGCCTACAGCAGGCCACAAGCCTCTACCCATCTCCCCATGCTGATCACAGAACAGCTTTATCCAGAAACCAAGTATATTATATGCTGCGTGGATGATGAGTCATTTCAACTTCTTAGTCTGCTCTTAGAGTTTGATACCATATGACCACAGTCATCATAAATGAGGTTTTAGGGAAGTCATCTGATGGCATAATGGGATCAGCTTTGCTAAGCAGTGAAGTTGCTAATCAGAAGCACTGGTGGAAAATCTGAAATTGGTGATTCCATGAAAGGAATATCACATACAATCCTGGATTCAGGTCTAAGTGCTTATTAGGGCAGCATGAAAATGCTGTAATTTCTCTTACAGGTGTAGACATTTTAAAAGCATAATATTTATAATGATGCTTTTTCCTGGTTTTGGACTATTATTAAATCATTTCCAGCCAAACAGAATGCAGTTAACCCCCCCCCCCCCCCCAATGCTTGAGGTACTATTCAGATAGTATTTCAGATACTTTTCCATTTACTCTGCCATCTATCTTGGCTTGGACTTTTTAGCAATTGTTCTTGTGTCCCTAACCTTATATCTTGATTGTGAATATTCCTTTTCCTATTTTTTCTGTGCAAAGTTTGTGTAACTCAAGTTTTTTTGAACATGGTACTACTTTGTTCAGTTTTACTGAAAAAATCATTCACCTTTTTTTCATAAACCACAGAAAAAAGCACTTTTTATGGCTTTCCATCTCAGCTTTTTCTTAGAAACATGCAGAGTCTGAGGGGATCATTCAACATAAACTTTCATCATAGAAATATGTCTTTTTCAAATTTCTTGTACAGTAAATAGAGGAAGAAAGACTGCTCTGGGGAGTAATTAGGAGAAGGAGTTGAACACTGGGGTCTTGAGTTGCCCTTTGAAAGAGCTTTTCTCTCAGGAGCGTGAGATATTTTGACAGTGATGGAGTGTGTGGGAAGAGGATCATGCAGTCATGTTTGTGTGACTGTGGGCACTTGCATGGTGGGCAAAGGAAAGAATGAAGAGAATGTCAGTGGAAAGGGTGCAATTACCCTCAAATCTCTTTCTAGGGACAAAGATGTGTGGAGAACTGTGGTCATCTGAGAGGAAAGATGGATGATATCCTTGCCCATCACAGGAGGGTTGGACCTAGATGATCTTTAAGGTCTCTTCCAATTCAAATCATTCTATGATTCTATGAAAAGTATGCAGAAAATGTTTCCTGGCCTTCCCGTATCTTTCCTCTTAGGTGGATATAAAGGTAGCTTCAAACCACACTTCAAAGTTAGCTTTCTAGAATGATCACTTAAGATCATCTCTACTCCTAAGCATACAAAGGTAGTCTTTATTTTTATTATTATAATATTATTATTATTAATTTTTATCTTAAATATTCCGAACTTTTCAGTAGCTTCTATGAGTGCTTAAAGATAACTTGTGAAAACTAGGAATTCTGACCTTGAAATTAAAAAAATAGCTCTTTATGAGTTCACTTCATTGTAAAGGGAACTAATTTATTTCCTATGTTAAGAAAAACAGAACATGCCTGCTGTCACCTTGGATTGTTTACATTGGTCTTTTTCCACACGTGAGGCCATGAGGACCAACTAACACTTAGTCATTGATAGTCAGCTCATAGCTGTCTTCAAATAGTCTCATCTCAGAGTAAGAGAACCACAATTTTCAAGAAGGTAACCATGGATCTAGCACATAGTGGTATCTACTCTTCCAAAAAGACAGCAACAATAGATCACTGTATAGCAAATGCTGAAAATCCATGACCATAAAAATACATAAAAGCTAAAGATTGTTTTGTCTTAGTCATGCAGCTAATACTGTTATTATGTCCGAATCCATGGACTGACATAATACAGACTTCTTTTGTTCATTGCCAGTCCTTATAAGTTCAAATATATAAGTGATGGGACCTTACCCGTGCCTTCTGCTCCATCTCCATCATTAATCTTTCATGTTGTTCTGCTATTGCCAGTGTTGCAGAATGGACTTTCTGATATATCATTTCTCCTTCTCGTGTCTGAAAGGTGAACAGCCCTTCTCCTGTGTCACACATCCTGCAGTAAGCAGAACAGAAGCAAAAAAAATGAGTAGTGTAATTTTTATCTATTATAAAAAGTGCACACCTTGCAGTAGAAAATGCCAACTTTTATAGTTAATCTCTTCAGTTCTGACTATCTGCAGCTATTTTTACCATTGAAGAGAGACATATTGCAAGAAAAGTGCAGAACTTCATGAACACAACCTCTAAATTCAGTTTTAATCATCCTCTGAACAGTGAAAAAGAAGTTTTATCACAGAATAAAACTTGAGGTAATACAGTCACCTGTTTATAGCATTATTTCAAATGTCTGCATGGCTACGTAGGAGCTAAATTTAATTATCTTAACCAATTGATAACAGAAGTACATAGCATAGCATGACTTTGAAAAGCTGACATTTTAACATAACACTGACCAATTAAAAATATTCCTTTGGTTGATCACTACAAAGAAGCTGTATGGAAAGGCAGCATTATAAGGGTTAAAATACATCTGCCTCAGTACATTTGTGTGAGGCAATATCTAAAGTTCTCTTTATAATTACAAGAGACATTCAGTCTATTTGACAATAGAAACAGCAATTCTGTTGCCTAAGAAGATTAAATAAATAAAAAATTCCATAAAATTAACTGTCTTCTTTTGAAAGAGCAACTTCTGTCACCCTTACTGTGACAGCCTTGTGGCATTATTCAGAGGAAGAAAAGTGGTATATAGTAAATGCAAGGACAAAGAGGGCTGAGAAACAGAAAAAATTAGTAGACCACAAGTGGTAGACTACTGAGTGACAGTTACTTTAAGGATATATACTGTGTTAAACAGCAGTGGAATCTGACATATTTATATTAGTAGTTCCATGACATTATCCATGTCTGATCCCTGTATTTTTATATATTTCTTTTTGAAATTTTAGAAACAGAACAATAAAAATCCTTTTGATTTGGTCTGATACTTCCTGTAAAGATTTTCAGAGTTTCTTTGACAGAAAATTGTTGACTTGAGTCACTGATGCATAACATCCTTCAACAACAGAAAGACTTGAATTTCCCTAAACTACCAGGTTTCTTCAATTTCTTTTTGGTTGATTTATTATTTTATAGGACATCTGATTTTTTGAATATCTCAACACCTTCAGTATGGTCCCAGGATACCCAAGGCATACAGAATTACTGTTACTAAGCATTTTAGAAAAATGTGTCCTGACTGGTTGAACATTCAAACAAGTTTTAAATATCAATATATTTAAAGTTTGAATCCAGGATCTGAATGATTATTCAGAAATTAAATTTTATAAAATGTTGTCCAATCAAATTAACATATAGATCTGTATTAAGTTTGCAGATGACACCAAGTTAGGTGCGTGTGTCGATCTGCTCGAGGGAAGGAAGGCTCTGCAGGAGGATCTGGATAGGCTGGAGCGATGGGCTGAGGTCAACTGCATGAAGTTCAACAAGGCCAAGTGCCGGGTCCTGCATCTGGGGCATAACAACCCCAAGCAGCGCTACAGGCTGGGAGAGGAGTGGTTGGAAAGCTGCCTGGCAGAGAAGGACCTGGGAGTACTGGTTGATAGGCAGCTGAATATGAGCCAGCAGTGTGCTCAGGTGGCCAAGAAGGCCAACAGCATCCTGGCTTGTATAAGAAGCAGTGTGGCCAGCAGGTCTAGGGAAGTGATTGTCCCCCTGTACTCGGCTCTGGTGAGGCCGCACCTTGAGTACTGTGTTCAGTTTTGGGCCCCTCGCTACAAGAAGGACATGGAGGTGCTTGAGAGAGTCCAGAGAAGGGCAACGAAGCTGGTGAGGGGTCTGGAGAACAAGTCTTATGAGGAGCGGCTGAGGGAGCTGGGGTTGTTTAGCCTGGAGAAGAGGAGGCTCAGGGGAGACCTCATCGCTCTCTATAGGTACCTTAAAGGAGGCTGTAGAGAGGTGGGTATTGGTCTATTCTCCCATGTGCCTGGTGACAGGACGAGGGGGAATGGGCTAAAGTTGTGCCAGGGGAGGTTTAGGTTGGATGTTAGGAAGAACTTCTTTACTGAAAGGGTTGTTAGGCATTGGAATGGACTGCCCAAGGAGGTGGTTGAGTCGCCATTCCTGGAGGTCTTTAAAAGACATTTAGATGTAGCCCTTAGTGATATGGTTTAGTGGAGGACTTGTTAGTGTTAGAGCTGAGGTTGGACTAGATGATCTTGGAGGTCTCTTCCAACCTAGACGATTCTGTGATTCTGTGATTATTTTATTTAATCATTAAATATGTCTCCTGCTGTTTTATATGTGCGCACACACACACACAATTACAAAACAGCTTTTTGAAAATTGAATAATTTTTTCATGAGTTATCTTCTTATAAATACATCTTCTGAATTCTAAAGAATTCTTAATCTGAAATTTTATTTCAAAATGTGTCTCTCTAATTCTTAACATTATTTCTAAACAGGGCTATTGTGTTTTATAAAAGATTATTGAGAGTCCAGCAGTTCCTTTTGATTTCAGGACTGACCACTTAAAATAAAACCTTATTAACACCTACCAAATCTTTGCTTGTACACTGGAGGAGGCATGCTTTTTTGAGCCTCCTGTAAAGAACATATGCATGGCTGTACTGGGGAGAACAGAAAGTATTGGAAGCAGAAACATAAATTGTAAAATAGAGGTGCTTTCTGCAAAATGGTGAACATACTTAGTAATGACCATTTGAGATGTTGAAAAGAAAGTCATAGTTTTAGGAATAGATGATTCATGATGTTACAAACATCCATACTTTTGAAACAAAAAGTCTCCCCCCATCCCAAGATGTAAGAAAAATATGAGCCATTTTCCAGACAGGTATTATTTGATCAGTACTAATGTGATGTGCCAATTAATAGACAAATGGGAAAAAATACCCAAACTTTCACATTAAATTCCAGTGGAGACCAAGATCCCTGCTATAAACATTTAAGATACTTTATATCCTTAACCACACTCCTCCAAAGAGCTTATGGTAGAAATAAAATGTCTCAAGAGTTTTGAGACATTATAGCAACAGTCTTTGAGATCCCTCAGGGCATCATATAGCTGGTACTCTGGCTTTGTGTAAAAAGATCTTAATAAAATTCAAACAGCGTGAAATGGAAAGTCTGGAAAAAATGACGAGGTTTCAGAAACTGAAGCAAAATATGATCTCTTTGTTGGTTTCAGACGATGAAAAATCCTACAGGGATAAAAACAAGGAAGCAGGCAATGCAGTGTGATTAAGATTCAGGAGTTAAGCTGTTTAATTTGGCCGAGCAAAACCTAATCGCCCCCACTGCTGATTCGATCACATCCTGTATCGTGTGTGTGCCGCCGAGTTGGAGGTAGGCATGCAGGCTGCTGCACCCCTGCCGCACCGCTCCCACAACCCAGGATGGCACCACGGGGACCAGCTTTCCAGTTGGAGCGGGTGACCACAGCAGACATGTCACGCCAACGTCAGAAAACTATTGATGGCAGCCTCCCAGGATTATGGGTTTCCCTATCTAACAGTGTACGATATACATGCAGAGGCTCAAAATTAGAGGTGGAGGAGAATTATGGGCCTCATTTGTTCGAGTGCCAAATAGCCCTTTTACGTTTAACATGACTTAAAGGCACCAGAAATGAAGCCAACAGTACCTGGCAAGCCTGAGCTCTATAAAAGCAAAAACTTTGAATGAAACTCCCTTTCTGACATCTAAACTTGTTATTTGCAAGCAGCCTTCCAAAAAGGTGATTCCCTTTGCTATAGTGAAGTATTCCTGTTCAGCTCCTCAATATTTTATTATTTCATTCAAATGAAAAGTGATTAGACCTTAGTTAGGACACTGAGAGGAGAGGCATGTTTCAGGTTTAGTTACAGTCTTTCAAGGGAAGGTTGAAACGCACTGAATTAGAAGAACTCCTGAATTAGAAGAATTTATGGAACTAGAAGAAGCATGATGGGGACAGGGAAAGGGGTAAGTGTGCTCTATGAGTTTTCCTGAAAAGACAGGGAAGTTTTACTTATCTGGCTGAAGAGAATGGACAAACAAATAAGCTAAAACAGACTTCTGGACATGTTCTATATACAATCAAAACATAGTCAGCAGAGCAAAGACAGTATTTTTTTTTTTTTTTTTTTTCCTGCAGCCTCTTTTAGGTGCCAGGTAACTGTCCATTTCAAACTACAGTTTCAGCTTTAACTTTGCTAACATGTTGCTTGAGTGAATGTGAAGTAACTGCGAGTAAATTAAATACTCTTAGTTCAAAATACACACCATATGTGATTGTACTTGATGCATCCTTTTTTTTTTTTTGAGTGAATTATGATTAAAATTCAATCAAATTATTGTTGCTTGCAAGCTGTCCTCAAAAACTTTTAAAAACTCTTTTTTCTAGAATCTTTTGAAATGAAAAATGACCTTCTCCAGAGCATAAACCAAAAATTTTCATCATTATTTCTTTTTGTTTTTCTGCAAAATAGTTTTCTCCATTTTTTATTCTTAACAAACAAAAATTATTTTATGTCCATTTAGTAACATATAAATTTTATATTTCCTAAAATCACATTAGAGAAAAGACAGAATGAAGGTGTGGAACTCTTCTTTTCCTGGTACTGCCACAGGTTTGCACTGCAGCTCTCCCAACTTGATATGACCTTCACTGTCAAAAAAATTCACTGATTTTGTATACTTCAATTTTTTATGAGAGACTTAGCAGTCTGTGGATGCTTGAAAAATGCCGATGTTAGCTTCTCTATTTCTGTGTTTTTCAACTTTAAAACAGGGATATGATTAACCTATGCTTTAGGATATTTAAGGATTCAATGCATTAAAATGTATGAAGTGCTTTGACTGAAATAGAAAAGTATATTTTTTCCTCTATTGTTAAAGAATTATATAAATGGGCAGATAATGAAACAAGTAGATTCAAAAGGTCTGAAAATCATCATAAAATTTTTAGTTCTTAAAATAAGAACTATGTGGATTCATTGTGGATTCAGATATCCACAATGAAAGTTCCTGGTTGTACTCAAAGGTAAGATTTCTGTTCAACCAAAAGAGATTTTCCCACCACTCCTGCCAGATGTTCTCAATCTTTCCCAAATCCGCATAATGGTTTACCACTGCCTCTGCTCACTACAGAAGTTTGTCTTTTAGAGCAAAATCAATACCATATAGTAACCTCATAGAATTCCCTCCAAAAAGGAAACTTTGTTGACTTGACCACCATATACAAATGGTACTTTTTGCCAAAAAGAGGTTCATACTCTCATGCCTGACAGTTTCATTTCAGTATTTCAGTAAACTGTAAAATGTATTTTCACAATAATGAAGGTTGTCTGAAATATGAGATGCCTAGGAACATTATTTGCTATAAGTCTTTGCTTTAAAACAAAAGGAACAATGACAATTGTAACTAGAAAGAGTTTAGTTCTTCATATATCTATATTTTAATGGTTTTGAGAGATTTCTTTTTACCCATATGCAGTTTAGCATTAAAGAAATAATGGGTGATTTGTAAATTCATTACTCAGCAATGTATAGAACTACAGGAAAATAACTTTACAATTGTAAATATCCTCAAATAGGCACCGAACAAATAACTTTTAGAATTAACAAATACTTAATATCAATAATTCTTAATAGCTCTTAATAACTAATGCATAATAAATTAGTACCCTTTTTTGGCATTTCTAGTTCTTTAAATAAAAATAGAATTTAATTTTTGAGTGAGACTAGATCATGATTAAGTATTGTCCAGAAATCTGAGTGCTAAAAGTCAGCAGTACCAAAATGAATGCAATTACTGTAGCATAGTCCACACTCAATGTGTGAAAGATGATTTCCTTTAAAAAGCAAAGCTGTTCACTCAGATACTTCAAGGTGCAGTAAAGAAGTTAGCTAGTGCTTATTTCCTGTATGCAAAGAATGTGGTCAGTTTTGATATAGGGAAGCAAACCTTCTCTGTCACAAGAGGAGCAGTAAATGACAAATGGCCTTTCTTTAAAGCCTCAAAGATACGTATGTCTGTTGGGAAAGAGCCATATGATATGCAATATTTAACTTTGAACCAAGGTACTTATTTCTTGTGTTGCTACTACAGCTTTGATTTTCTAAAAAGTGGTAGAAAGTAGCAATTTTGCCTTCAGTTTAATTAGATTATCAAAGGAGATGCACATCCACTGTCTCCCTTGCGGATGTTTCACTTTTGTTCTTTCCTTGTTTGTTGTTATCTCAACTTGGACTAAGCCAGTTTGACAGAAATCCTGTTTGTTCTTTGTGTGCAAGGACGTTACACACAGCACACATGAAACACAGACTTGCTAACCAGTAGAGCTCACAGAGAAATGAATACAAAGCTCCCCTGAGGGTCCAAAAGCTTTGCTCTCTCCAACTTTCAACACACGCTAACTTGCTTCCTCCCAAAGTTGCTATTTCCTGAGATAATAATAGCAAGAAAAACAAATAAACTCCTTCTGATGGGAGCATATTTAGACAAACAAACAAAACAAACAAACAAAAAACAACAACTCAGTTTATACCTAGGAATAGTTATCACAAGAATTCTAAAACAAACAATGTAGATTTTTATAAAACTGTAACGTGAACTTCTATGTTGAAAGGACAGAAAACTAGGAAGAAGCAAGAAAATGTTGCTAAGAATCTGACTTACAATAAAGCAATCAAAAAAGTGATACATTTTGTGGGTGACTCAGTAAGAAAAAAGATAACTACAAAAATAGGATATGTATGGGATCCAGGAAGGGTCTATGAGTGAAGCAGAGAGAAGACAATTAATGAGAGAAATGTACAGAAAGTGTAATTAATTCAGATACAGACGTGGATAGAAAGCCCTAAATGTGGGACAAGGTCAGTGAAAGTAGTGAAATGTCCTGTGAAATATCCACAAAAGGGAAATGGAAATCACCAACACAAAGCACAGCAGCAATATAAAGGGCAAAACACAGAACAAGCAGACACAGAATCTCAAAATCTGCTGAGCCTTGTCTGTTGCTCACATCCTATGTGACTAATGAGTTAGATTGCCTTGCTTTGCTGTCAGCATTTCAGAGGTTCATTGGAGTGTCAGACAGGGATATCCTGGCAATTTCATGATCTGAGAAGCAAATAATGAAAATTATCTGATATATGACGCATCTGCCTGTCCCCCTAGATTATAGTTATTTACTGGCAAGAATATACAACAAGAAAAAGTAATTATGTAAGATATCTACTAATTGCTGGCTGTAGACATTCCTCTATAAAATTTATTATAATGTTGTTGCACTTCAGCTGGGATGGGTAACTTTCCACTGTTCCTGCACATGGGTTATGAAGTAGTGCAGTGTTTAATCTTAAATTGTCTCTTTCATGTGAAATCTCCTTGAATTTGGCATAAGTTAACACAGGAAACATGGAGTATTGACACATGATTTAGCTCAGTTACTTGATCATGCAGCTTAGATTTGTTCAAGGTCAGATCTTGTATTTCTTGAGTCATCTTCAGTGTTTTCAACTAAAAGAACTAAAGGCACAGCTTTCCTAATAAGTCCTTTTATGGCATCATTCTGCAATTCTGAGAGCATAAGGATGGAAAGGAGTGATGATTTTCTCCAAGAGAGCTGACATTCAATCACTCAGAGGAATGCAGTCCTTCTCCATTATTTCCTAGCGGACCGTGATACTTTCCAAGTGATAGTTACATAGCTTTTTAAGATATTATATGCAGTCATGGTTAAAACAAAACAAAACAACAACAACAACAACAAAAAAGCATGATGAGATTACTTCTTTTTCTGCCTAAACCAAGTGACGATTTTAGGGGTATAATATAATACAATATAGACTTTTTTTTTTTTTATCATGAAAACATGTTTTTATTTGTTTTGTCAGATGGGAGAGATTTCTGTACAGTACTTGAGGTAATTATGCCTCCTGGGAAATTTTTCTTCTCATTTCTTGGGCTGCTTCTACAATTGCTGTGTCTGTGCTGCCCTCTGTTTTAGCCCATTTAGACTAGTGGGGCATATATCTCATTGTTAAAGCTTCAGGGACACTATCCCATTCCTGCATGTCAGATGCTGTCCACTTTTTGCTTAACGGAAGCACAAAAAGAAAGCTGTGCCTTTCTCTGGACTATACCAATGCTTGAATGATTGTCCACCACCACTGTAATTCTCTAATTCATTTCCACCAATATTTTCTTGTCCATCATAAGACATAGTTAAGAGACAGTGGCAAAAATTAGTTTTTTTTTTTTTTTTTTTCCCCAAGGCTTGGTTTTGATAATAAGCAGGACTCTGTTTTGGTCTTTTTTTCAGACCATTTTTATTTGGGTAACTAACAAACTTCCTCCTGTATTGCCATTAAAATATATTTATTTATTTTAATTACCATGGTGTATCAGAATAAATGTGAAATAATGCTGAAGAGTTAAATTTAGTAACTCATTTCCAATGCTAGTTAAAGTACAAAAAGCAGAGAAGCAGACTTCATTGGAGTCATGCATAAGAAGCAGAATGTTGAGGTTGACATAAAATTATGAAATATATCCATACTTAATGGTAAACATACCATACAGAGGCTACATTTTCTATTTCTTCAACACTAGAAACTAAACTTTAGCCAGTAAGAGGAGATATCCTGGTCTAATAAGCCAAATCCCAAATACTTTAATGTGACTATAACTATGAACTTTATTCCTTCCTGCTTAAATACTAGTTTCATAAAACATCAACAGTTTGATGGGGAAGATTGAATGGTGTTGTTTATGCTTTATCACCTCTAAGTAAAAGTATACTAGCTTGAACATGCAAATTGCTATCTTGTGTCAGTATTCAATTCACTTTGCACTGTTTAATCAGTGTAGGTAATTAATAAATACGTATATGCAGAACAACCCACTCTGTGGAGATTTTTGACCCCACCCCCCCTTTTTCCTTTCCTTTCCTTTCCTTTCCTTTCCTTTCCTTTCCTTTCCTTTCCTTTCCTTTCCTTTCCTTTCCTTTCCTTTCCTTTCCTTTCCTTTCCTTTCCTTTCCTTTCCTTTCCTTTCCTTTCCTTTCCTTTCCTTTCCTTTCCTTTCCTTCCCTTCCCTTCCCTTCCCTTCCCTTCCCTTCCCTTCCCTTCCCTTCCCTTCCCTTCCCTTCCCTTCCCTTCCCTTCCCTTCCCTTCCCTTCCCTTCCCTTCCCTTCCCTTCCCTTCCCTTCCCTTCCCTTCCCTTCCCTTCCCTTCCCTTCCCTTCCCTTCCCTTCCCTTCCCTTCCCTTCCCTTCCCTTCCCTTCCCTTCCCTTCCCTTCCCTTCCCTTCCCTTCCCTTCCCTTCCCTTCCCTTCCCTTCCCTTCCCTTCCCTTCCCTTCCCTTCCCTTCCCTTCCCTTCCCTTCCCTTCCCTTCCCTTCCCTTCCCTTCCCTTCCCTTCCCTTCCCTTCCCTTCCCTTCCCTTCCCTTCCCTTCCCTTCCCTTCCCTTCCCTTCCCTTCCCTTCCCTTCCCTTCCCTTCCCTTCCCTTCCCTTCCCTTCCCTTCCCTTCCCTTCCCTTCCCTTCCCTTCCCTTCCCTTCCCTTCCCTTCCCTTCCCTTCCCTTCCCTTCCCTTCCCTTCCCTTCCCTTCCCTTCCCTTCCCTTCCCTTCCCTTCCCTTCCCTTCCCTTCCCTTCCCTTCCCTTCCCTTCCCTTCCCTTCCCTTCCCTTCCCTTCCCTTCCCTTCCCTTCCCTTCCCTTCCCTTCCCTTCCCTTCCCTTCCCTTCCCTTCCCTTCCCTTCCCTTCCCTTCCCTTCCCTTCCCTTCCCTTCCCTTCCCTTCCCTTCCCTTCCCTTCCCTTTTTCTTTCCTGTTTTTATTTATTTTTTTTAATCTTATATATATAGTGCAAAAAGGAAATTGATCAAAAACAAAGGGAGGATAATAAAAGCAATCATGTTTTTAAATACACAAGACATTTGCATTTTTTGCAATTTAACAGAACAAAAATGAAAATGTTCCTGAAAAATTAGTTCTGTGAGTTTGTAAAGCTCAGATCTTGTTGATAATGGTGAAATACTATTTAACAGTGTCTTGGAAGATTATATGTCCTTAGCAGCTCCGAGAAAGATAAACCAAGAACTCTTATATCACTATTATCATTTTAGTGCAGAAGCAACAGTTACAGTTGGGTGTACTGCAAAGAGACAACTGAAAACAATGGTCTGAAAAAAATAAAGATGTTATGAAGATGACAAACAGCTAAATGTTTTTGATTAAGCTATTTCACTCAGCATGGTTCAGCTATTATTCTTCATGTCACTTTTGAATGAAAGGGATATAGTCTCCAAGCCCTGGAACATGGGATCATATTCAAATACAGTTATTTGCTACAGGATGTTTGCCACCCTATTATTCTCTAGTGAAGGCAAGCACATCTCATAACAATATTACTCAGTTCCTCTCACTGTCTTAAGTAGAGAAACAGGTGAAGTGGCATTAATCTACAGCAATAACACTGATTTTGCCAAATATATAATTGTTAGAGATAAAACTCAAATAAGATCACTACTGTTTAAAATAAAAGCATACAGGAACCCTCTGGCAGTGCATCACTACTTGCTACAACAGAGGCAATAAAACTTAGCAACTTAGGATCTTCATTTTCTTCTTTTACCCTTTTAAAGCCCTAAAGGCACTGTTATGTTTGGGACTACTCCCAGTGAGGGTGTTGCTGGTGGAAATCCTCTTAGCTTAGACTTGCTAGTGTCCAAGTTGTTTCTGAACACAATGAGGCACAACTCTGAACTTATTCAATCATCTCTCTGGAAACAGAGTTTTGTAAAGGAGGCATCTGCCAATTTACAGATGTTAGCAAAGTAGCAGCCAAGGAACTAATGCTAGTAGATAAAATTGTTTATTTCATTTTTGAGGAACTGGGGGTGCTCCAAAGCTATGATACTGGACACTATTGCACATATGCCAACAATATTTGGAGTAATTGATCATGGTCAACCTAAAAGTTCAACCAAAAAGAAGTAATAAAACAAAAAAACACACTTTGCATCTGCACTTACCAATAATATGATATAAAATTTTAAATGTAGGACCATGTTCAAAATGATCTATAGGAAAATTTTTCCTATAATGCCTCTACATATTAAATGCTACTGGAAACACTTTGTAGCTAACATGATGCAGTCAGATATTGCGTTTGTGTTGTTACTTGACTTTTTATGTTGACAGAAGCAGAGGACACAGGTATTTCCTGAAGTTTGATAAAAGTATAAGTATATACTCCTTTAAGGAGACCAGGGAAAATTTCTGGAGGGTTGAACAGTAATGAACTAATAAAGTTAACGTTTTTAGTGTTTGAGTAAATATTAAGACACTAGAAGTAAAAAATATTAATGAGCTAATATAAAGCCAGGTTCAGTACCATAGAACATGTGAAGAAAAGCAAATTGTAGTTAATTACAATGTATATTCAAAACATCAGCTTTTCTAGGTTATGGAAAATAAAGCTGTATTTTCCCATATCAAAAGTGGGACACACAAAGTGCAAAGCAGTAATGGAGGAAGAACACAGCACTCTATGCTGTTTGCTTTGTGAGTTTTCATTACTTCAAAAATAAGACATTTCAAGTTTTTTTTTTTGTTTGTTTGTTTTTTTTTTCCCTCTTTTAAGTGCACCGGCGTTAATGGGTTTGGCCACTTTAAAGCATTTGTGGTCAGCCACTCTGAAACTTTCCGTACACTATGTTTTTATTGTGATGGGGATATAAGCACTGTTGTTTTCTTTAAATGTCACTCTCTGTCTGCAAAGTATGAGAGCTACTGCTTTGACTACTTTGATGAAAGAGGAATTTTCAGAAAGTTATATGCAAATATTATGGGCACACATGGTTGTCCAGAGACACTCACCATGCTATGTACGTACACTAATGAGTAATTAACATATGCTAATGATATCCAAGGACTCACCAACACTAATCACAAAACTGACAGGTTGTCAGCTGTTGTTTGGGAGCAGCCTGCCACAGCAGCAATTCATGGGACAGAAAAAACACTGGGGATGAGACAGGATGGGGATTTGCTAAAAAAAAAAAGGTTGATTTCTCAGGTGCTCACAGTAAGAAAAGAAGACCTTAGCTAAGACCACATTCCTGGTCTTAACTTTAGCTAAACGTGCATACAGATACAAGCAGTCAATTAAGTCCTTTGGTCGTAAACTGTATGTGCAATAATAACATAATATAAAAAATAATTACATGAAAGGCATGGCCCCCACCACAAATATAAAACATTAATTGAACTTCCACCATCTTTTTACTTGTGGTATGTAGAGAGGAAACATGACTTTTCTCCCACTTTAACTTTTCCTCTTTTACCTAAGCCAAGCAGAATTGAAACAGACATTTATTCCCTTCTTCTCTCAATTGATAACAACAGCAATTCTATTATGGATCAAACAAATCACACTGCATTTGCCTGGCATCTCTGACTCCAACTTTGACTGTGTATATGATATCTTTCTGTTGGTGCTTCCAGCAAGGGGAAAAATCTCTGCAAGAATTTCCCTTTAGCCTGATTGTTAAAATAAGCAATAGTTTGTGTTCAGATAAGTAGCAACTTGATAAGTACTTGAGAACCTTTAAAACATTTCTGTGAAATTTTGTTATGTAAAAGTAGACAGTCTTTTCAATTACAGGAGTAAGCATGTAGGAAAAGGTACTAGTATTTACTTCACACAAAAGGAGTGTAAAAACAAAGAGATTAAAAAATGAGTGGCAGGTGGCCTGCAAAAGAAAATGAACACAAGGAAACATGGACCAAAATGATGCAGAAAAAGGAGAGGAAAAGCATATAAAAGGATGAAAAATAACTACAAATCAGTAGTTGCCGTTTATAATTCCATAGTTAGACTGGCTCGCCACATATTTTCCAAGAAGTATCATATTTCTAAAACTTTGCTGGTTGGCATGGCTATCCATTTTCTGATGTTTTGATAAATGCTTATTTCTAACCCTGATTAATAGCGATCAATTACACTGATTAGGTTCTCTTAGTTGAATATCTACGAGTCCTATGTGAAACTACTTACACTGTACTAGAGAAAGAAATGCTTTGGGTTAGTTTTAGTGAGGATTTTGCTTAAAACAAAAGAGTGTAAGAATGGCAAGTATTGGTGATTCTGTGTATGTGCCACTGTCTATTCTTTGCAAATATTCCCTCAGTCCAGTTTCTTGCATGGCACGAGATGCTACTAATTGACAAGAAATGCTCCTTGACAAATCCACCAGCAGAGAGGAAACACACAGACTTCAAAACAAATATGGGAGAGTAGAATCTAAAAGCATGAAATCCATTTTTTTAATGCATAACCTTTTCAAATCTATTTTCTTTAATTCGTAAGCTTTTCAAGCACAGTGTGCCTGCTCTCTTCCCATTGAATCTGGGGCATTGTTAGAAAGCAAAATGAAAAAAAGCAATCTACCTTTGCTGTGAAAAACAAATAAACCGACAAAAATAACAACAACAAAACAACAACAACAAAAACACTAACAAGCTACTTTTAAACTCGAGCTTACTCATCTGGTTCAATGTTTCATAATTTAAGCTGCCACTTCCTGCACTGCTTTGGTAATATTTTTATAAGAAATTTATAACAGACGTGGAACTGCTCTGAACACTGGACTGTATCAAGCCCTTATGTCCATGATTTTGTATGCCAGGTTAAAAAAATCCATTAACTATAGACCTACTGGTTTCATTAAACATTTATATATAGCTATCCAAAAAGAAAACACTATAGGTGGCAGAATACAAAAGACACAATTCCATTATGTGCAAAATCATACATAATGGATACTTCTTATGCAGTGAAAGATGACCACACCTTCCCTAGACACTTATGCATCATAGCTTGGGCATGTTTGTGGCTATTTCGTGTATGCCATTAAAACCATTTTGAGTATACCTGACAAAAGTCTTTTGAAGTATTTTCCTATTTTCTCACTCTGGAACATTCATATTATAGGTATCCTTCATATCACAGACAGAATATTAGTCTCAAGACAAATGCTAATATACATTTCTATTTCTGTGTATTACTATTTCTGCTCTAATTTCTCTGCTGGTCCTTTTTACCAGCTATTTGACACTACTTCCTCATGCACTGAACACTTTTTTCTTGGCTGCCCTCCATTTCATCTGCACTTCTAAGGCTGAGAGCTAATCATGCTCATTTTTCTTTCTTTTTTTTCTTTTTTTTTTTCTTTTTTTGCCTTTTTTTTTTTCCTCTCTGAGAAAGAAATTGGTCCAATGGGGCTTAAAGAAGCCTACCATAAAATGGCAAAGTACCTGTGACATGAACTATTTAAGATGGTCAGTCTACCAATAACAAGCATCTATTCAACTAACCTTTTCTTGCTCCTTTGTGCTCAGATCTTCCACACTTTCTGACTAGATGTTATTCCTGAAATGCTAAATGTATTCCAAAAGTTGTTACAGTGCTTCTTTAAAAAAATCAGGTACCTTGCTTTTACTCAGAAATCCCTTTCTTTTTCTGTTTTACCAGCCTATGCATTTCATCACCACATTCCTGTCTCCTCCTCTGATTCCATGCACTTAGTCCCCCCACAAAACAGTTTTTCATCAATTTCTTTCATTTCTATTAGTCCCAGCAAGCTGGTCCACTTGACATCCACTGTATGTGCAAAACACCTTTAACACACTCATGGTATGATTGTCTCCAGACCACTGTTGGTTTGGATCACTGCTGTCACTCTTTATTCTCTGGTGACAGTGACAGTCCTCTTAGACAAGTAAGGCACCAGAAATATATGTATCATCCAATCAGTTTCCACTAAAAAAGATAAGGCACCCTCAATCATCATCTGAAAGGAATTCAGGGTTTTCCACTGCGTCATCATCTAAACTCTCCTTCAATACCGTCACTAACAGTAAATGGTACTTATCAGAGGGTTTCAATTTTGTTTGTTTCTTTTTATATACTGCATACAAATAAATGCAGTTTTGCACTTTTATTTACTTAATGCCAACTTTTATGAATTTTCAGGCATGATAGCATGCAATTAAGGAAAATAAAGCCTCTTCTGTCATTCATCCCAAGATGCTGTTTTCAAAAAGTGTATCAAAGATCATTTAAAATATCATTTTAAAGGAGGGATATTTTCCAAGTTGGAAAGAAATTAATATATCATAGAATCATAGAGTAGCTTGGGTTGGAAGGGAACTTGAAGATCATCTAGTTCCAACTCCCCTGTCATGGGCGGGGATGCTATTCACTAGACCAGGTTGCCCAGGGCCTTGTCCAGCTGGGTCTTGAACACCTCAAGGGATGGGGCATCCACAACTTCTCTTGGCAACCTGTTCCAGTGCCTCACCACCCTCTGAGTGAAGAATTTCCTCCTAACATCTAACCCAAATTTCCCTTCTTTTAGTTTAAAACCATTCTCCCTTGTCATATCATTATCTGACTGAGCAAAAAGTTTCTCTCCATCTTTTTATAAGTCCCCTTTAAGTACTGAAAGTCCACAATGAAGTCTTCCCCTAGCCTTCTCTTCTTCAGGCTGAACATCCCCAGCTCTCTCAGCCTTTCTTCATAGGAGAGGTGCTCCACCCCTTGATCATCCTCTGGACCTGTTCTAACAGCTCCACATCCTTCTTGTTCTGGGGAATGTGCAGACCTGAATGGAGAACTTCAAGTGGAACCTCACAAAGGCAGAGTAGAGGGGGAGAATCACATCCCTGGCCTCCGCTGTTGCAGCCCAGGATGCAGTTGGCCTTCTGGACTGCAAGCACACACTGCTGGCTCATGTTAGGCTTTTTGTCCACCAGAACCCCCAAGTCCTTCTCTGCAGGGCTGCTGTCAATGAGCTCTTTACCAGGTCTGTCCTCATGTCTGGGATTTCCCTGACACAGATGCAGCACCTTGCACTTGGACTTGTTGAATCTCACTAGGTTCACATACTCCCACTTCTCAAGCTTGTCCAAGTATATATGTGTCTATATCTGTCTTTAAAATGTGAAAATCTGCTTTGTTGCACTGGTTCAAACAAGTCATGCAAATGCAATGTTATATTTGACTTTTTGGCCACCGACAGGATAGTCAACTAGATGAAGCATCTTGCTGAGTTATAGCACTGTACTGAGTTTTCTTCCAAAAAATCAGAAAGATCAAATGATGTCTGGAACTGCTGAAACTGAAGGATTCCATTAGACTGCCTTTCCCTCCCCTCTTTCTAATAAGATGGAAGCTTTTTAGAAAATATGTGACAAGTGACTACTTACAGCTGAAATAAATCACACACCATCACACTATTACTCAGAGTACAGAATTATTAATAGTGCAATAATAGCAATAACTTACTGTGATAGTGAAGAAGTACTATTAGGAGGGACACAGTAGCTAATAGCATTTCCTCTAACAGGGGCTAAGGGACAAACCTTCCTTCAGTACCTTATAAATAAGCGGAAGATTAAAAGAGCCTGTGGGACCAGTCAAGCCCACCTCAAAAATAGCCTCACTTTCTAGAATGCTTCTGAGCAGGCACTGTGTATAAAGTGCTCTCCATCTCCCTTATGTGACAGTATTTTGAGAATTCTTTAGTTAATTTAAATTAGAATGAGAGAACACTTAGTTGCAGTAAAAGACTTGAGGGGGGCATGATAATGCTGGGAAAGCTGTGATATGGTTTTCAATTATTAGCATCTTCTTCTCCTTAGGTTAATGCTTTGTGAAAACAGAAACTGAAATTTAGTGCATGGACATTTGTATTTCACCACAGTACGCCATCACTATCTAAAAAATAAAAGGAATTACCCACAAATGTTCAATTTGATAGTTCTTCCAGGCCTGGCTATTTGTATGTATAGACATTTTGCTACTGTATTGTATTCCCTATACAATTGGGAATAATACATATTTTATATTATTTTATAAGTAAAATACATCTGTAAAATATTTTTTTCATGTATTTGTATTTGTATTTGTAGCAAATAGTCACAAAACAGCTTGGATATCATTGGTGTTGAGAAGTGATGAGAAATCTGTATCAGTTTCTGAGCATGTTTTAACCAAAATATCCGAAGTGTTCTCTGGTTTCTACGAACATAAAATTAAAAAAAAAAATCACAAAAAGCAAATGACAGAAAATTCCTCATCAATTTACTTTTAACATTACTTTCTTGTTTTTTTATAGCTATAGCTTTTTACAGTGGAGAATATTTTGTTTTTCTAATTGATGGCATAGCTAATGGAATTAATCATTTATTAATGAAATTAATGGAAGTGAAAAAAACTAATTTAATAAAAAATTTAATTTCTTTAATGATTATTGTTTGATTCTTAAATGAAATTTGAAATAACTATAGCGGTAGAAAAAAAATAGTACCTTCCACCGTCACACATATTCCAACACAGTCCTGGGTACACTGAGTTCACACATATAAGTATGTATCCAAAAGTATATAGGTAATATACTTGTGTATAAAGTTCTGTTAATAACAGCATTCAACTTAATAATCACAAGCAAGAATTCAATGCCTAATAAAAAGAACAACCATGAACATTCCTGCACTAGAGTTTCTGCTGTCACACAGTTGCTATATCCAGAACACAGAGGTACTTCTGGAACTGCTGTACTGTTCTGTCAATGCCCAAACCACTCCAACGACCTCTTTTTGAAGCAAAGAAATCAGTGGTTGCCCTCATTCTCCACAAGTGATATGTGTTAGTAAAGTTAAATAAAAAGATGCCAATAGGCATTTTATCAGTGAACATATTATTTGCGATAACAATGAATTAACACTAGCTGAGAACAGGGAATCTGGCAGATATTAGGAAAACCCTCCAAGACCAGCCTGCTGACGTAAGCTTCTCAGCTCCTGAGTTATGGCTGTCAGTCATGCTCTATGAGACTTGATTCCAGAATAATCAAGTCCCAAGACTGAGGGAAAAATAAAACTTCCATTGCAGATTTTCATGTGTGACACACAAGAAACTACTGTTGAAACCAATGACCTTTAGAATAAACCTATATGCCAGCTGAGGCCTAGGAAACACAGTTCCTGACAACAAATGGAGCTTACAAATGTTTAAAAACACGCCCCTCAATGCTTCTGCAGTGCTCTGTGTGTGTATGTGCAAGTATGCCTTTGCAAAGGTTCCTACATATTCATGAACAATGCTCTTTTGTTTTGCAAATTCCACCCTTTGCATTTTGATTACTTCCTTCTACATTTGTGCAGTACACAGTACATAGAGGATATTTCAAACCTCCTTAGTTGATGGTACTACACTCATAAGCTTTGGAGAAAAGGAGGATTTACTTGTGTTTAGCATTCTTGCTGTCTAGATAGTCTCTGTTAAAAGTGTTGCCTTCTGGATTTCCCTGCGTAAGGTATTTAGCACTCTCCTACTGTCTGTATAGGTAATTAGCTGCATAGTTTCAGCATTTTTAATCAGCTCATGAAAATTGGCTTGGTGGGGGTTGCAACAGTGTTTAAGAGCTAAAATAGAAACCCTGTCTCTTAATGTAAATGTTATATATATATAAATGAGCACCATTATGAAATTTATTAGCATTTTGTATACATGAGTACCTGAGTTGTGCTGTTGATTTATTTATTTTTTAAATGGGTGAAACAGCATTGTTATAGCTTTACATTTCAAGTCTGAGATGTTTCAGTTGTCCTGTATTTTGAGGTAGAAGATTAAAGGTTAATACAACTCCTTCAGAGTAAAGGACCACGTGCTGGGGCATCTACAGTTATTCAGAATTGCTATATGAGATTAATTTTTGCCCACTATGGAGTTCAACAGTTAAAATGTGTAGTAGTAATAATAATAGAGTCCTAATATGATTACAAATGTATGAATTATTTTGCCTGTTTCTTCTCTGCTCACACATTACATAGCAATAACCTCATTAGTCTGAACCTATGATAAGCTTATTGCATGATTTAGACAATCCACTAGCAATCAGGAGTTAAATGCTTTTCTTCAGGGAGGTGTAGACGTGAGCTGCTACATACGCCAGCATGTGAAGTCCCAGAACAACTGTCTCATAAGGCACATACCTAAGGGACCTCTCCTCACATAAGGGAAGAAAAAGAGGATGTTTCCCAAAACTTAAGGGTTAATTGACTAATACTTTTCACATTCGCACAATCACCACAGAACACTGACAGACAAATGAAAGATATCAGTCAGATGTAGTGCCTGAAGCAAATATTGAACTTTCTGCTTCAGATAACCCTAGCATCTGTGTATGAGAAATGAGTATGCACTGAGAAAATGAGTATGTCAGTTGTGGGTCACATACATAGAAAACAAAATCTGAGGAAGTCTCATGTAACCACTCTGCCATGCTTGAGCTTAATATTTTTTTAACCAAACAAACAGATTCCAGATCTTTGAAGTGTCATGTGTCATGGAATATCACATTTCATTACTATTTTTTTTTTTCTCATGAAGAGAAAAACACAATCAAAGACAAATAAAGAAGCAAAAGTTTAGTGTGATTTAATGCCACAGTATTCACACTGTGTTCTTCAAATGCAGAGCATGAATAAATTTGGAAATACTGAAATCATTTAAATTTCTACATCTTGTCTATGAAATAGAAGAAAGTATACTTCAGAAAAAGGAGGGTGTCATGGATTCGTGGCTACTTTTATTCTCCTCAAAACTCCAGAAGCATATTTACCTCTCTGCTCAGCTGGAGGCATTCCACAACATATTCCCTTATTGCAACTTCTCACTGTACTTGACTTCAGCTTGACTGTTTTTTTGTTTGTTTTTGTTCTCAGATATCTCAGATATTAACAGACTTGACTATACAGTTTCCATAGACAGAAAATATTGTTTAATGTCCATGGAAGAATTGCAGCAAAGTGAAAAAAAAAAAAGAACACTTCAAAAACAATGAAACGTCCATATATGTTTACACAGTGTCCTACCCCAAGATATGAGAAAAAATTATCAATTCTTAGGAGTCTCCTCTTATACTCCTACAAAAAGTGCCTCAGCCAGCTTGTTTTGCCAAAAGGAAAGCTTGGATAACTGTCTTTTGTAGTTCCCATACAGTAAATTTTAAACATTGTTTATGGCCTTTAGAATGTTTGGTTTGCACCAGAAAAATGAATCCTGAAACTCTGGCACTGAAAACAGTGTCTTCACATCTAATGTGGACCTTGAGATAATTTATCTGTACCTATTTTACTGCTTTTCTGGCATGTTTCTTAGATTGCATAAAATTAATTATTCCAAAGCGTATCTACAGTATCTTCATCTAGACAGTTGAGTAGGCATTTCCATAAGGAACTTGTTTGCCATTTCAGGGTCAGTCAAGGATTAACACCCATGTGAAGCGGCAATTCCATAAACGCCAAGAGAAACTTGCAGAGATTAACTGCATTCTTAGGCACAGTGTCTCCAACACATCCAATAACCAAAATAATGACAATGAATTATCTGAACACATTACCTGTGTACATACCTTAAGGAAAATTGTTGATAATTCAACAATAAAACCAGTCAAGCCAATCTGAAGCTTGTTAGGTGGAAAGCCTGGCTCTTGGAAAAAGTAAATGCTAGGTCCTTTGGGGCTCTGAATTACTGAATTCCCATTCACTATATCAGATGTACAGCATTAATCAGTACAAAGCCATTGTAGTGCCCAACAGAGATGTGAATTACTGTTTTTGATCAATAGATTAATTGAGTGTGATTGCCCTTAATAAGATACTTTAAATAATGAGAATCTCACCATTCTGCATCAAACTAAGCCACACAAAATTGTTCTTCCCCCACTTTTCAGCAGAACTTGAATATCAAAGAATGCAAATGACTAAATCAGTTTGCAAGAAATATTTACTTTCACCAATCTGCTAAATAATGAAAAATAAGGATACATCTAACTTCCTAGCTAGTACAAAGATACATATTCAGAAACTCCAATTCAGTTGAAAACACAACAGAAAAAAGAAATCTGTGTTCATTCCACCCATGATTTAGACATACTCTCAATTGTGTACTTATTAGATTTCATTATATAAATGAATACTTTAGCTTTATATATCTGAATACATATTCCTTTTAAATGCAAGGCAATATGTTTATTAAAGATAAATTTAATTGTCTGAAAGATTAATTCTGATCCACTTGTTTGTTATAGTACTTTGTTGTGAATATGTCCATTTATTTTAATGTGAGGGATATTTTTTTTTGTGTGTGTGTGTGAAAGTAATACCAAAATTGAGGTTGGATAATAAATAAATATATATGAAAATGAGCTCTCAATGTTCATGCAAATTGAGCACATTCATATATACTTTAACATAACTGCTAAAGCTCAGTAAAAAATAAGAACCTATTTCAAAATATTTCCTTTAAAGAAATTGCCTCTATTTAGTATTTAAGGCTTGGGGAAAAATTAAAGCAAAAACGATTTTACTGTGTAACATTCTCATAAACCATGGATGAGCGCTTTGCTTCTGATAAGACAGCATGCATCAGGAATTTACTGTATTAAGATACTAGGAGATCAAGGGACAATGATAAATTAATGTCTCAGGAAGATAAGAAAGAAGATGCTGATTTAAAAAATAAAAACAAATCAACAGCAGATTGTAAAATGAGCATTAGAGTTGCCCTTTATAGGCTTCAGATGTTATTGAAGATACTGTATTTTTCTCTAGTCCTATTTTTTACCTCTATATTTTTCTGCCAATCAAAATCTAGTCCTTACACAATTCCAAATCAGACAGATATATCATTCCCAAGCAAGTAAAAGGGATGAATCAGATCAAAGTCAATAAAGCATGACAGATAAAGGCAGAGCTAGCTCATGCTAATAAAACACAGGAAAACAATCCACTTTCATCAGGTTGCATGGCCTGTGGATGTAGAGGATGATGATATTTAGATATTAGTATGAAATTAAAATATTGTGGGAGGCTTGAAAAAACAGAGAGATAAAACTCATTTTTCTTGAATAAATACAGTCACTATATACAGTCTGTTAGTACTGATGTGCAATAGATAGAAATAGACCAGTGCAGAAGGCAACCATCCTGAAAAAGTTAGAATTTCAGGATGGTATAGAATGAAATTTTTCATAATGAAAATACTGTAGAAGAAGCACACCCACATTTTGAACAGTGTATTACAAATCAACTTCAAGTGATTAATTTGAATTAGTTTTAGCACTTTAATTTTGAGTTAATGACGATTCTCATTTCCAAAGAGACTTTCCTTCAGAATCAATTAAGAGAAGACAGATAGATATACTAATCTGTATAAGGAAACAGTTCAATCATTATCTTTTTATGCAGAAATCACCCCATTCCCCCTTAATAGAACACATGCTTGAAAATACAAATTTAGTCAAAGAGTCAGATGAATGGGATATTCAGGAAGAATGAGATAAAGCTAAATCCTAGTTTCCTCTCCCCCCTCCCCCCTTCTTTTTCCCTTCTTCTCCAGAGTAATATGGTAGTGATTGGTAATTTCTGGTGCTGAGCAGGCACGCTCCTTTTAGTTTCCCATGAAGTAGTAGTTTAAGGCCTGAGGGAAGGTATGATTTACCAAATGATTCTTACTAAAACTGTGTACTTGCATGAACCCCACAGTTTAATCATTGAAATTAAACTGAAACATGGGTCAGCCATTGCTGATTTTTGGAAAAACATTATTAAATAGAAGAAAGAATTATGTCTTCATGGATATTTAAAACTGTTCTGAGAAAAGAAATGGCAGTGAGGATTAAAACTGCAGGCAGAAAAATAGAGCTAGCCTTTTTATGGGCTCACAATGTTCTCTGTAGTCCTGCTTGCAATTATATACCAGGGTGGCAATCAGTCATCAGAAACACCCAAAAAAGTAATATCTACTGTGATGGAAGCTATTCCCCTGTACAATGAGCCTTTTCCATGATCCAGAATTCACTTCTTTTGCATCAACTCTTCTCAAATATATAGCACACTAGTGTAGAAGCATAGTGAGACCCATAAAACCTAAGAATGACAGTTCAATGGCAGTTAAATAAAAATCAGAGGCAGGGGAGGTGACAAACCATAAAGTTTATGCTCATTTTAAATATGAGGTATATTAATGTTTATTTTGAACACTGGGCTGAATATATTGAAATGTGATATTCAACAAATGGAAGTCTATGGAGAAGCCATGTATTCCATCTTTCTTACTTTAAGATGAGAGGCTAATCTAACTTATCGGAGTGCTTCCCAAAAATCACTGTTTACTTCTTGTTGCTGTTTCTCCTTAACTCTTACCTTCCAGACTCAAATGTGAACCATGTTGAGTCACGTCCATATCTCCTCAAAGAGCTCAGAGGCCACATGACCAGCTTGACCTTGGCATTGTGGATGTCCCAGAGATAGATGTTTTCATGTGTGATCTGCATTGTACATTCCCCATAGATATCTAAATTTGGTGTAGGCATAAGATATACATTGAATCGCTCTGGAAGACAAAAGCAGAATAAGACATAGACAGTTTAAGCAAGACTTAAAATTGAATATATATATATATTTACAACAATAAAGTCTTTAGTTACCGAAGGTTCAGATATCAAGGCCAAATTTCTAGCCTGTGAACAGTGGTGGGGATTAACTGATGCCCAGGAAGTGTTACCAATACTCCAAGAGGAGAATTTTCGTTTCTTTTGCAGTATAAATAATGCAGCAGACTGAAAGATCTTTCACACATGATCTTCAGAGTACTTTTTAATATATGACCCCAGCAACTGAACTGAAATCTGCATCCTTACAGTAAGGTCTATGACTTTTTGCAAATCAAAATTTGCAATGGCTTGAACTCTGATAGAGACTCCTCTCTCAAAGAATAGAACTATAGGTATCTTGGCAAAACAGGTCTATACAATCATTGCCCCTAAAGCTGAATTTGCAAACCCAGGTTTACTTATTGAAGCCTGTTAATAATTACTCTTTTGCATTCAGTTTCTACTTATTTGCCAACTCAGTAAAATTCTGAACATTTTTAATAATCAGTTGATTTCTTGAAAAATCTCATTTAACACTACATAATATTATGGTCTCAACATCAGCTGCTATCAGCTGCACTTCTACTTCATAGTGCTGTCATTGTAATACGAGTTCAAGGGCATTAACAATTTTCTGAAGTGCCTATATTGCGAGTGAATTAATAAGCAAAACAAAAACTAACTTAAATGAAAAATAAATAAATAAGCAAACCACAATAATAGTAAAAGGGTTTTAAAGTAAAATGTAATTTGTTTTGAAGAATAACTAATGTTAGTTCTACAAAGAAAGGAAAACAATGTTCAGGTTGTACATTTGGAAGTGCTAGAGTACTTAATCTCTAAAGGCACTGGAACCTTAGGCTTTCCTTTCATTTTTGAAACAGGTTGGAAATGCAAAGTGTTAATACTGTTATATTGAAAGGTGTTGACAAAAAAAAAAAGTAAGAAAAACTAGAAGCATGAACATGATGAATGCTCATTCTATGAACAGGACTAGAAAAATGTACTTTGAAGGGATGCCTGCTAGAAAAGTTCTCTCCTATTACTTAATAAATGAATGATAGTTTGGCATGGAATATTTTGAACACACTATTTGCACTGTATTTTCTCATAGTGTTCTTTTAAAAATTAGGAAGGAATTTAAAGAAATCAGAGGTAAAAAATGAGAGAAATAATCATAACAGTCAAAATGAGATGCAGCTTCCAGTTGTGTCTGATGGTCAATAACTCCAACATTATTACTCCATTTTAAATTGTTTGTTACATGTACTTTTTTGACAAATCAGTGAAAATACTGCAAATAAGTGAGTTAATATAAAATATGCCAGAATTGTGAATGAGTGTGTGAGTGTCAATAAAGTAACAAAAGTTTGGCTGAAGAATTAATGGAACTGTTGGGTGAGCAGTAAGATTTGCTGTCCTGCATAGCTGTACGCAAACTTGTCATCCACAATGTTATTCTATTTTAGTCAATTTCATTTTGTCCCACTGATGACTCCTCAGTTGATTCACTCTGTCTCATAGCCATTCAACCTCTTCTCCCAGGCTCCAGTTCTCATTAATCGAGCTAATGGTCTTATCCCTAAAACTTTTATTTTAGGACTAAGGTCCCAAGTGCAAAACTCCTGATGTTTTGTAAAAGTCTTCTGATATACAGCATAAATAGATTAGCACATGCTGTTGAAATTGCTGAAAAGAACTTCCCCTAACTCTCAGAGTTATGTGTTGGGCACAGGTCAAATCTAATGCCTACTGAAATAAACAGAAATCTCACACATGGAGGTACAGGCCAATGACTGCATCAGAAAAGGAATGGTGGAGAAGATAACACAATTTACAATGGAATTGTATATATTTGCCCTTTTTCAGTATTTAAATGCTGCTGTGATGAGTCATACAAAACTGCCTAGGAGCTATGCAGATGTGATTTTATCATATACTAGACTCCAGTTTTACACTACCATGCTGTTGCTTCCTATTACTTACCTCCAGTCTTTGAAAGAAAGATTCAGCATATCAGCTGGTTCTCTAGGCCTCACCATTACACACAAGTCACACAGTATGCGTAGGGCACTATTATATGAGAGGTGAAATCCTTCCTTTAGCTCTCCGCTGACAGAGTACTTGGACAGCACAGAAAATTGAAAGGTGTAGTTATTTTCCAAAGTAGACATTGAATTATTCTGTTGAAGACAGAAGGCTGTTTCAAGCTGTTTTAGAAGCCACCAGAACACTCTCAAAATGCTCAACTTCTCTGAAGCATTTGAGGACATGAAGGATCTTGAGGACATACAGTATCTTTGAAAGGTCAAGAGACATTCATTTACTTTGTAGTGGAGGTTGGTGTCTAAGGTGAGGTGTCATGAATTAAAGAAATTCTGCCTGATGGAAGTGACCATGAGCTGCAGGGCAAAATGTAGGACTATTGGTACTTATTCAAATTGGCAAGAAAAGAAAGCATACAAACGTGCTTTTGAAGCTAAAATTTACTAACACTTTAAAATAGCAGGAAACTGAGGACATGAAAAAATGTGAATACTATTAAATGTTTTCAAGAATTAAAATATAGGGTCTAATTTGTCCATTTGAACAAGTTTCTAGATAATGGTAATAAAATCATTCAGTTTTTAGAGGCAAGTTTTGCCCTTAAACTCATACTGGCAAGAATAGTCATTCGTAGTCTAGATTTGGGATGTCTGGAATTAGTTCCACTTGAATTCAGTTTCCAGATTTTCTGAATCACATTGAATGAGATATTTAGCTTCTCTGTGGATCAGTCATCACCTGTGTATCAGTGGGGTGAGATAATAGTTGTCCACTGGGTGGTAAGATTAAATAAATGGAAGTTAATGACGGCCTCAGCAAATAGGGAAATGGAAGAAGCTAAACAAGAAGATGCTATTCTGTTGGATAAGTCAAGACTGAGACTGAGCAGGTACAATTCCTCATCATTTTAGCATTACAATCTTCCTCTCTCCTCTAAAACTGGTAAGAGCAAAGTTTAGGGAGTGGAGGACTCCAGATGAGCTGATATATTGTCACACTGTTTTCAGTGTAGCTGCTCTTTCCCATCTCCTTGAATAAGCACAGCAATGCTTCGTCATACGCTTCGTCTACATAAAAGTGTTTAGCATTTGGGCTTTTGCACGTAGATGACCTTTAATAATGGTTTCCAGAGAACAGGAGCAGAAGAGGCTTTGTTAAAATGGGCATATTGACTGAGATGGAGACTTGGCGGCAGCTCTGAAATGTTCTCAGTCTTTCAGTTCGAAGTGCAGCTGTACTAGGGAAAAAAAAAAACGACTGGGAGGCCTAATGGTCCTGGTTCTAATCATTTTATCACTGGATTCCTTTGCCTAAATCATCCCAGATGAAGATCTGAACAGACAACATTCCAATCCTGTAATCAGAGGTTTAATTTCATTTCAGCTTTAACGTGAGGGAAAAAGTGCTTATGAAAGGAGGCAGTCAGGTTGGTCAAATCCATATAAGAGGCTTTGAAAGCAAACATTCACATTCTATCTGGAAGAAACTCTTTCTCCATATATGAATTTTATGAAGCTACTATTTTCAGGTGGAAAACAAACTCTAAGACTTGGTCACAGCACTTTGTGGTCATACATATGTCAGGTCTCTTAAAACAATTTCTCTTGGTTTAAAAAGTGAGGAACCATGGTTTCAGAATTAAAAAAAATATGGCTTTGTTTCTGTTAATAATGTGAGGAAATGCTTATTAGCATTTCAATGAAAATAAAATAAAAAAAGCGCTACAATTAATTAATTATTTTTAATTACTTTACTGATAAATAGTGAGGTAGAGAAGAATCTGAAAACTGACTGTCTTACCCAGCCATTAAAACTGTAAATGTCTTTATTTTCTGGAGAAAAAAAAAATCAAATAAAATAAAGTTGCCTATATTTGGTTTATCTTAAAAAAAACAATACACACACACAAAACACACACACACAACAACCCTGTAACAGTGGATTAAAGATAACAGAAAATGAATAAAAAGCATGTACAATGTTTTCATGTAGTAAATCACAAACAGGACTTGTACAGACCCTAGAAAATGCCTTAAAACAGGTCAGCTATATGAACTTCATTACGAAATCCCTATGATTTGTCTGTAGTTTGTAATCTCAACATGTAGCATAAAGAAATAACTTGCAATCATCTTCCGAGGATTTAAGGATATTGTTCAGTATAAGGAGTTACATTTTTTTTCTAACAAATTAATGAGTTAGTGGCAATTAAAAATCAGAAAGCAAGACTGCAGTATGGTGCTATCTTTTTAAATATAAAAGGAAGGTAGAACAGTTATGAGAGAGAACTTTACAAAGGAAGTAATTTTCTGAGTTATCAATTGAAATATTAGGCAGGGAGTAAAAGAAGTAAAAATTAATTATCTTTCAAATGTTTATAAAATATTTCCTAAACAAAACAAAACAAAAAAATCAGGCAAAGCAACACATAATAGAAATGCAAATACATTGAGATCTGGAAACCAAGTCTCCACTTTTTCCAAATGAAGACAGCACTCTACATTCATGTTTTCCCTATCAGCAGCTTGAGAAATCTGAGGGATATCTTGAGAAACCTAAGGGTGTGTATAACTGTCACAGGATAGAAGACCACTTGTCATCATTGTTATAAATTGCAACTGAGTCCAGACTTTCTTTCCTGAAGTTATTACTGTGTATTATTATTTGGCCTATCATTGTATATATAGCTCCACTGCCATTATACTAATTTTGTTATCTAAATGTGATCTTGTAGTCTTTACTGGCTTTGATTTAATACTGTATTCTCTTTCCTTAAAAAATAATTTAAATGGACATTCACAAATAGTAAGAAACTGTGTCTGCTGTGAAAATAAATTTAAACAGGAACAGGGTTGCTGTTATAGGGCTGGCAAACACTACCAAATCACATGCACTTGCAGGAGAGAGAAAGTAAAATGGTTGGAGAGAAGGGAAGCTTAAATTCAGACCTCCGTTTTAACAGAAACTGCATATCACTAAACTAAGCAGACACTAGTTGTGAGCCTTAGACATAAAAAATAAAACCACCTAAGGGTCATTTTCCACAGTGGAGTTTACAACCTTAATGCTTGTGGTAATACTTGAAAGTAATAACAGAGATGAAACTCAATGAAAAGCTTTCTATTACTGATGTGCTTTGCACTGGAATCACTTAGAAGTCTTCTGTATTCTTCTCACAGTAGCCAGAGGTCTCTGCTATAAGCAGTGGAGATCTATAGTTTGGCTTTTGTAGCTACCATCACCACAGAATTGCTTGGCGCTAGAGGGTCAAGCAACAGTGCAGCTCCAATAAAAGAGAACTTGCTAACACCTACTAAACAACTCAGATTGAAAAAAAGAATTAATGTTTCAGATTGCTGTGCTATCATGCATTTTATCCTCATGTGACAGAAATACATGTATAATGTACAGCCTTTTAACCATGACATTTGCACACTAAACACCAATTCTGCCAGTCTTTAAAATAAACGGTTTTGCAAAACAAATTGTTGCATTTCTCACAAAAACAAAACAAAACAAAACAAACAAACAAACAGACAAAGAAAAAAACACACAAAACAAACAAACAAACAAAAAACACTCAGGAGAGTTACAAGAGTGAGAGAAACTCAGATATAAGAAAAATGGATGTTAGACAAATCACAAAAAAATGCATATTTTTCCTGCCATGCATTTTCATATGTCAATGAGTCTTTGGGTATAAAATTATCAGTAGCATGTAACACAGAGTTTTTTTATGGTTCCAGGGCATATATGATAACAATTAAGAGATTTATTACTAACCTTCCAAACTAAATATGCCGGTTGGTGTGTGTGTGTTTCTCATATCCAATGAGTAAATATGGATATGTTTCTCATATCCAATGAGTAAAACAGAAACCTACACAACAGAAAACCTTCCCTCTTTTGTCAAGGGATAGTAGGCTTACTTGATCCCTTTACTGAATACTCTTAGAAGTACATGCCATATGTCACGTAAATGTCCTCTAAGGACAGGAATGTGTAAGCACTTGGAGAGATGAAGAACATAGAGTATTAAAAATATTATTGCCAGGACAAAGTAAAATATCTTATGAAAGAAAACTCATTAGGCTAGATCTTTTCTGATCAAAGAAGTATCTTTATCAAATTGTAAACATTTCAAAAAATCTTTAGGGAAAGTAACCATTTGAAAAATATAGTGGGATGGGATTAACACCTGCTCTTTAGGGACTAGTGGTTTTAACATCCTGTCATGTCTAACATCCTGTCATATCATAGAGATATAAACAGCATAACACTATTATTCAATTGCTTTTAGCCCTTAAAATGTCAAAAAAAAAATCTAAAATTGTAAACCCACTGATACTGTAGTTTCTATGAGAATACAATCTATGGTCTTGCTCAGGTACTAAGAGAAATCTTCTGTTCAGTCAGTGACCTGAAAGAAAGCCTTTGTATGGCTACAGAATGTGTGAAATAAGGTGCTGAGACTTTTTGATTCTACTCCAGATTGTACAAACTATACGTTTGCATCTCTTTTTCAAGTAAATTACTACATAGACTAATTCAAGAGTCAAACTCAAAATGAGTTTGACTTATACTTGCTATGTGTTTTGAAATAATGACTTTCAAAGATAAATTATCAGTGTACAGTTATTATTTAATGTGAAAATAACAAAATGACCTTGGCAGTGATACAGCTTCCATTTTAAAAATGAACGAGATAGACATATCATAAATATACTCACTTTTCATGAGTTTTAAATTCAACACGTAACTTAGACAGACCTTTCAGTTTCAGGTCAAAAAAAGCTCAGTAGTCTTAAAAAAATTTTTAGATATGTTTTGAACTAAAATTTTTGATAGCATGTCTTTATGAGCATGCAAATGTACTCTAAAAGCAGGAATGGGTAAGCACTTGGACAGATGAAGAACATAATGTATTAAAAATATTATTATTAGGACAAAGTAAATTATATGAGGAATATATATGAATAAACATGAAGAAAATTGGCAAGAAAATAAAATTTTAATTTTAATTTTTCATTAGAGCTCCCAAATGATTCCACCCTCTGATCAGTCATAATTTGTTAAGCTTATAGTGGTGAGCTTATAGGATAGCCAGGTAGGATACGTTGAGTGGTTTCTGATCCTTATCACTTTCCTATGACATAAGTAGCTTTTCCTTCTATACTTGTACTGTAGTTTGAGACAAGTGGAAAATTAAACCAAGTCACAAATTAAATCCTGCCTCTGATAAAAAGGAAACAACTTCACAAACATTTGAACTTTCTTTAGATCACACACAAAAAATACCTGATCTTTGAATCAATTTCCTTGAAGATTTCCGTACATTTTATGCTATTAGGTTCAGAGATGTCCAGAATCTCATAAGAAATTAATACAATATAATTGATATAGTGCTATTCATTCTATAATTTAATTATGTCATTTTATAATAATATTTTGCTTGTTTCATTATGACCATTGAGACAGCTTATTTTATTACTTTGTTAAAAGCTATTGGATTTTATAAAAGCATCAAGACAGTAATAATCCTTGAGTGATGTAATTTAGGGAGGAATAAATGAGCACATTTTGTGTTTGCCCTCATGTTCATTAATAGGAATTAAATGACAGGAAAATCACAGATTTTGTTTTGTTATTGCATATTCCACCCACTAGCATCCTTCCTGTGCATGTGTCTAAATTTCTGTTCAAAAGACTTACAAGGTTGGGCTTAGGGCTGATTAGCACCTGCCATTGTCCTTTCCACCTGTGTTTGACAACATTTAGATTTAGTTTTTTTGTTATTCCAGGCAGATATGAGTTTAAAGCAAATATGTGTTTTGTAGTCCAAAGTGCTGTTGAAATGTTCATCATTGTCTTTTAAAGGCTGTGGAACAACAGCTACTGCTTTATTTCAATGCACAGAGTCTACTGCTTCCTCAACCAGAAAGGTTGTTATCATCCTTTCCCATGAGAAGAAAATGTGAACACAACTAACACATGAAGTCACTATATGTATGCTATTTGGTGTAGAATTTAATCATATTTATTTGTAGAAAAAATATGATTAAGCCTTGAAATCACATCCAACAGTTTAGTTATTAATGAGGTAATAGCAAAAAAAACCCTGCGGACACAAATACCAACAAAGATAATGTGGGACATCAGCCAAGAACCGATATAGCCGAACTTATAAAGTTACTTACCATTTTGTTCTCTCTGAACTCCAGCAGCAAGCAAATCTGGTTCCCCAAGACTTATATCATTGAGCCTGGTTCCTAGACACTCCATGCAAAGATGTTTGCACCATTCCTCTGCCTCTAATTCTGAAAAAATAATAAAAATAAATATTAACGTTAACGTTTTACTCAAAAAAAAAAAAAAGGTAACTGAAAAATCAGTAACTTCTTAAAAACTAGCTTAAGTTAGTAACACAAAATTCCTCTTCTATCCCTTTGCCTTGATTTATGAACTTAAAAAAGGGTTTTTACACTATGAATACTGCAATTCCCATTTTCAGATTTGGGGATAGGAGATGGAGTTAACAGAAAAGAGAAAAGACAAGTGAGTTTTCAAAACAATATCTTTCTAGAAGGCCTACCTGAAAGAAAAATGCAATTTAGAAAAAGCATCAAACATAATATCTGAAATAGTCTTTACTGCTCTTTAGCTGAACTATTGAAAAACTTTCTTTTTCTAAAGGTTCGTATTTTTCTAGGGGCAAAGGAAACAACAGCAATAAAAAGTTCTTTAAATGCAAAACTTGTTCCTTTGCTATACTGAACACCTATGCCCATCAAGTCAGACTGAATAAGGAATTCATTCAGTTCTGCTCACCTTTTTGATCTCAGAGCAATTTAGGCATTAGTTGGAATTATTGTATGAAAATTCAAAACCTCCTCATCCTTTCTGAGTTGTCCAGTTCATCCCATTAATCTTTATCTGAGAGCTCCCTATCTGCCAGTTTACCAAGATATGAACTCCCTCTGAGACAGCACAATAGCTGCTCTCCAACACACTCGCATTTTATCCACTTTCCAAATTTAACATCACAAAATGTCTGGTATTGGTCAAACAAACATCTCAAACTGGCGTTCACATAGTGTGAAACCACAACTAATAAAAATCATGCAGCTAGGCTGACTGCCTTTTATTACAGAGTAAGCTTCACCTAAGGGAAACTTTCTGGAGAGGAGGCTGGACACCAGGCCCAAAATGAACGTCCGTTGTCATAGTCTATATCTGATCTTCCTTAGGACTGGCTGACTCCAGTCATCTAGAAATGTCTCTATTAAACTGCCACTTTTATTTTATTTTATTTTATTTTATTTTATTTTATTTTATTTTATTTTATTTTATTTTATTTTATTTTATTTTATTTTATTTTATTTTATTTTATTTTTCATTCCTATTTTTGGGAACATCTGGAAAATCCTTTGGTGACAATCTCTCCAATGCAGTGCTGAAATTCAGAAAGACAAAAAAAAAAAAAAAAAACAACTACATGCATCCCTTGAAGCATCTAATCACGATGACTCATTGAAATTAGTAAAAAATTATATCCAAGCAAAATCTTTCCATGCCTAATTGGTACAGTCCTTGAATCCTTGCCTGGTTAGGCACAGATCTCAAGTGACAGAAACATTTGCTGGACAAGAAAGGAAGAAAGGCCTTTTTCTTCCAGGTCCCCACAATATATTTTGGGGAATATGCCCTGAATAATCCATGCATAGATTGTTCCTGAGTTAATCTGTCTATTAGCTGACAGAGTTCCCAGGCAGAAAGTTCAAATGACTGAATCAGTCTGGGAATTTTTGAGACTAACATGACTGTTGCTGCAGGGATACAATTTTATTTATTTATTTATTTATTTATTTTTGAGTGCTGCAAGCCAAAAGGCTTCCTTTAACCCTTCCTGATTTTTTGAAGTCTTTGCCTCAGGACACATATCTCCAAAGCTGGTCTTCTCATGACATCCTCAGCTGCTGGTAGTAAGAGACTTTTGTCAGTAATCTCCAGATGACATTTAACTTTGTATGTAAGAGGAAAATACTGAGGTAACAGCATACTATTTCTTAACACTTTTTCTACCGATACAGCCTGCTTGATGGAAGTATGGAGAAAGCAGGTATATCACTAGAGAATAAAAATAAAAATAAAACGGTGGTTAATAGTAATAAGATGAATTCATTTAAAATTCTACCTCCCAAATTCATTTTCTGCTCATGCATGAAGAAAATACATTTCCCTCCAGCTTTCCTGCCTTCCTCTCTTTCCACCTTTGCCTTTTCCTTGGATATTTGTGAGGTCTGATGAAGCAGACATGTCTATAAAGGAGGGGACTTCACAAGACACATTGTCATATGCTGGCAGCATGGAGAGGGGGGCATGGGGGCAGTGCACTGACATACAGGTAAGCCAAGCCCTCAAGGGAGGGTTACTGTTGACTCCACCAACAACTACTCCAGCTCTGGGGAATCAATGTGGAAAGGCTTGTAGCATACAAGTGACAGAACAAATCTAGTCTGGTGCTTTCATGTTTCCTTTCCTTCCCTCTCACATTTTCCTTTTTGACTAAATTGTATTACAGACTATTGTAAATGCTGACAGGATGCCTAGGTCTATACAGAGCCTGCATTTTTTTGTTCCTGGATGATGATCAGGATACAAAATTTTACTTAAATCTATATTTTATTACTTTATTTCATTTGCCTGCATCCAGTCCGAAAGAGTACATTCATGAACTGAGATGATGGTAAACATACAAAACTAATCTTTCTAATTTTACAAACATCTAAGGAGAAAGGAAAATGTATTGGCATTTCCATAACTCTAGCTTAACATCAATATATATTCAAAATACTACTCTCATGTGAAAGCAATAAGTTACATTTATATGCATTCTCACACCACATTTCCAGCAGACTTTTGGGGAAACAAGCAAGCAAACCAACAAACAAACAAACAAAAAAGAGTTCTAGAAGCTGCTTCTTGTGAGTGTTTTTGTTTTCATCTCTCCAGTCCACTTGCTCACTTGCCTCTTTCTATTAGAGCAATATCTAGAACTTGAAATTTTGGATTCAGAAACAGCCTTTCAGAGTGTTTGACTCTAGTAGTTTAATTTAAGCTGCTGCTTCTTCCCTGCAAGATGTTTGTGATCAGACCCAGATTAGACCGTTCTCCACCTACCACACAGAAGAAACTCTCTTAATATGAGTGCTAAAAGATTATGGCTGTATTTTGCAAAGTAGACTGTAATGCATGCACTGTATTGTTGTATAACTAAAAATGTGTGTCTTACAACTATCTACACAATACGACAAAGAATACACTTTCAATGCAGAAGTGAAATATCTTCCCAAAGAACTGTGAGGATTTGTGTATGCTGTCAGAAGCATCAACATTATCTCCAAATGTATTTGGAACGTCAAGCGTAGGATGGTACTGTGTGAGTTAGTTTTACCTAATACATCCTGATAGCTATTGCTTACTTGCAAGGGATTGCCTTAGACCTTTTTCTTGTCTTACATATGAAATCTTCTTTAGAAGTAGGTGAATTACCTTTCAAAGTTAAAGCCATATTTCTCCTTTCATCATGTGTATCTATAAAGCAGTTTATCCATAGCAAGTCTAGAATGCTTTGTGTTTCCAGGTAACAAATTAAATATTACTTACGAATTTTAAAATGTATTTATTATAATTTATAGTACATAAATGGACTAGTCACAATAGCAAGCTTTAAGAATGATAGTTACCACATTGCGAAAGAGAGATATCACTATTACTTCTTTGTTTTGATTACATGTAAATTTTGAAACATGAAATACTACAGTAGAATAAGGCCATAAAATACTGTCAGCAAAATTCTTCTCTTTAATGCATGTAGATTAAATTTATTGGTGGTAAACACTGACTTTTTAGTGGTAACTGATACTTATCACTAAAAAAAAATTAATTTCCTTTTAAGATAACTGAATTCTGGGACTGAATGATAAATTGTAAAAAAAAAAAAAAAAAAAAAAGCATTCACAGCTATAAATAAAATCAAAATTCTTGCATTTGCATCTTTCCCATAATTCATTCATAAGATGCTGCTATACAAATGTCATGAGGTGATATAAAAGCTCTTCTGGTATTTTAAGTTTAAAACAGTTCATGCTGCTACGCAATATATGCTCTGGGAAGGAAGTGGTGGGGGCAGATTTATATATATATAAATTCGCTATACTTACAGTTCTTTGTCTATATTTGCTAGAGGTGTGACTGTTTTCAGAATCCTAACTTAGGAAATCTTTTGCGTGTGGACTAAACCCCACACCTTCTGAGTTCCGATAATGTCAGATTTTTCTTATCTCCGAAGTTCACATTCCACAGTCTGTCATCACGCACTACTATGAGCTGCCAGAATGGTCGAAGAGGTAAAGCCCCAAATAGGTGCCCACTCTGTTGCTCAGTTCAGTTTTCATCCCTCTGCGCAACGCCATCTCCTGCTCTGTAAGACTGTGCCCTCTCTTCCAGGAAACACCCTCCTGTCACTATCAACAGCACATTATTCCATTGGTAAAAAAGGGCTTAATTTCTATGTAATTCACAAAGTTTAAAAACAAAGATGAGGAATTTTGTCCCTTCCCCTTCTCATGCAGCCTACTTAAAGTGGTTTCACCATGGATTTAAATTGAAAATAAAATGTATGCAACATTAGAGGTGGATAACAGAAACTGTCCTGATGCATATTCAAAAATTTCATGTACTTTCTGAGCTTTCCCTAATATTAAGCTGTGCAAAGCTAAAATGCTAGCTTTTCCTGAAACATTTTTATGTACTTGCACCAAAAATTGTTGAACTCATCTTTCTAAACTAAGCTAGTTTTATCAGAAGTTCAAACCCAGCCAAATATGCTTACTCTGATTGAACTGGAAAATGTTTCCTGCTTGGGTTAGTAGGACTTAGATCTGATATTCCCTATTAAGAACAAAAGATGGCACAGAGAAACCATATGTACCAATATATCTTCTAAAAATCACCCAGCATTAATTAGAATTTAATAGGAAAAAAATAAAGAAAAGAATCCCCACAGGACTGCAGTACTATCTTACTGAGCCATAGAGCATATATGCAGCAATTGTGAAGCAACTATGTGGCTATTTCTTATTGTGGCTCAGAAGAACATACGGATATTACTTGTATTGAGTAGTAACATATTACTGGTTAACATTGGTCATGCATGAATTACACAATTTTTATTATAATGTATAGGAAGGGGATATAAGTTCTGTTTAGTGTAAAAGAACAGAAAATTAGTCTGTATATATATTAAAATTGAAAGCAATTTTGTTACTAAAATTATTTTTTATTGACAAATTATACTTGAAGATATTTTATGAAATATGGGAATAATACCTGGAATTTTTGCTTGTGTTTCAGCAAATACAACCTTTAAAGAAACCGCTTTGTATTTTCTTTGATATGTGATTTTTTGAGTCTTTCACCTGCAGCAGAGTGTCCTATTATTATGTAAGTGTAAATCACTGAACTAAAAAGTCAAAAGAAAATTCATAAAGGAAAAAAACATATAAAAATATGTGAAAAATAATCTTACAAGAAATAAAGACAACTTTCATTGAAAAAAAAATCCCACTTTTTTTTGCCACTTTTTTCTTTCACTACTTAATAATGTTTAAATAATTCCAAGTATTTAAATGTATGCATATTTTTGAATATACATCAATTCAATAACATCCCTACATTTCTCTGTACATTTCTAGCATTATAAAAATTTTGCTTAAGGAAATATTGAATGATGCAGTAATCAATTTAAATGAATAATTACAGTATATGAGCAAATATTATTTCATAACTTTAACCACTGGTATATTTTTAATGCTTTTTTTTTTTTTTTAGTTTCCTATCATTGGGAACATTAAACTTCGGTTGGCATGAGGGTAGCACAGCTAATTACAACAATTGGCAAAATACATTTATTAGTTATAATAAAATCAAAACTGATATTTCTACCAGCAGTCATTCCCACTTATCTAGAGATGCTGGAAGAGGCATCACAAATAGGATTCTGCTAATTTTAGTCTCTGCGGATATCTATGTTTGCAAATGGCTAGCTGTGTGTCCCCATAGTTATGTAGGTATATGAAAACTGACATTTTCCTGACAATTCCCCCTTCATTTCTGAAAGTCTGATCAAAAGGGTCAGCTTAATTAACCAGTACCCAGCCACTATATCATCTACTATCCTGTCTTTAACATAAACATTAAATGTTATGTGACTGCTTTTGAAGACAATAATGACATTTAAAAAGATTTATCATATTGATGTTACCATCCACTAAACTATTCTTTAAAGTACATTTTATTTGTATATAAAATCTACACTTTTACCTACATTGCTTATTATACAGGTTGCTGGATATATGACACAGGGGATATTATCTCCCCAAAAGAGTCAGGACCAGACTTACTCTTCTGAGAACAGCTTTGTCCAATGAAGGATTATTTACACCATATCACATTCAAACGTGGCAATATGAAATTAACATACAATATATGCAGTGTATGTAATAAAAGCACTAATCGGATGCTTTTTAAGTAATAGCGATTGCTAATTACAAAGCTGGCTAATACGCCAGCCAATTTAGAATGGTTCTGGGACTGCAAGGGTCCATGCACAATGATAGCTAATGAAACACTCCAAGTGAAAGAGCATCAAACTCTGAGCTCAAATCTGAGCATCAAATTCTGAGCTCAAACTCAGAAATGCCACACACAGTTGAATAGTAGTCTGTAACCAAAGTTACAACATTAGGAAAAAAAGTTTCTCATCTGAAATACTGCTTGAGAATACTCTTCATACAGAACAAGAGCTTTCTGCTGACTTGTTAAAAATGGAGAATGTGTGGGAAAATGAGGAGATATTAAGAGATATTGTAGTTAATCTACAAAAGAGTGATTTCCTCTGATCAATACCAGTGCTAATGTAGCTTTCTTTTTTTTCCCCTTTCCCTTTCCCTTTCCCTTTTCCAAATGGCTATTTTGAAAAAAAAGTGACCATCACTTTACTCAGTGATTAGTCCTACAGAAATGAATGAGAACATTCTGGGAAGAAAATGCTATTTAGTGTTTTAATTAGTCCTTGAGGTTAGATTTCTAGGTACCCTTATGGACCATGTATACTACTTCACACTGGGGACTAGTTCCTCTTATTATACCACAAATATTTATCAAGCATTAGTATGTTCAACAGACCAACAGTAAGCTGATAGAGCATCATTACTCAAAAATATCCCTAGCAACCTTTCACTCTTAATGCAAACTTCCTTTCAAATGCAAAGTAAGACTCATGAAAACCTGCCTGAACACAGAGGAAAGATTTGCACTGTGACTGAAACTAACAGGCCAGTTAGAATCTGGCGTGGGAATTAGACATTTCCCCAGGACTGTCAATCTATAACTGTTTCAACAGCTATTAATGTCAAATGACAATGCATGAAAGTAAAATAACCTCAGGCAGCTTGTCTGTATCGGGAATGTCAAAAACATCATCAGACAAGTGTCCAAAAAGGGTCTGTCACCAGCCACATAACATGCAGAAGATGCTATCACAAACCGATGATTGGCAGTCAGCAATGACATTTGTCTGGTTTAAAAGTTCATACTATTTCAGATCTAGTTTACTCCTACAATACTTTTATTTCTCTTTGGAGTAGTATATAGACTTTTCTTAAATGTGTAGAAAAGCTGAAGTATTCTTCTCTCCTATTGTCAAATGTTTAAGTTACAACCTGGTAAGAGAATCTATACCTAAAGAAACTATTGCAAGTCCTAAGGTTCATTTCACTTTTTGTTTTTTTAACCTTTTTTTTTTTTTAATATCTTCTTATCTTTGAAGTAGTGACAGTTCTTACTGTTTGAAAAGAAGAAATAATGTAAACAATTCCAGCAGGATAATCTTTGCATACAAAATCAAGGTGATAACGACTAGTTTCAAGACGTGGGAGAAAAAACATGCACCATTGTCACTACATGCTTCATTGCTTTTATACCTTTGACCACAGGACTTTTCACTCCAGCCATCTGAATATCTGCTACATTATTAACTCAGTACATAGAGACAGCTACTAGTAGACTAGAAAGTCTTTTGGAATCTCTCTTTCTTTCTTTGACTAAACATATCTGAATGAAGTCTTACAGATTCAAATGTTCACATTTATTAAATATTGTCCCATTTTGGCTGGGCATAAACAAGTCAGTGTCAGTGCTGCACCCTTCTGATGCTGCAGAGACTGAAAGAAACCTCTTCTGCATGGTGCTAAATGATTCTTTTAAAATAACATCAAGGCCAATGAAAAAATCTTTTTTTTTTTTTTAATCTTTTTTTTTCTTTTTTTCTGTGCTTCCGTTACCCAAGAATACAATGTTTTGCCCTAAACCCTAAAATGAGTAATTTGAAGAAGTGATTCCTTGCTATTACTAGGGTTGACAACCAAGATTTTATGACACTGTAAGTGCAAAGAAACTGATTCAAAGCAATTGCGGAGAACTTCTGACTGAAACTACCTAGAAGATCATAACATGGTTGTAGGTGTTCTACTTGATTTTCAATGGCATGAAATTTTACCCTCAGGCAGAACTAACTATTAGCTAGAGAGGACTCTGTGTTTTTCCTGATTCTTGGTGGATTTTAATGGGGTACTACTGCAAAAAGAAAAGGAAAAAAACACCTTAAAGCTGCACAGTTAGTATCTAAGGAAATATGAGAAAAGTTTTTTTTTCTCTTTTTTTTTTGTTTCTTTTTTTTTTTTTTTTCAGTACATATATATAGAACTTAAATCCAAAGGAGCTTCTTCACTTGTTACCAATTCTTCACTTTGCTTACTCTAATTTTACACTTTTCCTGAATCTTTTATTCTCATCATGAAATGGATCTCTACATTCCATATACCTAAATATAATTTCAATTTTTAAAATGTCTTATGAAAATAGGAACAATGAAAACATTCACACTTTCAAATTAGGCAACGCCTCCTGCAAATATTAGGTCTTTGAAATAAAACTGTATCTAAGTTACGTCATTTTAGATATTTTTTTTTTTGACATAGACTGCTGATGTTGTTACCAACATAATCTTAAGTAAGAGAGACATATGGCTGCCTAAGGGGAAGCAGTTTGCATAAACTTAAACTCAGAATATCATCTTTCATAAACTTAATAGGAACTTCCTTCCCTTCCCTTCCCTTCCCTTCCCTTCCCTTCCCTTCCCTTCCCTTCCCTTCCCTTCCCTTCCCTTCCCTTCCCTTCCCTTCCCTTCCCTTCCCTTCCCTTCCCTTCCCTTCCCTTCCCTTCCCTTCCCTTCCCTTCCCTTCCCTTCCCTTCCCTTCCCTTCCCTTCCCTTCCCTTCCCTTCCCTTCCCTTCCCTTCCCTTCCCTTCCCTTCCCTTCCCTTCCCTTCCCTTCCCTTCCCTTCCCTTCCCTTCCCTTCCCTTCCCTTCCCTTCCCTTCCCTTCCCTTCCCTTCCCTTCCCTTCCCTTCCCTTCCCTTCCTTTTTATTTCAGTAGAAGGCATCTAAGATTCAGCACAACAAAAATAACAGCAAATAGGCCCATATTCAATTGTGTCATTTTTCTCCAAGAAAATCAGGGTAAGTCTTGATGAATTTAACATTAGAAAACACACACCATGATTAGATAATATGAAACTTCAAGAACTCTGTGCTGAATCATGGCTTAAGGCCATGTTAACTGGAGACTCAGTGATGAAAGATTGTTTTATTTCAAATATTTCCTCCTTATTTCAGGACAAAAAACTCATCATAAAAGTATGAAGGACATTTAAATTTAATACTTTGAACAATATAAAGTGAGAGCTGCATAGAAAGTTTAGGGTTTAGGTTTGTAAATTGGGAATGCTGGTTACAGTGAAAAAGGGTATCTGAAGATGAAGCTGTAATTTATGAATGCTGTGGATCTCTTGCCCACTTAGAGCTTAGTTGTGAACTGATTTATAAGCACACACAGGGCAGGGATAGAATCCCTTTCTCTCCTTTATGGAATAGCCAGATGGACAAGATTCAAATGCTAGCAAAGACTGGTCTTCTGTGTTTCTTGCTTGGAACCCCAGCAAAAATACTCTTTGGGATCTCTCATGGTCTGAACTAAATTCAAATCCAGGTTCTTCTCCTTGGCTGATTATTTTACAATGGAGAGGACAAGCTGGACAACAAATTATAATGAGAAAGGAATTATTAAGAGAAAATTGAACACTGTCATTTAAAATGCTTTTCCTTACTTTCTGCATTAATGCTTTTAAATGAAGCTGACTTGAATATTATTCTTCCTTCTGCTTGGAAACTGTGGCCTACTTATGGATCTGCTGTTTTAAACAAAATTTCCCCCTAAAAATAATAAAATAACCACTTGATGTTGTGATATGCAAGTGTAATTGAGGGTTTATTGACTTAGTTATAGACCAATTGATCTGCCATATTTTTTTTTTTTTTCTAGATGCCAGCATTACAATGTGAGCACAGCAGCAGCTAGATCACGAAAAGTAACTAAACGGTATAATTCTCTTCTTTCTGAGTCAGATAAGGTCGGCAGACACTTATTATTCTTCACATTTTCATAATAAATCCCAAAATATGCCTTTGCATAGAATTCTTATGGCTGAAACATAAAGGCAATGATTTAATTTTTACTTTCAGAAAAGGATAATCAACCATGAATGTAACAGGAAGGTAATTAGACCTAACAAAACTGTCCAAATGTGGCTTCCTAAGATACTCAGCTGAACAAAGACTGCTTGCATATTAATTTCAACATTGCTCACTGTGCTGTGTTTGAGGTAGATGTTAAACAGCTGTAGTACTTTCAAGACAGATGCTACAGCACCCTAAGAAAATCAGCATCTTCTTTACTGCGGGTGCAGATTGCTTAACACAATGTGAATATCCAGTTTCAAAATAGTTGGATTTATGAGTTTCTGATGCAAATATTTTATTTTTGCTCTAAACAACATATTTAGCAAGAGAAAGGAAAAAGTCAATTTTACCTTTATACTACTTCAGAGTATATTTTAATCAAATTAGAATTGTTCATGTTAAGTCTGCCTAATTACTAGATAGTAGGTTTTCTCATGTCACACAGTCTTTGTTATTTAATTCCCATTTTTTCCAGTCAGATGATTACAAGTTATCGGAAAATTTAGACATATTCAAGTAAACCTATGTTTGGCATACAAAGCAGAAGCAACTCAATAAGATATTTTGTCATTCCTACTGGATTCATGCTTAGAGGAACATATCTATAATGACTTGTCTGTCTTTCCCAGACAAGTTTGTTTAATTATCTACAGGCTTGTCCATTAGCACATTCAAATGTTCTTTGATTTTACATTTATGAGCCATCTTCATTATATATGCCCACAGCAAATTCTCTAATTTGATTATTTCAGTTGCTATGTCCAGTTAAAATTATCCATAACACAATCTAGGCAGAAAAAAACAGCTGTAAAATCGACTTCATGTTTTATTTATGGAATATAAGCTTCAGCTACAGGATTGATTTAATTTTTTTCCCTTGAAGTTGAAATGGAATGCTGTGCTACTGAAAGGTTTGGCCAATGAAGAACTTGAAAGAAATAGCCAAATTTAAACTGTCATTGAAAATGTATCATTCTGAAATGGAGCTGGCTGTTTCCTGCAGCACTCCAAAGAGTTACCTTTGTAGGACACTTTACAAAGTAGTTCCCATTTGTTGAAACAGAGATAATATGTATTGGTAAAGCATTGATCTTATTTGGCATATGATTAAATGTTTACATTACTGACAGACTTGGTTCCCTTTTCCATTTCACTAATTACAAGTTTGTTTCATTCTTCTGTTAGCCAACAGGTTTACTTTTTTCTCCAAAATACTGGATTATTTTTAATACTGTCTAGTTCAGAAAGAAATGATACTTCATAATAGATCTGGTTTTATGGCTTCTTTAATAGGAAAATAATATTATGTCTATATTTTAACTTTAGAACTAAACAGATTTTTAAGGAAAGACTTGGTTTAAAAAACAAACAAGATATTGAGATTATCTTTTTTCTCAACTTTACACAAAGGATAATTGCTTCTCAGTGCTGTCCCATAAAGTGACAGTCTAATATGAGTTGCTAGTAACCTTATGCTGATACAGTATTTAAAAAAAAAAAAAAAAAAAGAGAGAGAAATTAAATCCAGAAACAGATTCAAACATATAAAAACTAAGAAATGTCCCACATTTTCAAAATGAACAGCTTTCCAGAAACCAAATGGATCTAGGTTTCCATCATTTAGAAGCAGACTAACATTCCTCATCATTCTAATGAATATGCAGCTTTCATTTCAAAGCAAGGCTCAAAAATTCAAAAGACTTTAGAAGACTAGTACATGTCGTATACATTTTACTGAATATGAAGCTCAAACTTGTAAAACATACTACACAAGCACATTTTCAGAAGAAAAACTTATGTTACTTTTGTGGAAAGAATCATTGATTTTCTCTTTACATAGCAAGTAGAAGAATTTAAATGGGTGATACATGAATTTGAATTTAGGGGGGAAAAAAATAAAATCCACCTAATATGCAATCCAAAGCTTGTCTGAATGGACATAGTGAACTGTCACTCTAGGTGGCCATCAAAAACTACTGAACAGCAACGCAAGTTTGATGCACCAGACACTTGCAAAATTTAAACCTAGTATGACTTTGATTCTACTTTTTGGAACATTTACAAATTGATAAAAGATGAATATAAAGCAAAAAAGAAAAAAAAAGACAAAACAACAAACCAAACAACCCAACAAAAGGAAAATAAATTTCCTACATTTTCAATATTTTTCAGATCAATGATAGCTATTATAGCTAAAAGTAGGAAAATCCATATATTTGCCATCATTAACACCTTACTTGCCTTATTTTCACATTAATACACTATTCTCTGAGTTTCAGAAGCATAAATTGACAAACGGATTTAACTATTTGGCTACTACAGATAAACACAACTTCAAAGACCTTTATAGTCAACTGCTTCCCTCTATTGGTATTAATTCTATTAATTAACTTCAGTTTTAACCTCAGATTAACTTGCAAGGCAGCTTTAGCAGCAGTTGGAATTGCTTAAAACAAAACTTGAAGAGCAACCACATTTTAAAAGAGAAACTGGAGCAACAAAAAAGGAAAAAAAAAGGGGGGGGGAAGGAAAAAAAAAGGAAAAAAAAAAAAAGGGAAAAAAAAAAAGGAGGCTTTCTTTTGCATGTCTTTGCGACCTTAGACTGAATTCCTCTATTTGAAATTAGGAGAAAAAAAATAATGGAGAAAACAATCTTATTTATTTACCAGGGGAATGGCTGAGTCCACTCTTCAAGAGATTTAGTGCTGACTTGCTTGGAGCTTCATTCTAGGATCACTAATTACTGTAAAGAGGGGAATCTCATTCATTTGGGAATACTGAAATCTGGGAATCTTGACCATTATATGACAGAAACTGTTGCATACAAGACACACAACTATTAGAGAGCATTCAAAGGAGGGCTCTAAAGATTATGAAAGGCCTAGAGGGCAAAGCATATGAGGAGAGGCTGAGGTTCCTTGCACTGTTCAGCCCATACCAGAGGAGGCTAAGGGAAGGCCTCATGGTGGCCTGCAGCTTCTTCACAAGGGGAGCGGAGGGGCAGGCACTGAGCTCTGCTCTCTGGGGACAGCAATAGTACCCGAGGGCATGGCATGGAGCTGGGACAGAGGAGGGTCAGGCTGGGTGTTAGGGAAAGGTTATGCACCAAGAGGGTGGTCAGGCACCAGGACAGGCTTTCCAGGGCAGTGGTCTTAGCACCAAACCTGTCAGAGTTCAACATTCATTTGGACAATGAACTTGGATGCATGCTTTGATTTTTGGGTGGTCTTGTGTGTTGCCAGGAGCTGGACTCAGTGATCCTTGTGGGTCCCTTCCAACTCAGGAGATTCTATGATTCTGTGATTCTATGTTTGTAACTGGAGCCCTATTTTTGGAGATTAATGAACTATCCTAGTTAAACCTCCAAAAACAGATTCCAATCACGATAATGCTAGACGACTTTCAGAAAATATAGTCTTGGTAAGATGGTGAAAATCAACGTATAACTACTAGGAAGGCGTTGATATTTTAAAAGATGAACACAAAAAATAAAACAAGAAATTCATAAAAGGATTGGATACTTCTCCAGATAATAAGTATACTGAGTATCACAAAACAAGAGATTGTTTTGTGTTCTGCTCTTGGAGATTACGAGACCACTATTACACACTGGAAAGCTCCTTGTTCTTTTCTGAAATGAGCACATTTTCTTCTTTTATTTGGAGGACATAAATTATAGATGTGGTAGTCCCTTCAAATACACAGGAAAGGTTAAAATTCTGAATTTATGAATTTTAGAGTTCTACATAAAATTTATTTTCTTCTGTTCTTAAAGTCAAATCATAGCTCAATACATTTCCCATTAAATACTGCCAAAGAGATTACAAACAACATAAGTGGACTGTGTGAATGCATTAAATAACTGCTCTGCAGGTATAGAAGGAGGGACAACTCTGGAAAATTTCACAAGGGCATATAGTCAGAAGTCATATAAAACTTCACCTTCACCTGTAGTAGTCTCACATATGGTTCAGTCTTAAGAATTGCTTTAGTTCTCACTTCTACCCAGCAGCAAAAAACAAATTTATAAGCTTTATAGATCACTCTGACAGCAGTTACCATTCTGATTGTTCAACAGCCCACTAGGGTTTTAAAGCTGATAGAAACATCACATTGGCAGTGTGGAATTCAAGCAACATCTCAAAATAATATGAAGATAGATGGACAGTGAACTTTTTTTTTTTCTTTTTCTGTAATCTGCACAAATTTGTCTGAATTGTTCATGCCTAGACTGTACTGAATATATGGTTAAATACACATTTGTAGCACATAAATCTTTCTGCGCTCATTTACATGCATTATTCCTATCGACTTGTCCTCATTCCAAAATAAAAGTGTTCCAAAAGGCTTGAAATAGTTAACCTGCTAACAGTCCCCTATATCTTACACACTCTAAGTAGCAAAATGTAACTCAAACTGAAAGTGACAGAAAATGAAAAATAGATGTGGTGTTTCAGGTTTGGAGCTGTAAATTATCATGTTATTCATTGAACTCTCCCTAGGCTCAGCCAACCATACATCATCTGTCAATATACCAAATTCAGTCTATAAATTAATGTCATGATTTTTGTGCTGTCACTAAATGTATGCTATTCTCAGGGGAGGTCAGGAATCACAGAAGTTACATTATTTTACAGGGTGATACATATCCACAGATCCCAGGAGATCTGATCTATATTCCATGTAGATGAGCAGAAGCCTTTTTATCTCAGTTGACAACTCCAGTTTCAGCAAACTTGAGGAGAGGAGGTGGGGTACTATACCAACAAGTCCAAAGGTAAAGTATATGCCCAAACACAATATGGCTTGTCAAGTAGGCCTGAATTAAGATTTTGTATCTTTTATTCTAGTTACAGAAATTAAAATTAATGGAAAAAGTGAAAGAACCTAGAGGTCTACCACCTATGTACTTCTTTGTTGGTATCTTAAGACTGAGTCAATGACATCCCAGTACTTTCCAGAAAATCAGATTGTTACAGGATTAGGAGCTTGAGTGAATGATAAAGCAAATAGTTGTGCTTCAAAACCAAGAGTCTTAATAATACCGGTCCCAATAACAAATACATAGAGACACACAGTAAATGATAAACAGTTAAGTAGAATTGTCTTAAACTTGCTTATTTGCTAAGAGTTCCTTGATGTATCAATATATCCTTACATAAATGCATGTTTTCTGGGTCCTAGATATGCTTGTTGGAATTAAAAGTTATGAAGATTTCTTTTACCTAATCATACAGCCCGAATAGTTCCATTGAACAAGGCTTGCCTCATCACAAGTCTAGCATCATGTTTACTGGTATGAGCAAGTGAACAGTTTTCTGTTTTGATTCCATGGCAAAACAGATGAGAAGCACGGTACTTTTGCAGAAGCATGATGCCTTCCTAACTTAAAACTGCACTATTTACAGACCAGAGCTGGCTTGCAGCAGACTGGCTTGGCAGGAGAGCATGACTGGTTGTATGCATGAAGACATAACAACAACAACAAAAATTCTTTATTGACTTTCCCTTTCATTGGGCAATGAAAAATACAACCCTTTTCAGATGAGACCTCTTAACATGGTGCTAACATTTCTGCAAGGTTTTAAAGGATAATTCACAAGGCAGTGAGGAACACCTAGGGGTGTTCCTAGAGCTGGATGGGACTTTTCTGACTAAATGGAGATTTATCCAGACCTAAATGCACTGTCAGAAACCTCTCTGCCTGTCTAATTGGCAGGCTGCTGAAGAATCCAGGATTTCAGCATCAAGGACAATTATTTCATGTTGATGGAAGTCAAAAGTCCAAAAGCCTAGGGAACTATGGCTGCACTAGAATAATTACTCAGGCTCTGGAGTCCTGCATAAATTTCCAAGAAAAATATCTTATTTAAATCTCCTTTTCACAAGCACATTTTTATATCCATTTTTAAATTGCAATTTTAGGACACAGGATGTAGTAAATGTGAAACCATACAAATGTACATTATTCTGTTTTGTAGTGCCAGGTGATAGAAAATATAAGCCTAGGAAAGAAATTGAGTCCATGTCTTCTGGGATTACATTGAACTTTTTAAAAAGTAAGTCTCATTCACTTCTCTCCCAAAGTACCTACTACAGCAGAGGACCCTGGAACAAATTACTCAGTTTAAAGCTACCACATGCATAACGCAGTGTGGGATGGATGGATTAATCAAGGTGGAGAAGACAGGCTTTTGTTCTAGTTTCAACTATATGCTGGTATGCCATTCTCTTTTCAACCTTAGCACTTCTGATACAATTTTGTTCCTTTTACTTATGTTCAAAAACAAAACAAAACAAAACAAACATTCTAAGCAGACAAGACAATCTACCAGGAATTAAATTACAGTATATAAACATATATACACTAAAATACATATAAATACATATACACCTACAAATAGTTACAGATTCTAATTTCTTAGGACAATCTCCACATGATTACTTTCAGCTTTTTATTCTATTACAAATATAGATAGTGATTATTTTCTTCATTTTTTTTTCCAAGCTAAGACACCCTATATTGTTCTGTATTGCCTAATAATGAAATTATCAATTGACTGAATGACAGGCAGACCATAATTTCAAATGCAGTGGCTATTAAGAATTCAGTTCTATAATATAATTCAGTTCTCATTATAATAAAAACAAGGTAATATGCCTAAGAACCTGAATAGCGTGAAGGAAAAACAACCTTAAGTATAATGAAAACATTACTAAGCCTTTAGAAAAATCCTGAAGCCTTCTATATTATGGAAAGTCAGTAAGATATGACTTTGCTTAATGTAGAATGACAAATATTTAGCATGAGCTGTTCTGTGAACACCAGAGTGGTTGTTAACATGGATGTTTAAATGGTACTTTTAAAATGAAGGCATTAAATTTGCTTGCAGTCTTACCCTTTTCCAGCCCAGTGTGTCATTTCATATCTTGAGTCCCACATATAAGAAAGCATTATAAAGCAACCCTGGAAAGCATTTAGCTTCTGTCTTATACAAAATACTCAGCAATATGAATTAGCAGCCCTTTGGTTCTGTTTTTCAGGAGAAAGGAAGCATGGACCTACTCATGCTTTAGAACATAGTTAATCTATTCTCATGTAGTTTGGAAAGACAACTATTCTGTCACTGACATTCATTTATGCTATGAATTATACAAAGGATAAAACAGTATCTCTATATCTTTACTTCACAGGACTAGAAATTATTTACGGTATAGTACATTTATCAAATCCCCTAAGAAACTCAAAATGGGATCAGGAAGAAATCCTGTTATATATAGATATAAAAAGTATTAATAATTTTAGATTTCAGTTTTAGGGTAAACAGCCAGAGGGCAAAGAGAACTTTTTTTTTTGTTTTTTTTTTTTTTTTCTTGTTAGCCAAATATTAGACAATGTTGTTAGACAGCATTTTTATAGACCTGTGCCATCACACTAATACAGCCTTTGTCCTGGTACAAAGCATGGTGGATGCAGATACTGCAAGATTCTTTAGATGTTTAGCAGCTTAGGGGAAAAAATAATTATGAAACTTTTTATTAAAATCTATGAAATATTTCCATGCCTCTGCATGCCTGACATCCTGGACTTCACCAGGATGTGAAGTCTTCACTAACCTGCCTTCAATTTGTGCTCATTGGAAAGTATGTCGAACTTCTAGGGCAGAGGCTTTGAGATTCGTATATTTGTACAAGTCTCTCTACGATCAATATTCAGCTGAACATGCACTATCTACCACATGAAGCTGGAATCTGCTTTCTTTCTCCTGTTTGCCTTCTGCGAACAGGCAGATCTTTTTCTACTCTTTCACTCTCGAGGACTCCTACATGCTCTAAAATGGATGATTTGCTATTATCTTAACTATCTGGCTTGACTTTTGTTCTTATGGGAACAGTTTAAATTTCAATCCTTCTGAGTAGAATTGTGATAAGGAGAGCACTTACAGTGTCTACACTTCAATATGTTTGTTCAGGAAGAAAGAATAATACAGAACTTCTCCACTTATCTAGATCCACCATGTTAAACATTAGTAAAGACTGTCCAGACAAGTCTACAGTAAGTGAACAGCAAGGGCAACTGATTGGTTATCATATCTGCAAAATACACAACTATGCAATGGAACTTTACTGAAAGACAAAAAAAAAAAATAAATCAGCTTCCATGTGTTTTGACCTTCAAAACCTTAAGTTTAGAGTTTCCCATGTTGCAGTTCCAAAGCAAGTTTACCTTTTTGAATTTCTGCAGCTGGAAGTCATACAACTTTTCTACTTATTTTGCCACAGCCTTCATGTGTGCTCCTGCTAGGCTGGATGCTGACCTTGTTTCCTCACTGTCCCCCATTTGCCCTATAAACAGGGAATGAAGCAGTTTTCCCAGCTCAGGGGGGCCCTGTCTGGGAGAAGTCCTGATGGTAAGGATGAGGAAAAGGCTGAGGTGCTCAATGCTTTCTTTGCCTCAGTCTTTAGCGGCAAGATCGGTTGTTCTCTGGATACCTGGTACCCTGAGCTGGTGGAAGGGGATGGGGAGCAGGATGTGGCCCTCACTATCTATGAGGAAATGGTTGGCGACCTGCTACGACACTTGGATGTACGCAAGTCGATGGGGCCGGATGGGATCCACCCTAGGGTACTGAGCGAACTGGTGGAGGAGCTGGCCAAGCCACTTTCCATCATTTATCGGCAGTCCTGGCTATCAGGGGAGGTTCCAGTCGACTGGCAGCTAGCAAATGTGACGCCCATCTATAAGAAGGGCCGGAGGGTAGACCCGGGGAACTATAGGCCTGTTAGGTTGACCTCAGTGCCAGAGAAGCTCATGGAGCAGATTATCTTGAGTGTCATCACGCGGCACTTGCAGGGCAACCAGGCGATCAGGCCCAGTCAGCATGGGTTTATGAAAGGCAGGTCCTGCTTGACGAACCTGATCTCCTTCTATGACCAAGTGACGCGCTTGGTGGATGAAGGGAAGGCTGTGGATGTGGTCTACCTTGACTTCAGTAAGGCTTTTGACACCGTTTCCCACAACATTCTCCTCAAGAAACTGGCTGCTCGTGGCTTGGACTGGCGTACGCTTTGTTGGGTTAGAAGCTGGCTGGATGGCCGGGCCCGAAGAGTTGTGGTGAATGGAGCCAAATCCAGTTGGAGGCCGGTTACTAGTGGAGTCCCCCAGGGCTCAGTGCTGGGGCCAGTCCTCTTTAATATCTTTATCGATGACCTGGATGAGGGGATCGAGTGCACCCTCAGTAAGTTTGCAGATGACACCAAGTTAGGTGTGTGTGTCGATCTGCTTGAGGGAAGGAAGGCTCTGCAGGAGGATCTGGATAGGCTGGAGCGATGGGCTGAGGTCAACTGCATGAAGTTCAACAAGGCCAAGTGCCGGGTCCTGCATCTGGGGCGTAACAACCCCAAGCAGAGCTACAGGCTGGGAGATGAGTGGCTGGAAAGCTGCCTGGCGGAGATGGACCTGGGAGTACTGGTTGATAGTCGGCTGAATATGAGCCAGCAGTGTGCTCAGGTGGCCAAGAAGGCCAACAGCATCCTGGCTTGCATAAGAAGCAGTGTGGCCAGCAGGTCTAAGGAGGTGATTATCCCCCTGTACTCGGCTCTGGTGAGGCCGCACCTCGAGTACTGTGTTCAGTTTTGGGCCCCTCGCTACAAAAAGGACATGGAGGTGCTCGAGAGAGTCCAGAGAAGGGCGACCAAGCTGGTGAGAGGTCTGGAGAACATGTCTTACGAGGAGCAGCTGAGGGAGCTGGGGTTGTTTAGCCTGGAGAAGAGGAGGCTCAGGGGAGACCTCATCGCTCTCTATAGGTACCTTAAAGGAGGCTGTAGCGAGGTGGGAGTTGGTCTATTCTCCCACGTGCCTGGTGACAGGACGAGGGGGAATGGGCTAAAGTTGAGCCAGGGGAGGTTTAGGTTGGATGTTAGGAAGAACTTCTTTACTGAAAGGGTTGTTAGGCATTGGAATGGGCTGCCCAGGGAGGTGGTTGAGTCACCATCCCTGGAGGTCTTCAAAAGACATTTAGATGTAGCCCTTAGTGATATGGTTTAGTGTAGGACTTGTTAGTGTTAGGGCAGAGGTTGGACTAGATGATCTTAGAGGTCTCTTCCAACCTAGACGATTCTGTGATTCTGTGATTCTGTGAAGGCTATTTTGTGGGTCTAGTGTTTTAAAATTTAACAGCTGGCAGTTTTACAAAAACCACAAGTTTATCTTCACAAAATTTGTTTTGTTTAATGTTTATTAATCTTAGAACTAAGTTTGCACCTTACTTAATAATCTAAAAGTGGCTGAAAAATGTGGAATTTAATAGCGTAATACCAGATCTATCAAAGGTTATCTCCTGGAGATAGGGTAATATTTTCTGTATTCCTTCCATTCACTACTTAAACTTAATGCTATTGTGTCAGAAAATTGTATCAATGTAGTTCATAAACTAACCACAGAAAAATGAGGACCAACATAAAAGCAACTATGAGAAATGACTCAAAATGCAAATATTTCTAATTTATAAATGTTAAAGTCAGAATAAAGGTGCATATTTTTAGGTAGGCATGAAATAATTAAGAAATAAAAGTCAGTATTAATGATAAGGCAACCAGTGGTCAATAAAAAGAGAATACACATCCTAAATATTAATCTTCAAATATAACATTTATAACCATAGATTGAACTTGCCCTGAAAGTGGAAAAGCGTTTCAAATATTATGATCAAAAAGAGAGAGGGTAAGAATCGATCTGGATATTTAATCTCATGCAATGCCCGTGTTTTCATCTTTTTTTAATCTCAAAAAAATTGTGGCACATGTGGAAGTACGAACATATATGTGAACTCCAATGAACCATTCATTCAGGCCCTTCATTTTTAAAAACAAACAAACAAACAAACAAAAACAACAGAAAGTGGAAAATAAAGGGTCATAAATTTTCGTATGGCAATCCTCACTGCTACAACAGAAACATACAGCTTGCAGAAAGTTTTCAACCGTACAGATTATATATATTTTTTTCTATAAGCACAAGGGGAGCTTTGCTTGTGTTCCCTCTTATGGTACCAGAACTCTGGGAAGCTGTTCTATACCTTCAAATCCACAAAACAGTGGAAGCCTGGTTGTTTTTAAATCTTATGTAGCCATTGTTAGTAATAACAGCAAGAATGATCACTAATAGTTCATTTCAAAGACTCAGTGTTTCACTGTGATTTTAATCCAAAACCTCCAGGGTTCTTAGCTGTCAAAGGATATAGTGATATGAATTACATCTAATATTCCAATGACATCTGCCAAACTATTCAAGCACAGGATACGGAACAGAGTTGTCTTCACTTTTTCTTGTGAAAACAATCAAGGAGAAAAACCCAGCTCATAATCAGTGGTAATTTTGTAATAGTCCAAAAGCTTTTTTAGTACAAAAATAAAGAGAACTTGTGCCTTTTTTCAACAAAAGAAGCTTTTTTTTTTTTTTTTAAGAGAAAGCGACACCAGAACATTGTGCAAACAAGTTTAAAAGAAGAAAATGGGTACAGAACTAAAAGAAAAAAAGTCACTTGACACAGTGTATCATTCTTTTTCAACAAAAATGATTTTATTTTTTTTTTTACAGTTAAGACTTATCAGTTTCACTACACTCAGAAAAGCCGAAAGCTTAAGAATATAAAAGAAAAGGACTGTTTATTTTATGGATGTATAAAAAAGCTTTATCAAGGTAACAATCATAGCAACAACATATTCAAGCAATTAAAATGGTGGATTCAACTAAAGCAACTGTACATATACTATTATTAATTAAGCTGCATCAATATATTGTGTTGATGCATGAGTTACTTCAGTTGTGTAGAAACCTCACAGAAATTTCAAATAGTCTAAACTGACTTTTTGCAATAACCCATTTCTATTTTCCCCAGGGCTTGTATAGTGGGAGTTTTAACGGAATGCCAAAATATAGCCTCTTAAATATAATGAAGATGTTTCTTAGCTGTGATGACTCTTGTAACTGCAGTTTATGTATGTCTGGGAAGAAATAAACTTCTTCAGTTCACCTACTACTTTGCAGAATAGGGCATTGTACTGAAGAGAAGCCAGACAAATACCAGTATCCTGGGGGTGGCCTGCATTTGCCTCATGGTTTGAGTTCTAGAATTGCCCTATGGTTTTGCCCCCTACTTTCTGTTGCTCATGTCACTCTCATTTTATACTCAAAGAAATCACTGAAGTCACATTTCAGACCTAATTTATTGAGTTGGTCATATTTGAATCCCTATCATTCAGACAAAAATAGTAAAAACAAAATGAAATAAACAAACAACAACAACAACAACAACAAAAAAGCCCACAAATATTTTCCTTTTATTAATAGGTTTACAACTTCATCAATTTCCTTTACATTCTGTAGTTGGGATATTAAAACAAATTTGTCACAAACCTGTGCTGCACTAAGCCGATATGAACAAGGAACTTGTATCACTTAATATTTTGTTGGCATCACTGAAGGAAAAATCATGTTCCCATGTGGTCTTTCAGTGACCTAGTGTAACTCAGAAATCTCATTCATCATAAGCTAGCTGTTATTCAGTCACAATCCTCATCGTGGTAGTAACTTCCACAATAGTACCACAAACTTTAATCAGTATTCCTGTCCTTAAATTTAATTTTCTTGATGGGCATGCATAGCCAACATTGCATACTTCATTCTATCTACAACTTTAGAGAGAACTTACAGGGCATTTCAGAATGCCTGTCCCACCGCAGACACTTGGGTTACTGCCACATTACAGACATTAAGCCTTGCAGGAAGACGAGCTTCTCAATAGCTACATTTGTCTGAGCATAGCTATAGCTATACAAAAGACTAACAGAACACTTACCTGGAAAACAAACAAACAAACAAACAAACAAAACAGACTTTTTAAAAATGGTATTACGGAAAGACAGCACCTCTAACACAGTAGCTAGAATGGTTCTACTTTGTTTGAAGTACCCTCAGAAGTTCTGTGCTTTGTAAAAATACCAGGAAATGTGGCAGGTAAAGGATGAAGGCATTTTCTCACATGGCAGCACTGCACCAAGGTATACCGGAGGTAATCCTGCCCACATGCCCATTTTATTTAAGCATAGGATAAATGATGCAAAAGGGATGGCTGCAAAACATGTTAAAAATCATTTATTTTACAAATGCCCTTACTGCTAAGCAGTCATTACATCTTCAGTAATGTTGCTACGGCTACTTGAATGTCCACTTTTACCTTCTGTATTTGTTCTTGTGATAAGGTCATTTCCTCTCTTAAAATTATATTATTATTATTATTATTATTATTATTATTATTATTATTATTATTCCAACAGTAGTATTTTTTTCAACCTTTATTATGCTGGAGTAAATATGCTAGATTTCATTCTTATTCACAGCGTTCTACCCTTCTACTTTTAACCTGCTTATACATTTGACAACGCTAAATTTTATCTCCATGTGTTAGCAACCTGAGAGTATTGCATTTTCTCTGTCCTATAGCAACTGATAATTTCATGATTCTTGATAATGAGATTGTTAAAATTCCCTTAATGACAATAACTTTCACATGACTTTCAGGAAGGCTGAAACTGAAACATTAGCATGTTCCTGACTAAGGTGGCATCAATTTCCCATGGTCTGAAAAAGGAGTCCTGCTGTTTACAGTCTGTCTTAAACTGAATGAGTTATAGACTACTTTTCATGTTATTTAACCAGCCATGAATTCTCATTATTTTACTTCTATTAAATAATTCTAACTGAGAAGATTTAAAAATATTTCTTACTAATCATCAAACTCACAACTTTGTCTGCTAGACTGGAATTCAGAAAGAAATAAAACAGCAGCAAGCATGTTCCTTCTCTCCCTGAAGAGGGATGATTCTTCTTTAAAGACTTGTTATCCCATGCTTTTTATCAGAGTACTGTAATATCTGAGAAGGGTTTGCTCTTCAAAACATTTCAATAGACCTTCAGAATCAAATAGATTTCTACAACTGTTGTAGAGTTTGGGAGTACGGGTGGTAGTGATGGGAACAACTAGATGATAACAAAGGCATATGGAATATTTCTGCTTTTCTACAGAATGTTTTCATTAGCAAATGAAGATTATCAAAAATTAGATGCTCCTCAGATTTCTAATTTGATGAAATCCTAATGGAAATATGAGGGCTACAGCACATACAGAGCTCAGGCTTGCCAGCAGCTGCCTTGAAGGCCATAAGCAAGCTGAGGGCCTAGAAGCCGCAGGAACTTAGGAAAAAAACATAGGCTCCCAAACAGTACAGTCCATGGACTGGTATCACAGCTCTCAGGCTTTCTGTTTTCCAAAGTGTTCTACATCTTTAGAGTCATATTTTAGATTAGAATATATTTTACCATGGTTAATTTCATAATTAAGAAAGCAACATATGAGAGAAATGTGCTGTTTTTCATCACACACACTTTGTTTCAGACTGCACAGAGAAAGATACCAATTCATACTATCAAAACCAAAAATGATACGTGTTATTTTAAAACATTCGCAGGTACAACTTTGACAAGAAACCTGTCTCATATTCTTCAGTCCCCACATACCTAACCCACAGTACCCACATACCTCAAACCTAACTCAACTGACCATCACTTCTTCCTCCTTTCCAAGAATTTTTTTGACCCTATGCTCAGCAGACCTTTTGCAAGCGGATCAGGATCAGTGTTACTGCTCTTCCATTTGCCTCTGGAAGTCAGGAGAATAGGAAGCAAGGTATCTGCTTCTGTATATTTAGAGACTTCAAGGTAGAAAACTATGAAACTTTGGTCTTCTAAGTAATTCAAGAAGGTCAAGCAGCTATGATTCTAGAAAAAGATTTTTGACTGAGAAGAAACCATTTGAGCAATTCTTTCCCACTGAAGCCATGGGAAAGAAGAGGTATTATTAGATAAAAGGTATTCCAGCTTTGATTTACACTGCTTTTCACAACTCTAAGACCAGCCTGTTTTCTATCCACTTAATCATCCCATGAACTGTCAATTTTGGGGGCTATGGAGGAGGTTATGGGAGGCTGTCAAAGGTTGGTAAAATCAAAGTGCACCAATGTCTTTCTGTTGCCCACAGTGCCTGTCGGACACCTCCATCACAGAAAGCATGATTTATATATGGAAAATTTTTTGGGTGCTCCCAGGTACCTTGCTGTTCTTCACGTGTTTATAGCTGTCTTCTTAGAGGATTTGCTCCACAACGTTCGCAGGGACTGAGATGAGGCTCACTTGCCCACAGCTATCTTCTTGCCCTTCTTGATGATGGGTGTGACATCTGTCCTTTTCCAAACACCAGGAACCTTCCCAGGCTGCTATAATCGTTCAAAGATTCTAGAGAGCTGTCTAGCAATGCCACAGGCCAACTCCTTCACACCCTCTATTGCATCCCTTCTAGTTTCATGGAGTTGTCTATGACATACAAGTGATTTAAGTGAGGACTGCCTCTGTCTTCCTCTACTGTGGGATCTACTTCACTCCTGCTGACTGCTAGGAGGTTCAGGCACCTGGAAGGTCTGAGGAAAAGCCTCACCTTCTTACCAGAGAAAAGCAAGATATAAAAAAGGCTTTGAGTACCTCAGCCTTTCCCATGTCCCTTGTCACTAGGTCCCCTGGCCCACATTTACTTAGCCCTCCTTTTGTTGTTGATGTACTTGAAAAAATCTTTATTGTCTTTCTCCATGGCTAGTTTCAGCTCCAGCTGAGCTGGAGTTTTTCTGGCTCCATTCCTGCAAGCACAGACAAGACAATGTCTCTGTATGCCTTCCAAGTAGTCTGTCCCTGCTTCTGCCTTCTGTGTGCTTCCTTATGTGTTTGAGCTTAGTCAGGAGGCCATGTACATCCATACTGGCCTTACACAATGCTTTTCGTCTGCAGTATGGAAATGACAGTTCTGGTGCTCAGAGTAGGCTGTCCTTCAAAATTAGCCTGTTCTTCTGGGCCCCTTTGCCCTCCAGAACAGTTCCCCATAGGATTCTGACAAGCAGGTCCCCGAACAGAGCATTGCCTATCACCAGTTTATTGATCAACTGCATCAAGAAATTGGCTTCAATATGTTCCAATAATCCAGATTGATTTTGTCCACCTGTATTGGCCTCCCAGAAGATATTGGTGTGCTTAAGTTACCCAAGAGTACCAAGGCCTAGGACTGTGTGGCTTTCTCCACCTAACTTGAGAAGGCTTCATCTGTCTCCCCTTGTTGATGAGCAGGTCTATAGCAGAAATATACTACAACATCAGCTGTGCTAGTCTGTCGTCTGATGTCTGCCCACAAGTACTCCACTGGTTTGACACTTTACCCAAGACTCCACTCACTCAAAACACAACTCTGAACAGAACATAATCTTAAGGTAGAGTGTCTCATACTGCTATGTTGTTAGCACCTTAAGGTACCTGCATCTTTTATACACAGCTGGGTTCAAGATTGAGAAGGTACATCATATCTTTTACAGAAGAGAGGGATGAGAGATCCAGACAGCCTGAACTTTCTTAGGTTTGCTCCTTTGGTGAAACATTCCTAAGCTATCAAAAAGCTGTCACTTTAAAATATATCTGCACTACAGTAACTCTAGGGAAGGAATAAGATCTTTTCGTTAGAAAACAAGGGGAATGTATGTGTTGGCAAATGGAAACATTTCTGTAGAAGTGATTTCTGTGCTGTTGAAATATAATGTAAATGCTTTTATTAGATTATTAATCATGTTAAGGTAGAGAGTCATTAATATTTATACACATAAGGAACTGAAGACTTTAACGTGAAATACTTATCTAGTAAACAGCTATCTGATCCTAGGAAGCCATTATTTTTCTATGTTTGTGTTTTTAAATTTAAATTAAAAAACAGAAGTCTTTCTGTCAATCTGTCTTTCATGATGGGATATACAGATCAATGTTTGAAATACTTGATCCAAAATCCACACAATTCATGATCTTACACACTTTTAACCTACCAGCTCCCAGTGTTTCTTGAATTTTGTTGCATTGTACTTAACTAAGATTGTAAACAATGCAATATTTGTATGATAATTTAAAGATATAATTTTAAAATGCACAATTTCAAATATGTCAGTTAAAAAACCAAACAAACAATGACAACAACAGAAATTTCATCAGTAACAAATCTAATTAAAAAAAAAATCAAGTTAACTATTCCATAGGACACAGACATAGATGTATATATACTTGCATTTCCAAACAAGAAAACAGTGCACTTTAACAGTGCAGTGTTCAGTGTCTCACAATAACTACCTGTCATTATGTACCATGATTCTCAGTTCTGCTCTCAACTTAATTAATTCATTATACTATGTAGCTGTTCAAACTGCAGACTACTTGACATCCAGCTTTACTATATCCTGGGGTTTTAGCTGTTATTTACCTCTTCTTTGCAATGGAATGATAATTATAAGCTTAGCAAATGCCTATAGCAAAACTTGGTAAAAAACTGAGTATGTTCCACATCTTGACTTAATAATACCCCATAGGTAATGTTTACTCATTTTTACAAGTTTAGATGAAAATCTCCAGTCTTTAGGCATCTGGGTGCAGTCAAAGATGAGTAATGGAGGAAAGAGCTCTATAACACCCCTAATATCTCCCAAAGTATATTAAAAAAAAAAAAAAGCCCCAAAATGTAAAACCCAAACACCAAAATTCTTGTTTACAACAAATTTCTTTAACTTTAGGAATTCTCTCTGGTGTTTTAAGTTAATTCATCTGAGCAAGGCTTTGATGTGTAACTTGATTTCCTCAAGCTCAAGATGCAATACCAATTGCTTACCTGACTCACACGCAAATGTCTTTGACGTCTCATCATGAAAGATAATTGCCACTGCATGCTTCTTTGTTTCGCGAGGCAATCTAGTTATGTTTTTGATATTGTGCAGCTCAGTTACCTTAAAATGAAGAAAAATATTTTAGGTCAGTGAATAAATAATACAAATAAAAATACTAACCACCACAACTCAATTCTTACTACAGTCTATTCCACCTCCCCCCCTCTCGGCTAAGGCTAGCTAAATTTGTAGGTTTGTCATTGACAAAAGCAAATAAATATCTAGAGTCTAAAGTTGTAAAACATTCTACAAAATTCAATATATCAAAAAGTGAAGTATATTTCTCTAATAAAATTCTGCTTGAAAACACAGATACTACAATGATACTGAGAGCCTTGTGATACTTTATAATATTTATAATAATTATAATAATCACTACATTTGTGTGGATAGATCTTCATTTCTTTAGAGTGTAATTGTCATCCTCATCAGAACTCACAAATTTATTTTCCAAATATTAGAAAAGCTTATCAAATAAAAAAAAATACTCTGAAAGCAAATTTACAGCATAAACCATTCATCTATTTCCAGCTTCCTTTGATGCAAGTAGATAACTACAATTAACAAAAATGGAAGAAGAACATGTTATTACAACCAGGGCTGGTAGCACAGCCTATATTAAGCTGCTTAGCACTTACCATAAAATGTTCTTGGTTACTTGTAACTCTGTGCAAACTTTGTCTGTTTATAGTTAGGTTTTCCACCCAGGCAGGACATCTGCCTCAGGCAGAATTCATTTCTTTCAAATGTCACCCACGGGGAAAAAATGGACTACAAGTGGGTGGGGTTTTATTTATTTATTTTTGAGTTCTGATGATCCCTGTGTGTAGCTCTAGCATTCCTTTCAAGATACTTGGAAGAATGTTTTTTATGAGACATAGGTTTTATATTTTGCGGTAAAAAAACAAACAAACAAACAAACAAACAAAAAAACATGGTAGGGCAAAGAGATTCCTAAAAAGATTCAGAGCAGATGAGCAGTGACAGCCATCAGTGACAGCCATCAAGAAGCCAGGGAAAGAAATTGAGACAAAGCATGAAATGGACTGTACAGGTGTTGTTGAGATCTTGACTTCAGCAAAATTCACTCCAGTTTGACAATGTCTTCAGCTTTGCTAAATTAGAAGTACTCAATAACAACCACTGTTCTCTTCTCATTCCTAAATCCTGTGATTTAATCACAGATAGATATCAGATTAGTCAGGTATTATTTACCCTTGGTGAACTGATGCCATCTCTTCCCAATCACTATTTTCTCATTCACATGCCCAGAAATGTGTTTTAACACACATTTCTGGACTTGCTCCATGGTTCTTCCCATGGTCTAAGGTGAGGTAGACCTGTAGTTTCCCCAAGGCGACCTTTTGGCCTTTCTTGGACATGGGTATAACACTTGCATTGCCATTGGGTTCCTAAGCCAATAGGGCTTTGCAAGAATGCATTTCTTTCTCTCTCTCTCTGTTCTTTTATTATTATTATTATTATCATTATCATTATCATCATCATTATTATTATTATCATCATCATCATCATTAATTATTTATTTATTTTTATTTTTCCTTAGAGGGCAAGAGAGGGTCTGAATACTATAAATACCACTACCTTATTCAGAGAATGTGTATGACTGTACATAATAAACAGAAAAATCTTAACTCTTGTTACATTAAAGAGTAAATGTTTCTTCCTGGAATAACTGGAAAGGGAACATAAATGCTTTGAATAGTGACAAGAGGACATATTAAACCTTCTTTCAATCTCTCTCAGACAGTAAAGACATATTATTTTCTTTAACATTCAAGTGTTAAAGATTACTAAAAGTGCTGCAATGCTGATAAGTTTAATAAGAGATCCAAAACAGAGTTTACATTGCTGGCACCAAAGTAACATAATATTCACAGTAATTTTTGTTCAGACCTTGGTAACTGTAGACAACTAAGGAGGCATACCTACCTATCTGTAAAGATGATTTTATGGGTTGTCTTGTTGATCAGTACATAAAGCTGATTTAATTTAATATTGACAGAACATTTTCTATGTAAGACCATTTATACACTTGGAAATACTGTCAGAGTGAAATGAACAAACAAAATAATTTTATGTGCTGGTGGGAACTTCATGTCTGAACAAGACTATCAAAACAACACCAAATTTTGACACGCTGCTCTTCAGTACCCACATGAGAGATTCAGTAGAACAAAATGCAAGGCAAGTGAAGAAAAGCCATTTAAAGCCATTTCCATTCAGGGGAAGAAAGGTTTTGTTTTAAACACATTTCAACTTTGTTTCCAGAATCATACTGCCTCCCCAGACAGCACAGAATTTCTTATAACTCCTGTGTGTTACCTACATGAATTACCTCTTCCCAACAAAAATTGCTTCTTCCAACTTCCTGACATTTTTTTTTTATCATTTTTTTTTTTTAGAGCCATTCAGAGTTTCATGCAGGTCACATTCCTGTTGCGTACATCCTTCATACTGGACTTATTTCAAACTATCATGAGATATTGTGAGATATCGCTTTTCTCATCAAATGTTTTAATGGTTTAGCATGAGTAGCCAAAATATTTATGGCAGTTTAAAAAAAATAAATAAAAGTATATATATATATATTTTTTTTAACACATCGTATCTTACATCTTGAAATACTTGAAATATGAGTTGGTATTAACAAAGAGAGAGGTCATGCTAACAAATATGACTTCTACTGAATATGTAACTTTTAATATCAAATGGAGGTATGAATTTTTGCTTCCATATTCACCTTTTGAAATTATATTGTATGCTTCCCTTCACAATCAGAGCAGAAAGACAGACACAAGTGTAATAATGCTGTGAAAGTCTTTCCTCCCAAAGCTAGAGAGAACTGAAGTTAATCAAACTCTGAATTCTGGGTTTAATGCCAATGAAGCATGAGTCATTTTTCTACCCACTGAATGTTTGCAATTAAAAAATAAACACCTTATAATTTATATTATTTTGTATGAATGAAAAACAAACTTTGGTTTGGCAACTAGACTGCTTTATCTCAGTGAGTTTTAGAAGTTCAAAATTTTGATATATTAAAAAAAAACTTTTTAAAGGGAAATTGCAACTATTTGTATCAAAAAACTAACTCACTGAAAATACTGCTGTTCTTTACAATAAAAATATAGTATTCTGGAACTATCTACCATTAGTAAACCATTAGTATACCATTAGTAAAACCGTATCATAAAGAAGAAAAGAATAAGGAGAGATTTTAATGTGCTGAAGAGCCTTGCCTAGACTTTACACAGTACAGGTGGAAATATAACAATATTGGGATTAAAATTTGCCTAAAAAATGGTATATTAGTAAAAAAAAAATAAAAAAGATGAAAATCATTTTTCTTATTTTCCTCCCCTGCCAACACCTTCCCTACTCACAGTTATGTCCCTCTAGACAAAAGCAAGAATAAACTTCAATAACAAATAAAATCACTATTACCCGTTCACTGAGTAATCTTGCAAACGGATTTGTTGCCTATCCTTATCTTTTGTGATTTCTTCTATTAAGCAAAATAGATCCTTTTGTATTAAGCTATGACTATATAGCTTACATGTTTTTACTAATTTTAGTATGTTAACTTAGAGCTTTTCTCTACTAGATATCGGCACTATCACTTAGTGCACGACTCCATATGGAACTCAGTGTGGTACATGTAAGGGACTCCTAGCACCTGGCCTTCTTCTCAGTTCTCCTACTCCTCATCAGTAATTCCTGCCTCATATGTCCATCACTCAGCATCCCACACATACTTTTCCTTGGGTTTTATTTCTGCTTGGTTTCTTGAGTTTATCCTGTATCAATCTCTAAAACCATTTTATTTGTTTCTATGATGACAATGAACACTGGTTGAAGAAAAGAATATAGGTAATAGTTAATTTATATGTAACAAACTTTCTTTGCCAAGCTTTTTGTTGTTGTTGTTGTTATTGTTCATTTTTCTTCATATACAAAAGCTTTTATTTTCATTCTTAGTGGGGCTTTCTGACATAGCTATAGAAGAGACATCCATCTCCTTTACTTTTGTTTAAGATTTGGTGAAAAAGGACCTAAGACTGAAGATCTATGTGGTGGAGGATATTCTGGGATAGGTATAGGCCGCATCTGGTTCCGACATTGCAAAATTAGGCCAGGCTCTGTTTGTAACAGTGTCTCAGTGCAACCCATTAGTCTTGGTTTCTGTAGCTTGCTTCCTCTCATAGTCCTGAATTTAGATTACCACAAAATTTCCACATCAACATAAGTAATCACCAGCATAGCCTCAGGAAGAGAAATGTACTTGATCTGTACACAAATTTTTTTGGTGAGCCTCAGATTGTTCACCAAAATGCAAAACTTCTTTACAGAGGAACATTAAGCATTGAGCAAGAATGAGAATAAAATTATAGTTAGTTTCCTGCTGCCATTGCTCACATATCCAGGGCACTTCATAGTCATTTCAAGATTGCTTCAAGACGCACTTCCACTTAGCATCATCATTTTTGTTTATCCTTGTCTGCAGACGGACCCAAAACTCATACTTGCTTTGTTTTGATATAGGATCTCACCTATACTCAAAAGAGATGAGAGGGTGAGAGGAAGAAGAATTTATAACCTCCAATAGAAAATAAAAATATTAGTTTCCTTGAAGATTTTTGCTACCTTATGTCCTAGGATAATCATTTGTATCCTAAGATGTTCACAGGAACATAATTCACCTCTCATGCAGATCCCAAATTTTACACTATTAGCATAAATGCTTCCATTTCCTATTCCCTGCCAGAATTTCCAAGTATTGCCTGATACAAGAGGACTGAACTACATGAAAAAGTAAAGGACTGGCCTTTATCAGATTACATAAATTTCTGTGCCAACAGACTTGGGAAAGATCTAAAACACCATCCTGATTTCAGAAGTCTAACCCCACTTCTCCTTAGCTGAAACAACTATCACCTTATTTCAGTAAAGTCATGCTGTAGATTCCTAGTAAATAATTCTATTATAAAATAAAACTATCATAAGATAGTCTAGAGTGGCAAGTAGCAATAGCCTAAATCCAAGCAAGATATACAGGTGTAGGATGATGATCAAGGAAAGTATTCAGAACTGTTACAGAGAAAAGAAAATCTCTTAATAGTAGAACCAACCTCAAATTACAATTACCTCTGGATAACGAGATCAGATAATACATTGCTGATAAAAAACTTCTGGTCCTTCTAAAGGTGCTTTAGACCTTACCTGTCTTTATGTGACATTTCATAACTCTCTCACTCAGTTCGAGCTCCAGCTGTAACAACTCAGCATGTCAAGAGCTTATTTTCAAGTGGGGAAAAAAATCACATTTTTTTCTGTTTGGGAGTCTGTGGCCCATGTTATAGCAATCTATAGTCTTCTTTTTGAAGTACAGTTGTAATCTAAGTAAACTACAAGAAATAATTACAAGAGCATATTTCCATTATTTTAGCATAATATTTGATATGACAATATGACTAAACAGTCCCTGTCAACGTAATTTAAATACAATGCTTCATTGTATTTAAATTAAAACATGTTTTCATGTATGTTTTTTTTTTCTTTTTGCATCTTCCTTATCTTATTAGATGTGAAAAGCTACTAAATTGCAAAATACATTTAATTTAAATAAAGACTCAGATTAACTGTGTTTCATTGCTCCTTCTCAATGTAATTTCACATTTTACTGATCATTTTCTTTGGAAATGCATTTAGTTCTTCTCAGAGAGGGTGCCTTTTGGGAACAATTCATTCAACTTTCTCTTGAATCCATCATACTTTATCACAGACCTACAGTGGACATTTATTTGTTTATTATACTAAAATCTGTTCTGGTCAGGGAACATTATAATAATGGGCTTTTCTAGGACCTGCACTATCCACTTCTGTGCTACATAAACATGTGAAAACTACATGTATACTAGGACGCTGGTGCTCAATTTGTACATTTAAATAGGTTGGATAAATCTTCTACAATTATAGAAATATGACTTCCAAATAGGATATTACATCCACCTCACTACAAAAAAAAAAATAAATAATAAAATACAATTCCACAGTAAATAAGAAAGGAGGTCCAGAAAAGAAGAAGAAGAAAAAAATATGATGCATAAAATCTCAAGTGGGATATTCTGGGATATATCCTACTTGAACTCTTCCAAACACGTGCCTCCCATATGAAAGGGAGAGGGAAATGATTCTGAGATTCCAGCTATTTAATATTATTTCTGCTGTGCAGAGTCCTGGAAATTGCTTGGGCAGAGGAAAAGGTCTGAATTTACATAATTCTGATTCTGTACTGCATTGTGCACTACCTTCCTGTCATTTAATTTCTAACTAGCAAAAATAGAAGCAGAAGAGAGTGCTACAAAATGTAACTGTTCACCCTTTTATTTCCAAATAATGGCTCACATACTACCATCTGTTGTGTAATACTAAGCAAGCATTAATAAAACAGAGCAAAAGCCAACACAGTGGCAAAGAGCAGGGGCTCTAGCAAGTGATGCCCAAGCAGCTGAGAACAACCTTAAACCAGAAATAAGAAGAGAGCAATATATAAAGCAATAGCTATGTTAACTTCCATAACTATAACAAGAAAAGCGATTAGGAGCCACCTATATGCCAGTCACACTGAATACTGCTGTCACTCTACAAAAGGAGAAAAGCAGACACCAGCCCACTGCAGATGAACAGAATACAAAGAGGAGTAACCCAAAGGAAAAAAAAAAAATCTCCCCTAGCTCAGTTTTCAGTCATCCTATCTGCAGTTAGCTGGGGCTCCTTTTACACGGTTAAATCCAATTGCCACAGAGTAGAAGTCTTGTTACAGTTTCAGACAAAGACAGATGTGGTTTGGCTTGAGAAAAAAAAAAAAAAAGCAATTCACTAATTCACTGCCTGAAAATCATAAAGACCTCTGGGATTACAGAATCGGGACCCCAATACAATTGATAGATCAGGGCAAGCTGAACACAGGGCCCGCAGAACAGTCAGAGCTCCTGCTCTGTGGGGCTGTGGGCTGCTCCAGCCTGGAGCAGGGACAGTTTCAGGGGCATCTAACAACAGCCCCCAGTGTTGGCATGGAGGTTATTAAGGAGATGGAGCCAGTCCCTTCACAGCTGTGCATGGTGGGAGGGATAGGGACAATGGGCATAAACTGAGACTAGAGGTGTTCAGACTGGATGTAAAAAGTAACGTTTTCCCCACAAGGACAGCCTGTCAGTGGGACAGGCGGCTTGGAGAGGTTGTGCAGTCTCCATTTCTGGAGGGTTTTATAACCAACTGGACAAAGCTCAGAGTAACCAGATCTGACCTCAGAGCTGGCCCTGCTGTGAACAGGAGGTTGGACTACAGACCTCCTGAGGTCCATTCACATCTGAATGAACCTATGAACCTAAGAAAGGGATGCTAAAAGATCTGCAAGTCTTTTGGGACTCTTAGGGGTTTGGTGAATCCATATGGTATTAAAGCATTCAGAGTGTTTAAGGTGAAACACGTTTTCCTACAGTTCATTCTGCACAAGAGCAGCACATGATGATCAAGAATAAGAACATGATGCAAGACACTGAAAAACAAGACTTGAGGGAAAAAAGTGCTAAGAGGCAGAAAAAAGAATTATATCGCATGAAAGAACAGCAAAACTTACAAGACTAGAGGAGGAAGAGAAGAGAAAAGAGAAATTAAAAGATCAGAAAAGTGAAGGAATAGATCATACAAAAGCAATATAAATTCACAGAACAGATTGAACAGTTTTTCCCATCTCTGCATGCAGATTTATCCCTGGAAGAAGATGAGTTGTTATGGTAAAAATGCTCTCCAGGAATTTTGCCAAGGAAAGGCATATCAACCTCCACATTATGCCTCTGGGGCAGGTCTCCAGCTGCCATTTCAGAGGAATAAGGGTTTAAGAAACTGCTACCAAGTAAATTATGTTCATTATTGCAAGCACTAAATGGAGACCACACCTATACAGCAGCAAGGACTTTATCTGATAACTTAAAAGGCGGATTACAAAAACAAAACAATAGGGACAGAATGAATGCATATATTCAAAATAAATCAGGATAAGTAATGTCAGGGCAAGAAAGTAAAGTTTGATGGGATATGTACAGGTCTGATTGCAGAGAGATACTGAATCATGTCTTCTTGCCCTTGAGATAAAATCAAGATTTAACACAATGAAAAAAAAATTCAGTATTTTTAGAGGATGTATTATGCAAATTTATGTTATCAAATACAGTAACTATTTAAAAATCTCAGAACTTAAATAAATATAAAAGAAAGATAAATTGTTAATCTTTACCTCAACTCTCTCCTTTTTCTATGTCATTGCTATTGCTAAGTATTGCTAAGTGTCACTTATTGGTGATTTGTAAAAGGGTTACCATCTCAGGACCCAGACTTACGCTGTATTCTAACTGGCCACTTACCACATAAGCAGTTACAAACTCTTTACCTTGCCTTCATGAAATCTAGAACAATTAAGGATAGAACACAAACTAATTTGATTAGCTTTTGTTATGCCACTTCAAATTCTGCAATGTTTCACATTGTATAAATAAAACCTATCAGGGAAGAATAAATATATTGTCATGCTATCTACTTTTAATAGGTGAAAAATTAGTTTTTTGTCAGGCCAAGTTACTTTCTCTCAAACTTTGCTGCTGTAATACTGCAAGAATTCAAGAATTGAAGAATTGCTCAGTAATGTATAAAATCAACCAGTTTATTTAATTTTTTTTTTTTTGGGGGGGGGGAGCTGGGGCAGGGGCATTAGCCTGGTGTTTTAAAGCAATAGTTAAAATCTGATCAGTTTCTGTGAATGTGCCCCTCTCCCCTTAATAAGGATTTTTAAATGCTTACTGAAAAAGAAATGCCTTCACATTTTAAAGAGTATTTTTACAGGCAATCATTTGTAATAAAAGTTAAAAAAAAAAAACAAAACACAACAACATCATCAACAAAAAACAGTTCTCTCCAATCCCGTTTCCCTGCTATCCTAAAGAATCTTTGAAATATGTTTTCTGATTTGACCCTTCATTTCAATGTGCAAAGAATATCAGAATGCTATGTTCTTATACCACTAAAAACTGGGGGGGGGGATGGACCTCTGTAAAAGTGAGTGTTGAGAAAGTTTAAAATAACAAATGCTTTAATACTAAAAGACCGCAATTTGGAATCCAGATTCACACCATGCTAGAGAGATGGCAGAGAGCAGAGATGGTTCACAACTGAAATAAAACAGGCTTCCCAATTATCTTCCCAAATTTCATCTACAATAAACAACAGAGACTTTTAACACCAAACTTCCTGCTATAGTTACTAGGTATGCAAAGAGTAGCACTGTTCTTATGCCTGAGAAACAAAATAGGGCATTTCATTAGTGTACTTTAATTATCCAAGTAGTGTAATAAGACAATACTTCACAGTGAATGTATAAATGAATTAGATCATTGTATGAGTTTTAATAGCCTTTTGAGGCTATTAAAACATAGTGGACAGTTAGAATCTGTTTTCATTTCTCAACGTTTTCACTTGTAACATTCTCAAAGTATGTAATTATGCCCAGACCTGCTCTAGTTTCAGCCCAAACATATTCATTAATTAAAAGGAACACATTATTGCTATTTCAGTAAAGAGGAAAGGAGAAAACTACTTTTCTAAAAATTCCTTTAAATCTTCTTTTTGCTGTACTTAAATTGGCTGACCTGTAATAATTGCCACTTATCTTATTAGATTAGCTCAATTAAAAGTAAGTGTTTATTAACATGGGATATATTTCAAAACAAATTACAAGCAAAGACATGCTTACAAAATTTAATTTCATTGAATACAGTGATAGGTACATAATTCTTGTTGCAAAACTGCAAGATATAACACTAGCTATGAAGTGTATCATTGCAGTTTATCTCCTGACAAACTGAACCAGGAGTGTAGAGGATATAAGCAGCTTTCAGTGCACAAATTATTTTGGCTGTATCCAGGATGTATACAGTGCCAGTGGCTGAGCCTTAGGTTTAACTCCACTTCATTCTCCCTTTACACTGTAAAAGCCCTAAAATTCAACTGAAGCTCCTTTTAGCCAGATCTTGAAACCATGGGGAAACCTTGGGTCAAAACTAGATAGGGAAGGCTGGCTTACTTCTACTGTACTGCTCACAGAGGAAAACAAGACATGATTGAGAGGTACCTTACACTGCAGTTTTTAGGCACCCTTCAGATACTGAGGATCAGCTGGGCTATCAAGAGCTATTTTAAGAAAAGAAGAAAGGACGTTAGACAGGAAAGGAGAAGGGATGTCCTCAGAACCCCCTCGTTTCTGCCCCTGCTCACTTTGGCCCAAAAGGAGAGCAAGCCCCACAAAAACACAGGACTCTGCTGGGGGATCTGCAAGTGGTATCATTCTTGTGAATGCACAGAAGAGATAGCCACTATCCTAAGTTTTTTGTTTCATTGATTAATACAATAAAAACGTAATAATAATAAAACTAAAAAATTAAAAAATTTAAAAAATTACCCATTGATTTTTAAAGGGTGATATATGCCTCAGTGTCTTTAAAAATAACCTCCTGTCCCATCTCAACAATGCAAAAACTGAAATTTTGATGCTGTTCTTCTTAAGCACAAATGCATATATTCATATTAGGCTTTTCAGATATTCTGAAAGAATTATTTAATAGCACCAGATTAACTGTGACATTCTTCATGCTCAGTAGAAAAAATCATCAACTGGATGAAAAATTAACGTATAGGGAAAGAAAAAAGTTTAAATTCAGTGTGTACATGTGTGCATACACACACAATCAAAGTGGTCCAGAAGTCTCTAAGAGAAAAATGAAAGAGAGGGAAAAATAAAATAGAGAGAACCTGAGGCAAAAGAAAACTAAAAATATGCAGTAATAAGAGAAAGAAGAATTGGAATGATGCTGAACAGGAACGCAGCCATTCCTTTAGAATTTTTTAAAAGAGATAATTCTAATTTTTTTACAAACTTTTTAAAACGTTTTCACTTCATTCACTTATAAAATTAACTGAAATTTGTTAGCTGATCAATTGAATTTACCTTAGTTGTCACTGGGGATAAATTAATTTTGAGTATCTATTATGACAATTGGACACAGCTATATTTTCAGCTCTAATGAATTTTTAATAACCTTCTTCATCAGCCAGTGATTTGAATTTCAAATTTCCTTCTGTGAAGAAGTAAAAATTATGTAGTTTTGTGCCAATTTTCACAATATTTTTCTTTATTACATTGTAAATCCTCCCTCACTATAAAATCCAAAACTTGAATGAAACTGTTAGTACTTGTAAGACTTATTATATTTCACCTGTCCTTATTAAAAGAAAGTAAATAACAGTGACAAACTTGTCTGCCCTCCCTGGTACACCATAACATGATGTTTGTATGTCTGTTTCCTTTTAGTACACAAGGAAGTATGCCTCTTCCCATTTCTACATCAAAATAGTAAACATTCCCTCCCTTCCCCCCCCCCACCCCGCAACACACTCACACATAATTCAGAGTAATGAAAAAAATTGTCAATAAGAAAAACAAATATCCTCACCTAATATTCTTTGCTGATGTTAGCAAATAGCATGCTAGATAATTAGGTCTTTAACATTTGTAATGAACCTTATGTTGTATACCTACATTCTCCAATTAAATAATGAAAATAGATACACAAAATATTGGGAAACAGCAACAACAACAAAACAAAGACAGACTCAAATGCTGAAGGCTAGGAAAGGAACATATACATATTACATTGAATACGAGTTCTATAGGTCTAGTCTACCATGTTGTCTTGTTGTTGTTTGTATGGCAGTGAGTCCCACCAGGTCTGATTCTGAAGCTGTGTGTTAACACAAATATACCTACATGTTTACTGGTAGCGCTTCTATATTTATTATGATACACGTTGTGTTGATTATATGATCACATTTGATTTTTCCTATTTTTCACCTCAGAAAAAATCACAGAATCACAACGTGTTTGAGGTTCGAAGGGACCTCTGGAGGTTGTCTGGTCCAAACCCCCTGGCTTGAGCAGGGTCACCTAGAACCTGTTGTCCAGGATCATATCCAGACAGCCTTTATCTCTCTTCAAGGATGGAAACACTACCATCTATTTGGGCAACCTGTGCCAGTTCTTGGTTAGCATCACAGTGAAAAAGTACTTTCTGATGTTCAGAAGCCACCTGCATTTCAGTTTGTGTCCAATCCCCTTTGTCCTGTCACTGGACACCAATGAAAACAGCCTAGCTCCATCTTCTTACACACGCTCATTAAGAGGGTTTAAAAATTATTTTTTATTCTCATGATTTCATACAGTTTTTTTTACAGTGGTAATACCCTGGCTTCCCTCGGCATTTTTACATAACGGTCAGCGCACAAATATGTTTTACACTGATTGTTTCAGAAATATTAATTTCCTTTCACACCTTCCTCACTTCTGAGAAGTGAAGATTATATTGACAAGGAAGGAACAGAGCAACTGTATGGTGAAAACAAATGAAAGTCAAAAAATATCCTTTCAACTTTCAATTTGAATTTGAGACACCCAGGATTCAGCTTCTCAACAATACTTATATTAAAAGGAGTGCTCAGTAAGTGTGATTCCTCACAGCAGCACCCAGTTGTCTTAAAATCTCAATCACTTCTTTTTTGATCTCTCCACTAGGAGCAGTGGAGACCTCCTTTAGAGACCTCACTTCCCATCTCTCTTCTCAGAAGTACTTCTCCACCAGATTCATCTGCGTATGTGGCACTAAAACACTCCCAAACACAGGCTCTTCTTATTTCAGCACTTGCCGCTCCTGGCAAATGTCTGAGAAATGCACCCATCCTAATTACCAAAACAAATGAGGCAGTGTTATTAGAGAGAAATTTGCTTTCGTGCAAAAAATCTGAATGACCCCACTTAATATGCATCCATCCTGCTGCACTGATACTCTTTACCCCAGAAATGATTGAGCTGAAGAGACAAACTATGTCCATACTGTTTGCCTTCTTGTCACCCTCCCTCCCATTATCTGATTTTTACTTCTGTATCAGTCTCTTTGGTTTTGTGTAAAATCAGCTAGAAGGGATTTCAGTCTACCCTTAAAAATACACACACTCTTCAACATCTTTTGGTTCCATTTTTTCCTTCAGCATTTCTCATCTCAGATTCTCCTAGATCAACTAGGTTTCCATCTGCTGGAAGCTCTTGATGTTTTAGGTGATAGAGCCAGTCTCTATTCATTTGTGCCCAGTGAGAGGATGAGAGGCAATGGGCACAAACTGAAGCACAAGAAGTTGTCCTGAATATGAGAGGACACTTCTTTACTCTGAGGGTGACAGAGTGCTGGAACAGGCTGCCCAAACAGGTTGTGAAGTCTCCTTCTCTGGAGATACACAAAACCAACCTGGATGCCATCCTGCACAATGCTGTACGTTATCCGGCTTGGTAGGGGGGTTGGACTAGGTGATCTTCAGAGGTCCCTTCCAATCTCAGCCATTCTGTGATTCTCCCAGATATCTAATCAATAAGGAGTTCTCATAGAGTGCCAGTGCTTTATTCTTTTACTTTTTTTTTTTTTTACTTTTTTTTTTTTTAAGCCACACTCTAACATTTGGTATATTTTTTCTCTAAGTTTTAATTCCACAATTTCCTTTTCCATGTTACCTAGATGTAAGAGGTACATATGGAGAATGTCTCCGTGATCTCATCTCAAATACCTGACCCTACAAAAGTCTTCAGAAATGACAAGTAGTTGTTAGAGTGAATGTCAGGTGTTAGCCCTGAAATAACTGGGGGGAACACATTTCATTACTCAAGAGAGAAAATTATCTGAATTTCCATCACGCACGAAGCTTTACAGATGACAGGAGACATTTTAGCTGTCAAAGTCAGAAGTGTTTCTAACAAACATGCACAAAATACAAGTTTACAAAGTCTTTAAATCTAGCCAAAACATGGCTAGATTTTCATAGGAAAAGCAGACTATACATAACCGACACACACACCATCATGTCCTCAACTGTAAAGCAATAACACTAGAGCAGTTCAAAGAAAAGGTCTCTTGAGACTGTTTTAAAAGACACTAGGAAGGTTAGGGATATTTTTTTCCTTCACTAGAAATAACTGAAATATACTCAGGAGAGGACAGGACCAGTTTGACACAATGCAAGCAGCACAGGGATATATCAAGAACTTGTAGTCACTTTAATGACATACTTCACAGTTCACAGAGAAGTCTAAGTTGGAAGGGACCCTTGGCTAACATCTGGTCCAACCTTGAAAGCAGGGCATTAGATAAGGATACACAGGACCCTAAAAAGCTAGTTCTTCAATTTTTCCAGTGCATAGATACTGACTTCTCTGCCCAGCCTGCTGTGATGTTTAATTGTTCCTATGGCGAATTTCTTTTTTCCCCTTATATCTAGAGAATTTCCCCTGAAGAAAGCTCTACCCATTGTCTCTTTCCCCGTGCCTCCTTGTGAAGAGAGTATTTCCATTTCTGTTCTCTTCAGAACTGGAAGGGTTAACAGAAAGATCTCTCATACTGAGAGAAATAAATCAGTAAGTCCTGAAGTGTAAGCCAGATCTCTTATACTTCAGGCTTTTCTTGTCTGTGCTCCAGGATAGCTATATCTTGTCAGAGACAGACCCAACTCCTAGAACCTCCATTTTACATGAACATTACTTACCTCATTAGTAAGAAAATGTGTGCATTAACTGGAGATTTTACAAGAAATGGAAGAGTCCACATCAATTCCCACAACGGACTACCATTAGTAATTCAGCTACATTGTTCTTGAGTTCCCTTTGGCCTCCTGAATGAATTTGTTCTCCATACTTTGTTAGTGACCATACTGCCTAACTGGGGTTGAGTGCCTATGATCAAGTTTATCATTTGCATGTACAACTTTTTTTTTTTTTTTTTTGGCAAACCTATTGCTCCTGATGTACCGGAACCTGCACTTATAACCAGTTTTGACTCTTGTTACTATTTGTTCTTCAAGCTCTACTTTGTTCTTTCTAAATCTACTTTGATCTTTCTAATTCTGTTCCAACAATTAATTGGTCAACTTTATTACGCTTTCTAGCCTGTTTGGATACACTTCAGATTTTTAATTTTTTTTCCTTATCTCTAATAACTTTTTCACAATATTACTTAGCCATGCTGACTTCCTTCCTGCAACCCTCTCTTAAGGGTTAACCCTAACAGGCTTAACCCTTAACAGTACCTTAACAGGTACTCTCTGATCAGCATGCTTCCAAAGCCTAAAAGAATTTTACATTTCACATACCTTCTAATATCTTCTACAAAAAAAAAAAAAAAAAAAAGGGAGAGAGATTGAGAGAGAGAGAGAGAGAGAGAGAGAGAGAGAAAGCCTGCTATTTCTTCCCTCTTTTAAGTTGGTAAAATTGTGGTGTCTTTTTTCATCCTTTTCTGATACTGTAAGAACAGCTCCCAAGAACATTACCATCCCTGGGATGGATATGGAACTATTGCCACTTTATGTCCTCTTTGGAATAATGGGAGTAAACACAGCTGTTTTACACAACCTCTACAATGAATGTTCAAGGGAAAACAATACAGCTAGGCCTACTTACCTGAGCAAGAGTGTAATGATTTAAATTTACAATAATGATAAGTTATAATTAGATGCCAGAAACTGGAATGTTTAAACTAATTCACTGTTACTGTCAGGAGGCACTTGTCTTTAAGGACTAATGACATTACTGGTATTTACAACAACAACTAAAAAATCTCTAGGAAAAACAAAGCAATGCGTAATAGCATTAGAGAATTTACAAAATAACAAATAAATCCAGATAATGTCTGGATGCAAGAAAACAAGTAAACAAACAAAGAACAACAAAAACCAGTCAATTTTCTATAGAGGTCAGATTATCTCCACATTAATAAATATTTATTTAGGATATGTAAAACAGAAGATTTTAGATCCTAGCTTTGTACTACTAGGCCATTTTTAAAAAATTATTTTATTTTTTTCCTACAGTGCCTTCTGTAATTTGCATTGCCCAGTCAGTACACAGGTCTATCACATGAGTGTAGGACACAGGCAGCCATCTAGGTGAAGTACCTTTGTGTTTAAAACACAAATTTGATTTAAGTTGCATTTCAAGTTCAAATATCTGTGGAAAAGTGGAGATGCTTAAGACCTTGATGATTTACTTACAAGGGAAGTATGTTCCTGGATACTGATTTGAATGCAGATAAATGAAAGGTATCAATTTTTCACTTGTTTCTACTTGAAATGTAAAATTTCCTCCTGTAACTCTTTGCATGAGAAAGAAAACATGCACCATTCAGCCTCGTAAGGCTATGTGCTATTCACAGACCCTCTCCCAGAGTACCCTAGAGTGATCTGAAGGACACGAGTTGCTAGAGAAACCCAGTAAGTTTTGGGCCACTTCTGTACCACCTTTTTCTTCTACCAGTTACAAAGAGATTAGATGGCAATAAAGATCTCTGTGTTGATGTAAATAATTCTAATATTCACATTAGGTCATAATGAGTCTTTCACCCTTTCAAGCATGTTTTCTCTTCATACGGAGTCAGGTTTGCAACCTATATATTAATCTTCCTTAACAAAAACAACAACAACAACAACAACAACAAACAAACATCTTTCATTTCTTTAATATATTTTTTTCATTGTTTCTTAGAATTCAGAGTTACCCTTCTTCAGCTCTGCACGCCAGATACCCTGCTTCCAATATATTTTGTAAAAAAATAAAGAAACAGAATTTCAAAACACGGGCTAACATTTTGCACTGGATAACAATAAACATTTTTTGATCTATTTAAAAATCTAACAAAGCAATAAGAAGCTCTAGAAAAAAAAAAAAGAGAGAGAATGGGGATATTTATATTTGTTCTCATAATGACCTGCACTGTTCCCTCAATAGTAACACTCAAATAGTAAAAATTAGTATTCATAACTCATGCACATCTCCTTCATCACTTCTCCATTTAACAGAACGGAGGCAATTGAAGAGAAAGCTCTCAAATAGTTATTATGAAATAATAATAATAATAAAATATTTTAAAAAGACATCAAGCCTGAGGATGAGATTCAGAGATCCTGTTTTCCAACACAAACATGGCAAACAAAGCAGGGAGAATCTCATTTAGTAAATCCTATACTTTTACACTTAAAAATCCTTGCTGTTCACAAAGCTTGTGAGTTTTGAAGAGTTTTGGGGAAAAAAATACTTATTTAATGAGTGTTGCCATTACAACTGAGGCATTCATCATCTTCAGAACTCAGTCAATACTTAATAAATAATGGCTAAAATTTGATTAAGCAGACCATTTTACACATTTACAAAATAGTAATATTTAATGAAGAAGAACCATGAATTTGTCACTTCACACACATTGGGGCTTTTGTGCTCATCAATAAAAAAATAACTGTAATATTTGACCTGCATTGCTGAGATACAGAGAAAGTTTACTGTGTTTTTAGTGTCAGGGTTAGGTTTTCAACCTGATTCCCAGTTTACTAGTTGCAAACTAGACATATCAAAAATACACTCTTCACATGGAAGAGTGGTAGACAGCCAGTGCTTCAGTTCACTAGAAAGGCATGATTTACCTTATGGAAGTTCCTGAAATATGCTGCCTTCTCATCTGGAAACTTTTCTAGCCTCCTTGGCCCTTTACTGGAAGCCTTCTTGAAAACCAGCCAACATCGTCTGAAAATCTGGAAACAAAATCAATGGATTATATTAGCTTTTCTTTAGAGGTAGAAATTATCACAAATGCATTCAGTTACGTAATTCACTTAGCATGAAATTTTAAAGCCACCATATTTTATTTTAAATGGCCAGAAAACTCTGAAATATCAATTCTTTCTACACTAGTGATTCCAGTTCCTCAATTTATAGATATTGATTGTCAGTCTTTTACAGACTTTGTTGCTTCAGTTTCTCACACATGCCAAATTTGACAATTGCTGAGATGCAAGTAAATCCACGAACTTTGAACATGAAAAGAATTATAAGGCTGTCATTAAGGAAAGTGCTTTCAGATATCACTCTATGCATTTCTAGCTTTCACATTTATATTCTGTTTCTACAAGAGTATCAATGCCATTGAGAAACATTTATTGCAGCTTTTAACATAACACAGTAATCATCAGCTACTATAGTCTTGTACACACAGAAAAAGAAACTCAAGGTAAAAATAAGTGACCATCGCTGGGCATCTATTTCTCTCACTTAATTCAATGACAAACTTTCTAAGGAAAAACTATGCAAATTATTACATTTTGGGAATGTAGTATAAAAGAAAATCATCCAAGAAGCACAAACGAAAACATTTCAATCAAAACCACACTAGATTTTGCTTAGAATGCATGTTTAAGACTATTTACCAAAGGTCTGATGATATTGCCATAACCAGAAGTTTAAAATTAATCAAACAAGACAACATTTGCAGTTCAAAGAGAAGCTGATCAAGGCTAATCTTCTAGTCTATTTGAGCAAGTAAGGGATTGTATATTAATCTGGTTTTAAGATCTATGGGAAAGATCTATAAGGAAACTTATATAATCTATAATCTATATTATTCAGCTCTGTGAAAAATATCATATGGAATTTTATGTTATTATTTTACTAGTACATTTAGAATAACACACAAAAAACATTAGCTAATGGCTCTCCCACCCATATACACAGAAGAGTCTTATTTCTTCAGAAATTCTACAGAATTTAATGCCATGACAAAAGAACTGCAGTACTATTTAGTTTGGATCAGATCAAGCAAATCTAATATTAGCGAAAAAAGGAAAAAAAAATCAATGAAATAGGGGCAGGGAGATCTAAACTGAGTTTTCCTCTCATAGTGTGATATTTTCTAAACTGAGTAAAAGCAGCAAATACAGTGCCACTAAAATAATTAAGCTTATTTAACCATATTTTGATAGAAGAATACTGACGCTATCCTGTTGTCATTATTTCAAATGAATGTTATCAGGCAAAACAAGTGTTTTCTTTTAAATACCTACTAATTGGACTATAAGAACAATACATTTAAATATTAAGATTTTTAGAAGACAAAATAGCATATAATGAAAACCTCTCTAATTATACTTAAAAAGCATACAAGTTTCTGTTTTTTTTTTGTTTTTTTTTTGTTTTTTTCTTCTAAGGTTCTAAAGTGGCTACTGTACAGCTGTACTTTCTACCTCAGAAAATACTTCACCTAACCTGGGGGAAAGAAAAGACAATATAATTATCTCCTGAAAAAATGGCATTGCACTGTGGGACATTATAAACCATTTTTATTAGGTAGCGCTTTCTTCAAATAACCTCTTGGCAACACTGCAACTTATTTTACCAAAACTATAGCACTGCTCCCACAGTTATCTTCTTATTAACCCATATTAACTCTTCACAGTGTTATGGTGTGAAAATCTCCGCATTTGCAGGAGATGCAGAAGATTCACTTCTTTTTGAAGGGACTCCCTTTGACTCACTAGAAGCAATAGTTCCAACTGTCCTAAGAGGAAATATTTATTCATTTAATATGTGTTTCTTTTAATAATACTCCCAGCTCTTCTGGGAACTGTTCCTTTTTTAGGCTATGTGTATTTTCAGTTCATCTCTCCTCCTCTGAGGATAGTATTTTCCTAAGAAGTTCTTCACCAAGGTAAAAATCATTGCCTTCATTTCAATTCTTCTATTGATTTCCATTATCTGCACCTTAATAGTTTGCTGCCCTCACAGACATCTCTTTAGAAAAACAGATCAAGCCACAGGCCTCATCAGCAGTGACAGCAGGTTTTAGAACAGCCACAGAATCCTCATTTTACAGATGACCTGAATTTTGGACAGATGCTGATAAGGTAACAGAAATTTTACGTCAATTGACTGAGTTGTTTTATTATTATTTTTTTAATTATTATTATTTGTTTGTTTTTGTATCTACACCACAGTTACATTTTATTTTAATTTAAAATATCAGTTAGATCCAGTACCTCAGAAGCATGCCTAATAAATAGAAAGCTAGACAAGCTAGGTGACAGAGTCAAATTTCTTCCCAGGAGGATGAGAGTATCTTCCAGATAAAAGGTCATCTAATGCATACTCCGAAGCAATTCATTCAGTGACAAATGAGCAGGGTCTCCTGATTGGCAATTTCAGTCTTTTTTTCACTGGATATCAACCTGGGTGAGTGTGGAAGGGGTTCTGAGGGTCTGCCAGCTGAACTGACAGAATTCAAGAGGGAGGCTTTGACCGCACCCCTCCCCCCCCCCTTTATTAGAGGTGTCTTCACAGTATCCACTGATGAGAGCCAAACGCCAGTTATCTTAAGGGATGCTCCTCATTAGGTCTAATCCCAGAGCTGTGTTGAACACAAAGGCTTTGGCATATATATGAGCTGTGGGAATGAATGGCTTTTGCTTTTAAAGCAGAACACTTTGAACTGCAAGAAGAAGGAACTCAAGTTTTACCTTTGGACTGCTACTGCTTTGGTTTATTGACAGCTGTTTTTTCCAGACCTCTAAGGAGAGGAAAGATCTGAAGAAAGCAATGGCTCACTCAGCACTCCTGATTTGGTGTGTATGTACACCAAGACACATCCTTGCATTTGATTTGATTTTTTTTTTTTAACCTACAATCACTTTTAAAACTGGTAAAAAAACTTACACAGTTCCAGTGGATTTCAGCAGCATTTTATCCGATCACAACAGACAGTTTGTACCATAGTGCTTGAAAATGCATTAGCATATGAATTTACCTATAAATATGAATAAATAGGTGCAGATGCAAGCACACAGCAAACAAACATTTGCCTTTCATAAGGCACCTCATTGTTATACAGAAACCTACTCAATTATTCACAAACTATGAGATACTCTTTTATCCCTGGCCTAGTTTAAGATGCCATTGGCTGTAATCAAAACTTCTGAAAGACTTCTGAAGTCCTCAGATAATTGGGGTAGTCATTGTGGAGGAATTCAGCATCAGCCCTTTAACAACAGAGAGAATGATAACCACTTGCAGGTTTTGTCTCTATAATATTTAGTACTTCCTGTGAGATTTGTGTCTGTTTCTCAGACATGCATAGTTGAAGAAATGCCAAATATTTGATCATTCAATCAGTTTTACAGCATTCTTGGATAAGCATCCAGTTCAACAGAAGTAATTTAATAATTTTCTATGAAGAACAAAAAACAGTTTAATGACATACTATTTTTTTTTCCCAGAGAAATTCAGAAAGGTAACATTAAATATGTGCTGTATTGGGGTTTCCTTTTTATTAAAGTATCATTTATAAGGACCCAAACTAGTTCAGTACAAGTCCTGAGGAGGACTCTAATGAAACTACCTGCTGAGTCCATGTCAGAGCAGAGTCTCTTCAAACAGAAATATTATTTCCTCTCTGTTTTGCAAGATGCCCACTGGGCAAAGCAGAAAAAACACTCCTCTCAACCCCACTATCTGTACACTTCCACATCAGTAAGCAATGGCACTAATTCAGCACACTTGTGGTCAGGTGAGAGCTGGTTCAGCTGCCACTTGCCATAGCACATAAGGACAATTTTCATGATGATGCAGAGGCTTTCAGGGGCAAGCAGCCTCTCTTGCTGAAGATGGACTCTGCATAGTCTTGTCCTGCAGCAAAGAAAAAGGAGTCCAGACCTGGAACAAAATAACCTTATCTCCCCAGCATGGTTCCTGAAATCTTTCTAGTCAAGAATTCAACTTCCATTGCTACTTCATTTAATCTTTAGATATCCCCTTTTTATATTTTACTTAAAACACTGCTACAGACCAATTTATGATGAAAATCTCTGCTTAATCCCTCCTTGCCTTTTCTTCTGCTTAATTCACCTTACTCTTCCAGTGATGTTCTTATTTTTTTTAATATTATTGACTAATATATGCAAAAGTCTGGCCTCTGAATAGATCGCTATTCTTCACATCTGTACCACAGAATTCTGTTTTATTATTGTCGTGGATATTCATAATAAACCTACTAAAGGACACATTACAGGATATCCATCGACTAAACTAGTTTTTTTGAAAGAAGGATTTTTTTTTTCCTTTCCCTAAAAGAATTTAAAAGAATTAGCTTGCTGTGGGAATCTTACATATGAGTTTCCATTTTCCAAAGACTTATAAAGCCTTTTAATACTCATGTACAAAGATGCAATGCCTGTCTTTATCCACAGCTGTAACTAATTGAGCTTTGACAGTCATAACTGATATTTAGAGAAGGGATATTTATTGACAAGTCTCTACATGTTATTCCAGAAATTCCACCTAACACTCAAAAAAAATAATTTGTTTTTCATTCATTTTAACGTTTAAGTAATCACCCCCCCCCAAAAAAAAAAAAAGTTACAGTTTTATAGATCTGTAATCAGATCACTTAAGATTTCTTAAAGAGATACATTCTTCTGAAATCTCCGTCCCTCTATCCAATAGTACAAATGGCAATAATTTCCTCTACTGCATTGGAAAACCACCTGATTTTCTGTCAGTAGAAACATGACAGCTGCAGAAACATTAGTCTCTTGAGAGAAGCAGCAGGGAGCCAGCTCTTAGCTACCAACAGAAACCATCACTGACCAGGACAGGCTCCAAAGTATCGTTCATGGAGCTCTTTGCTAGAGAAATCCCAATGGTTCTCCCAGGAAGACACCTGCATACTAATATTCAGTCTTCGGTTTACATCACATTATTTACAGAAGAGGCTGGCTGATTTATCCTCCCATACTTTCCATGTGCAGAGATCTCTTATTAGATGACACATCTGCAGTAAAAGCCCTAAAACATTAAAAGTTTAAATTGACTTTGTTAGTTTTCTCCATTAAAGGCGGATAAAGTTTTTATGGGGTATGTAAGAGAAATACAATATGTCATGAGATTAAAAAACAAAGACCAACAACAACAACAAAAGCACCTTGACACTCAAATTTAAAAAATGTAGCATTCATTGTAATAAAAATAAAAAGTTGTCACAATAAAGTCATATTTAACCATTGTTTTGACACCACTGCTTGTTGTTGTTATTTTGATTCTCCCATGCATACTTTGGCAAAGGGAGAAGAGATGAGAGGTGACATTTCACTGCTTCAGCGGAACTACACGTTGCACATTTAAATAAAATTTAAAAGGTACTGAAGAAGTTATTGTCTGTGAAAAAGCCCAAGAGAAAAATGCGAAGACAAAAATCACTCATGCCTCAGCTAAAGAGCAAATTATAAGATTTGAACTATTGCAGAATAAAGTCAACAGATTAAAAAAAAAGAAGTCACCATTGGAGTCCATCTACCTGTTACCAATACTTTGCATTAACAAGATAGAAGCAAGTATTGTTGTAACAACACATGCCAGTCCTCCCCCATTTGGTTTCTGGGCACATTTGAAATGAAGGTGCCCCAGAAACATTGTTTCTCCTGTCTTGACCAGCACAAATTTTACTGCCTACTTTTCTGAATTACAGTTACCACAGCACCGAGCAGGTATTTTACCAATGGCAAACTTCAATCTGGATGACAAAGCCAACAAGGAGAAATAATCCAGGCACTGAGCTTCCAAATGGGCACAGAGCAGTAGGAATCAAGGGTACTGCCCCTTAACCCCATGTTAAGAAGTTGCCCATTTCCCCACAGACAAGCAGGGTTTCCCCATGGCCATCTGACAACCAGAAATCTCTGCTCAAGCAGGAAGCAAGGCAAAAATAACCTACAGCCCTGATCAAATGTGTGAGGTTACTTGCTTCTGTCATTAGCTCTGGGATGTGGGGCTGTTTGTTCTTTACCACAAGATACAAAAACCCTTAGGAACATATTTTTTTTTTCTCATTGATTTTAACTTTCCACTCTCTCTTGTCTATTTCAATATATTTTCTTCAAACATTGCCAAAGTGTCTATCACAAAACATTCACAGTAGGAGCAAAACTGCTTAAACTGTAAAGCCAGGATTCAAAAATCACAGATATATCCTAAAATGATCACTAGTAATGCCTGTAATAAGTTATTGTCTGAAGATGTGTTGTTGAAGGCTGTCAAATATGGAAAGATTCATCATATATTATATCCTTGCTCTTGCTCTTGAGCTTTATTTTATCATCCTAATTAGGAAGCAAAGATAAGCCTATAGTTTAGAAACCTTGTAGTATGACATTCTACAAGGTTATAGAAGACAATTAGGCCTTAGATCATTTTGGTGTCACAGTTCAAATCCTAAATATTTTTATAGCATATTTTTATTATTTTCCAGATTGCAAACATGATGGCATGTAAAAATAGGAATAGAAGAAATATAGAAACATCTGCCACAAACTCAGATTAGATCAATCCTTGTGGGCTTGATTGCAGTCAGTGAGAATTATGATGGTTAAAGATGATTACGGACAATTCACCCAGTTATACTATATATATGTCACTTTTCTATAACATACCATTATAGATTCATATACATGTTTATAATATACTATAATTTGTGGTTTTATAGTCACAGGCTATATATGTAATCCATAAGATTTATTTTACTATTAGGGAGTTCTGTGAAATCAAAGCACACCATAGTAATTTTTTCTTCTTTTGGGGGAAACAAGAGGGGGATACATATCTGGAAAGACTTGCATGTTTTATTCTTCTGAATAGTGATTTATTTTTATTTTTTATTTTTTTTTTTACCCTTAGGTACCTACAGCTTAAAAAATCAGCATCATTATTTTGCTTCAAAGCACCAGCTGGGCAGTTCAAGGATAGAAGGACAACAAAGAATGCACTCAGATTTCATAGCAGTCTGCACCTCCACAGAATTTATCACTTTTTATTTGAATCAATTATTTTAATAAAATCAGTTCCAGTAGCCATTTTTGGCTTTCTGCATTTCCAACTCAGTTTCGGCAAGATTAACGTCAGTGACTCTTTTGAAGAAAAACTAATACTGCTCTCTTTATGTTTGGCCTCATAAAGTAGATAAAAAACAAACTGTTTACAACAGTTTTAGCAGGCATACAGCAGGAAAACCCTAGGATTTGGAATATTTTAAAGAAATGATTATGGCCAAGAAATATCAGGCATTTCATTGAGCTTAAAAAGAACATGCAGCAATTATCTATGAACAATTATGTGGCCAGAATTTGTACCCAAATCCATATCAAAAACTTAGAGAGAAAGCTGCAGTTTGATTACTCTCTAATATAGAATTTGAGTAATTTCTCAAACTGAACCAAGTTTGTGCCACTATTTTATTTCAGTCACCAGATGCTGTTGTTGTTTTTTGATGGAAACATCAGTTTTTTCACTGCTTTTTATACTGTTTTACTTTAATTAGTTACAAACACACATAGTCCACTTGAATATGACAGACTGAAAATAATGGTTTGATATTCTGCAATGAAAAGTAGTATTTACAGAGGAGAAGTTACAACTTCTCTCTTTCGTTTTTAATCATGTAGCTATATATTGAAGTAATGGAAATATCACTGGAGTAAAAGTTCTTAATTTTTGACTCTTCCATGTTTAAGTTTATTAAAGCTGAAACACAATAACTTTTACACATATTTAGTAGAAACTCATAACTTTGTTCTCAACAACAACAAAAATAAATAAAATAAAATAAAATAAAATAAAATAAAATAAAATAAAATAAAATAAAATAAAATAAAGGCACTTCCCACATCTGCAAGGGAATTTAATGTTGAGAAACAGATAAAGCTGGAGTCTTTATAATACAAAAAAATCAGACCTTTACACACAACCTGAAATAACACACTTACATTGAAAGGAGATATGAATCTACTCAGGTCCTAAGCATTGTACTTTAGGAAGGTAGGGATTTGTGAAAATAAGTGTTACACAATCAAAACCATGCAACAGAATACCTTAAAATGAAGCAGAGCTTCTGAACAGAACAGTAATATGTTCTATACTGAAGGACAAAAATTCAAATCATTTTTACAGCTTCAATTCAGAGGGTTGCGAGCTCAAATTCAGAGTCAAAAATTATTCTTTAGATTGACGTCATCATCAGATAGCGTTCTCTCACATCTACCTGTAATTCTCTCGACATTGCAGCATAGAAACCTCTCTCAGCAAAGCTATCAGTCTTCAAGATGCTGTTATTTTGACTTATAAAATAGGTGGAAATAGTGTGCTTAGCATGAGATTTAATAAAGCTGATAACAGCACTAAGTCCAAAGCACTTTTCACAAAGATTAAAACTGTGAGTTGGATATAGATGCCACTGAATATTTATATAGGTGCATAATTTCTAACAGCAATTGATCCTCAGAGTAGAACAGGAAAGTCAGAGTCTTTTATTTTTGGATGTGCTTTGTAGTTTCAGCATGTGTCTATTAAATCCTGCAAAAACAGCCACATTAATACTGGTGAAAGACAATTGTGATCTATAGGTGCTGGTATTAAGCACTTGGTCACTGTTCCAAGCATTCTTGAAGTGTATGCAACATACTTAAATACAGCAAGATTAAACAATATGCTAATGTAGAAGAAAAGCCCTTCAAACATCCTCTGATATATTGTATTGAAGAACAGCATATAAATTCTGAAAACTGCACTTATCCATGACATGTGATTCAATAAACCTCTAAAGTAGCAGGTTGTATGAATCAATCATTTCCTAAAAATCAAATTTATCATTTTTTTTTCCAATGGAGTTACACATTCTGCTTTGACTCTCCTTTAAGCATTATGACATCCACTAGATTTTATGGAGAAATTAATTTTATATAGAAAAGAAGGTGCTCTGAAAAGTGAAGCCTACTATACGATTAAAGTAGTACCCTGAAAACAGAAATGATCAAGAGGATGTCTAATAACAGTGAAGTTTTACTGATATTTGATCACCTGAGCTACTGTACCCTTAGGTTAAATTCTTCTGCCAAAGAATCACAGGTTTAACAGATGCCAAAGTCCCCCCAAAGACCTTCATTAAATATTTTAACCTAACTGAAGGGGAGGAAAATTAACTAATAGCTGTAAGTAACTGGAAATAGTTAAAAGATCCAAATTTGCAAGAATCCTCTGCAGTAGTAATAAAAAAGATATTCAAAAGAAGCTTGCTGTTGAATAGTTTGGTGAAGTTTTTTGTTTGTTTGTTTGTTTGTTTGTTTGTTTTCCAGTATTCACAGAACTATCTGGAATCTGTAAAGTTGAAGCAAACAAAAAATCTTATTTGCTCTAGATAAAAGTTTAAGAGGAAGATGTATATAATAAATATTTCAAATACTTCACTCATTTGTATTAGTGGTATGTTTTCTGCCATTTCTGCTACTTATTTTAAAGAATTTCCTGAAAATCTCTAATATATATATATATATATATATATCTTCTATTGCAATGTATCAGTATTGCAGATGTACCAGTTTTCTATTGCAATTCATCAGTATTGCACTGGGAAGAAAAAAAAGAGAAAAAAAAAAGGAGAGAGTTGTCTAAGCAAGAAAAGGGTGAGAAAACAAACATATTTACACAAAACTAAGAGGATTTGGAAGAAAAAGCTATAGCCATTAGCTCATGTAACTACTCATATCAAATCTGTTCAGCTTTTGTTGCAACAGCAAATTTTTAACAGATAAAGACAGCATTTACTCAAAGAAAACTAGCATGAATGATCTTCCCTAAGAACTCAAAAGCAGCTGGTGTGCTACATCCCCACCCAGCACATCCTCTGGGGATATGTGTTGGTACGGGGGTTGGAAATAATTTTGTTGCAACCCAAGGGAAATAATGCAGAGGAAAAGCAGATGGTCTCCAAATCCAGGTTTCATAAGTACAAAAGACCACTCCGAATTCCCTGCTCTGTACCTGTGATAGATCTCAAAAAAAGTCTGCCCTGGAAGTGTTTTAGAGATTCACCCAAAGTTTATCCAAGTAAATCCACAGAAGCCATGTCAGTGCCAATATGCTTTAACTCAAACCCAACACAGTAAAACTTAAGGCATCATAGATCAAATGAAAATTTCTTCGGTAAAGGAAAGGTGGTAACCAAATCAATTATATTATCTCAAGAAACAACCAATCAAACAAACAAACAAAAACCGTCATTGCTTCCACTGATTATCATCAGCTTTCTAGACCCTGTAGGAGATAAGACTATCCTTTTACAATTACTCCCAATGGGCAGAAAAAAGTGATTAGTCTGCTCAGTTGATGCTATCTATTTTGATATTCTAAACAGCTGCATACAAATAGAAATATCTTGATTTTCTTTGCTCTGGGGACCACCTAGGGACAGGATTGGACAGCAGAAGAGAAAAAATACTGCAATATTTGTGGTCAAATTAAAGAGACAACCTCTGATATGCTATATAGACAATACGCTATCTAGCATCCTGGTTCAATATTAACTAGAACAAGTCCTTTTTCTCACTTGCAGTACTAAAAGCGCAACTGCAGAAAACTGTGTTGTTGACATCCTGTGACTGCTGAGATAGTGTTGGTTACAGGTTCTGAAGTTGTAATATGTATTCTAATACAAAAGAGAAGGAGGGAGGGAGACAAAAATAAGCTTGTATACTCATTAGTGTTACCTCTACATTAGTAGTAACTGGCAGTATTACCAGAAGCAAGATTTGGCTTTGCAGTATTAACTGATTAATCCTAACACTTTAGTTGTGAAGTTTCAGATAGAGACTTAAAAAGTAGGAGACTTGTCACACATACAGTTTTATATGAGAGCCAATCAGTTAACTCACAAAATCAGAACAAGTCAGCTTTTTTTTTTAAGCAATCTTTCCATGCAAAAAGACAAATAGAAAACTATAGTTACAATATAAAATATGCAGATTGTATGGAAAATATCTCGTAGGGTCAATAAAATAATTATTATTTTTATCTAGCTTTATTAATAGCCACTCTGAATAAGAACATACTATGAATCATGAACTAAATGAAAGTTGTCAAATTCTGATGAACACAGAGGCTGTCAGAGTGTGGACTAAGATTTTTGGGGGGGCATTTTTTTTTTTTTCAATTTTGTATTAATGAAATAAGCAAAGTGTGATGAACAATTCTTCATTATGCAGTATGAGTAATTCTTACCTTCTTCAAGGTAAGAGTTTATGTACATAGTACCAGTAGACTGGCTCACCACAGGTACTGTCTTACACATCAAGAGTCCATAGAAAGTGTACTTTTTTGACCTATTTGTTTTGTAATGAAGTTATGGAGAAATAAACATTACTTCCACCTCTGAAAATTCCCAAATGCTGTTCAATACCTTAAAATCAAGGGAACCAAAGGAAGGAAAAAGTTATCAATGTGGAATTACATAAATGAAACTCATAACCCCAGGCATACTCAATGAATGGTTCAGAGTTGTTGTTTAGATTTACATACTTATGCACACCAGATAATACATACTGACAGCAGTAGGTAAATTTCAGTCTCTGCATGCTAACTAATATATTTTCTGGCCATACACCAATAGATTTATTGATGTATTTCTAACATAAGTAGGTCTCTAAACTCCCAGTTATGTTTCCAGTATCTTGGAAATCAACCCAAGCAACTCTTTTTATTAACAAGAAAAATAAAAAATAAAATAGAAAAAAAAAATTAAAAAGGGTATCCAGCATATAGACAGATCTAAGTGCAGCACTGCAGAGCAGCAATTGCTACACATACTACCATATTGTTTTAAAGCCTGCATTAAGGTGACTCAGCTTGCATATCAACTGAAATAGTTAGGTGAGAATTAGGCATAGATGAATGAGAAAAAACGTGCAAGTCACTGAGCCCTGCCTCTTTGGTTGTAGAAATCCATGCAATAGGTGGCCACCACTTTTTGAACTTCTTCTACACATCAACATATTTATATCCAAAGAGATAACTGAAGTCTGTCAGTTTTTCTTGTCCTTGTACTGGCTTACCAGAATAGACTAATTCCGTTCCTGAGGGGTAGAAGGAGAACAGTATCAGGCATTTCGCAGTCATGCTTCTTTTTTCATAGCTTTGGAAAGCCAGTTTTTTGGGGGGAATTAATTCATAAGTCTTGCCCAGCAGAAATTTTAATTCTTGCAGCTAACATTTTCACGAATGGATTTTTGCCTTTGAATCCAAATCACTTGGTTTAGTATATTCTTCTGTTGCCTTTAGTGCTTTTAACATGTATTATAATGAATCTATCAGCAGGAAGAACTGTTTAAGTGCAGACACAGTAGTTCAATACAGAATTCAGCAGTGAATTCACAGCATCAGTTCACAGCAAGACAGTCACTGTGACACTCAGTAGCTGAGGATCCTGAACCATCTTACCTTTTTGATGACAGAACCTTTTGTTCTACTTCTCTTTAGAAGGATCCTGCTCTATTCTTTTTAGTCAGAGCATAGTATGTAATTTCTCCTTCATCTCTTCTACCTTTCAAATTAATAAGCCACTGCTTCCTATTGTTTTCCCTCAGGTCTTTTTAAGTCTGCCTGCTGGTCTTTAAACATCTTTCAATAATCACCTTAAATGAGTTCAGTCATGGTTTATGATGGATTTATGCTTTTAGACTTTATAAATGAATAAAAATATTACATAAATGGACCTGACCCATAATGGAACATCTATCAGACATCTTTACAATGAAATATTTCACTGTACATTTCACAGAATTCTACATTTCTCTACTATTACCTCTGTTATTGCTGCTATGTCTACTGATGCATATGACAAATTCCTTTTCTGCTGTTAACAGGCTTCATTCTTCTGTTATTAGCAGCACAGCAATTAAGGAATATTATTAGCATTAGTAATTGTCTCACAGGGTAAGTTACTGGAGATGTACTAGAATGCCATAGAATACATAGTCTGCTTATTTCCATCCTACACACAAAGCTGAAATCTTCTATTTTTATAGGAGACATACCAAACAAAACATTCTACAACAATACTTGTTTGGATGCAAAGTCTTTTAAAATATTTTCCAGATATTTTAGATGCTTCTATCCTTGTTTTTGGAGTCTGCAGAAACATCATTAAAAAGCAGTGGTTTCCAATGGTACAGACATTGTAAAGGTACAGGCAATGAAGACGAGTTCTTGGGGTTATTATAATTTTTTCTATACTTAGTCTTTTACGAAAGTAATAGCATAGTTGTTAACTACACAGTTTCTGAGTCTTATTTATATTCAGCTTTTCGAGTCGTCTTCTGCACATGAGGGTCTCACAGTTAGTTACCTGCATCTTAAAACAGTGAAAGCAGTATTATCACTGACCACAGACAGAAACTGGAAGAGAGAAGTGGTATATTTCAAAATTTAACTAATTTATAGGTACTAAAATTGGAAAATTCATTAGCACAGAGGATGTAAACAAAGTGTATGTTCTTCAAATAACAATACTAATGATAATAAAGCACTTGCAAGGTTTACTGACTGAAGTCCTTCATTTCTAAGGCAGCACGTTTTCAGATATTACCACTGGTGATTAAAATTTCTTAGAACTGTCATGAAGATGGTGTGTATCATATAAGAGAGTGCTTAAATTAAGAAATCTATTTTAGTATCTCTTTCATTACTGCTGCAAAGAACTCTTGCAAATTGTGAACAGCAAAAGTTTGATATGATGGCTGAGATTATTTTAAAATCACATAATAAAAGTCAACAGTCCCACTCAGGGCTGATGGACTAGCTAACCTCAATGATCCTAATGACTAAAGGCAACCTTTAGTTTGCATTTTCTTTAAGAGAAAAATTCAGGTGCATTTCTCTCTGAAGAGGTTTTCTGAGGAAAAATGACTTGGAGATGTATTTCTCTACAGACACTTTCTTTGTTGTTGTTGTTCTTCTTCTGTTTTGCCTTTTATTCTCTTTAAAATTGGATTTAAATGAGGTTGAGCAGAATTGGTCCACAGGGCCTATGAGAGGTTTTGCCACTTGTCGACAGGGTTTGACAGGGCTGTCAAGCAAAGGCAATGGCTGGAAGGTATCAAATCAGTTTCCTATCATGATCTAGTTCTGCAAATGTTAAAAGAATTAATACAATTTGCTTCTCCCAAGCCAACCTTGGTCTCTCTTTCCATTTCCCCTCCCCTCATCCTTCTTACTGCTGTACTCTTGTCAGCAGCAAAAATGTCAGCTTTTGGGAAAACTTAGGATGACAGCTCTTTCCCCACTTAAGATTGCAAAAACATCTGAAATTCTACTTTCTCCTTTCCAAATAAAGGTCTTCCCAAAAAGGGTTGTCAACAGAAATTTTTAAAAAGTCAATGAACTAAACTATGGGTCTTTTAGCAATGGTTGTGGCCCACTATGCCACTATGTACCTGTAAAATTTGATTACGATGTCTGTGGATTAAGGTTTAGTTATTTCTAAAAAAAATAAAAAATAATTTGTTTAGTGTTGCTTTTTCTAGAGTAAGGATATGTATTTTTTTTCCTAAATTCATCATACTCTATGCCTCTGAATTCCATAATTCTGACCTCAGCTCTTAAGTCTATACATAGCACAGTTCAAAACATGCACACAGATGTAAGACTCTGAAAAAAAGCTGAATAGAAAATAGATTTCAAGCTCTCAAATGTTAGTTTCCATTGTTTTGAAAGTATGAAGGAAGAGAAATAACTCCATATCTGGGATCAGAGTTCTATCTGCTATTACAAAAATGTGTGCTTTTACTTAACATCATACAATGCACTCTCTGTTGACAAGTTTTCAAAGTTTTGACCACATCGTCTAGATACTTATACCACAACACTTCTGGGATAGTTCAAAACTTGTATCTTTTACTCCCAGTCTAGGATAACTCGCACCCTGCACATGCTAAATACAATGATTTTGTTAAATTTTATAGAAGAAATAGTATAGGCACCATATGGATTTTTAAATTAAGGTGCTTATTTCCACAAGGACACTTTTCTCTCCTTTTCTGTGTTATGTTTTATGAGAAGCACAGCACAAATCAGCATTTACTTCTGTTGTTGTAGTAGTGTTTTGGATGAAAACATCCATCATGAATCACAGAATCACAGAATTAAGGTTGGAAAAGACCTCCAAGATCATCTGGTCCAACCATCACTCTACTACCAATGTCACCCACTAAACCACGTCCCTAAGCACCTAACTTAGTCTAGAAAGGCCACAGGCTCAAACCAACTGCTTTCTCTAGATTTCATCAAGGCACTTAACACCTTGCAAACTAGAAGTTAAAATTTCATTGATATTTAAATGTATCGCCTCTGTATTTCTAACATTCTTGTACTACTGCAGAAGCACTCCAGTGTCACAACATCGAGACTGATGTGACTCCACAGATGTAAATTATTGCTTGAAGAGAAGAGAATGTGCTTCCAAGCATTCCAGAAAACTCATTTCCTGCATGTCACCTGCAATTAATGATAGCTGAATGAATAAGACAAAAACTTATGTGTGAAGAAGACACACAGGACGAATAAATAAATTTGATTCATTCATTTCCATCTAAACAACTGCAAATACCACTGAAGGCAAGCATAGCAAGTCATCCAAGTTATTGACAGGTTGTAAGACACGTCAGAAGTGATAAAAATTTAAAACAAAACAGAACACATTTCTCATTTTCAACTCCTGGTAGTAGATTCCGTTAAGAAAATATGACAGTGGTAAATATATAAATAAAAAGAGATTGGCTACCCTTCTTTTTATCTTACCTTACTTCTGTTTTCTTGCTCATATATAAGTATTTCCCCTGCCCCCCAAGGAAGCACATTTCCAAGACTAAACAGAACTCAGACAAACAAATTTGGTTTCTGAAAATTAAAATGGAACGAGCACTAAGTTTTTATCTTGTCTCACTGAAGAGTTATTTTTCGGATAGAATGAAATAATTAACTTTAGCTCTCAAGAGAAGACTCCCAGACGGTCAGAGTCTGAGCACAGGAAATTTTGCCAGTGGAAATGGCAGCTTATGCCTCAGTGATTCAGTTGTCTTGTTTATGTGATCAATTTGTGCAGGAATTTCACCTCTGAACCTCTTGCATATATTCAAGCAATAGTGACTAAAATATGGAAGAGAAAGAGAGGCCCAAGAAAGTACCGTCATGACCTTGTGACATGGTCAGATACCCACTCTACTTGGAGGCAGTCACATCTGGCCTTGTGGCTGAAAGCCACAATGGATGGCTGTCTGCAAAAACAAAACAAAACAAAACAAAAACAAACAAACAAAAAAGCTACTTCAGGAACAACTAATACTTTATCATTATCATTCAGGACATCTCATAGGAAAGTTATGACTCAGACACACATTTTGTCTTAGACGCATCTCCTGTGACTACAGTGGACAACCCCTAAAAATTACTCATCTCAAACCTGAATGATCCTGTTCAGACCCACAGGAAAGATATTTCCTGCACTGCAGCAAAACAAGCAGTATAACCGTCTCAGAAATGAGCATTTTCTTCTTGTATTGTTTTACAATGTTGTCTATCCCTTTCCCTGCAATACCTGTCCTTAATCCTTCCAAACCAAGCAAAACAAATATCTGACAGAATCCCTTCTTCTGCATGCATGCACACGGATACCCAATCAGAAACTTCAAAGCAAATAATTGCTGGTACATCCTTCCTCCACTGTGCTAATTTCTTGAAATGACTGAGAACTGGTCGTAAGGCTTACTGGAAAACAATTATACTCTTTCACATAAACAGAAAAGGTAGGATAACAAGGTATTGATGTAAACTCCTAGGTTGAAAGAGTCTTTTCTTAGTTTTGAATCAAGCACAGACCCTGAACCTCTCAAAGTTCAAACAGATGCTTGACATGTCAGCTATATTTAAAAAAAAACAAAACAAAACAAAACAAAACTCATTATTAAAATCAATGTTTGGCACTGTATTTTTTTCCCTACTACTGCAGCCTAGAGATTTCTCCCTCACTTATTTCTTTGCACTGGATCTGGAAATGAAGAACAAGTAAGAACTGGTGGCATCTCAGGAATTTCCATAGCAACACACCAATTTACCAGGCATCACCATGACTCTACTGTCAGTGAAAGCTGAAAGAAAAGCAAGGCTGAGGAAGTGTTTTTCACGAATTCAAACACATGGCTAATTTCAAGCAGACCAAATTCTAACTTCAGTTAGAATACTGGTACAAATATTTAAAAATAATAATAAAATAAATCAATCTTAACATGCAGTTTATTTCCTGTAGACCTCAAACAGTGAATGGATGACTACTTTAAAATAGTCACTAGATTTCATCATTCCATTCTGTATATTATTTGCATTACAGTAAAGATTACTTAAATAAGGAGTGACATCTTCACGTTTTACTGCAGTAGTACTCCATATATTCATTCGAGGATAGAAGAATATAAAACATACTAGGTTTTAAATACGAATTTGATTTAAAATTTTCTTGCCTACTTATGACATTCATTATTTACTAAACAATACTTACAGAAATTTGATATTCAGAACAGCATAAGTTTCATTTTCAATTAACAAACAGAAAAGCTCTGGAAGAAAGTTACCATGTTAATAAGTGATTATCACTAAAGATACCAGTAAAAATAAAAAAGTTACCTAATACCACAAGAACTAAACTCATTTTTTTTTATTAATTATTATTATTATTTTTTAATAAAGCCCAGGAGATTATAGTTTTCATGTGAAATCTTAAAGCTAATTAAAAATTCATTTGACTACAAATTGTTATGTCTCCTATAATCCAAACCAATTAATCATCATGCTTCTATCAGAGCATTTAAAATATATTATGTTTTTATAAATTGATTACAAAAAAGCAGTCATAATAAAAAGAAAAAAAAAAGGCAAAAAAAAATTAAAAACACAGTGAACACTTGTTCTGTCTTCCATAGGGTCTCCGCCTTTTATGGAGTGCTTGAGTGATGAATCAAACCTCCTTATTTTCCTTCTTTCCAACTCACACCATTACAACTCCAGCCTACCCACATACTGACCCATCAAAAAGCACGATCTTTTTCCCCAAGTCCTTTTCAGGGATTCACAACAACAAAATAAAGTTTAATACCTTTTTATAAAACCAAATGCTTCCAGAGTCACTTAGCCACAGGTATCTCAGTGAGATCATCTTAGACAACCATCCCATAGCTGGAAGATTTAATACACTTGTGTGACTTCAAGAAGTTGCTGCACTAAAAAATGGGTCTATAACCAGATGAGGATAATTTTTTCAGTCAGGAGTGGGGTAAAGAACAATATGGATGGCCTTCCAGTGTTACGTATCACACAAAGCCCTGTTTGATGCTTTGTTACATGATGCCTGGTACCTTAAAAGACAAATGGCTAACTGCATGGAGACAGAACTGGTATGATGACTGAAAATGTTTTACGATGAAGGAAGGTAATGATTTGCAATCCGTGTTTTATGTGACAGTGAGAGAACCTCAATACAAACTGTAAGTGAAGTCAAACTTTAAATTGTTCTTAACATATCAGGAACCTGATCTTCTCTCTGGAAGAGATCTGAGCTGTGGTATGAATATACTGTTTACTGCACCCTTCCTATTACCTTATCCTCAGAACTCTTAACCCATCGTCCCTGCAGTCCCTGCAGAACTCCTCTTACCCCATCCTCTCATCCTCCTTATTTCCTCCAATTTCAGCTCAGATTTGTGAACTTGCTCAGCACCATTGTTCTTGCTCTCACTGCACTCAGTCCCATACTTCAAGAAGCAAACTTTCCCAGCTTGCCTCCACTCATTCCAGTACATTTCCTACTTGCCCTGTCTAGGAAAGCAATGAGTGTCTCTCCCTTCTTTCTTACTTGAAATTCTGAGTTCAGAATCTCACTTATACCAGGCTGCCAAACACTCTTTAGTCACACAGTGCAGTGAAACATCTAAATGTACAATTATTTACCTAAGAGACATGAGCAATAATATAACATTGTCAAAGGACAAACAATGCAGTGTAGTGACAGGACAAGGAGGAATGGCTTTAAACTGAAAAAGGGTAGGTTTAGACTAGACATAAGGAAGAACTTTACTATGAGGGTGGTGAGGCACTGGAACAAGTTGTCCAGAGAAGCTGTGGATTCTTGAACTTCCCCAGAAGTGTTCAAGGCCAGGTTGTATGGGGCTTTGAGCAACCTGATCTAATGGGAGGTGTTCTTGACCATGGCAGGGGGTTTGGAAATAGGTGATTTTAAGGTCCCTTCCAGCCCAAACCATTCTATGATTCCCAAATATTTGGCTGTAAATCCATTATCTCTAAACTTTTCCCATTCTGTCTCACCTTTACAATGCATAACCACTTATCCTTTTTACTTGCTTGTTCTTAAATATCTACCTTTCACAGGAAGATATTCACTTCACCTTGTAAGTATTGTTGATGCAGGGTAACCTAGGAGAATTAAAGAAGAAAATAATAGCTCATATCCCTGTCAGGTCTCAGTACATAGGGTTGATTCAGTTAACCTCAGTAATGTGTGGCTTCTCTTTTGCTGCCTATCAATGACTTCAGTAACTTCTACACCAGCTGAAAGGCTCAGTGTTCAGACAATGTACTTGGTTTCCTTAATGTACTTTGAGAAAAATGTTCCAAAATTTTCAGCCAAAAGCCTTCCAAAAGAGTCTCCATAGTAGCTCCACAGCTGCTGCCACTTCCCCCAATACATGTATGCAAACTGGTGCATATGCAAAGCTGAAGACCTATCTGCCATGCTCCATAACTACTGTTTTGTGATTGTTCACTTTTCTCATGACACTGAAAACCAGCCCTCTGCAAAGTAGATGGTTTGCATAACTTGTCCTGGCCACCTGTATTCTGCCTTTATTGTAAGCAGTGAAATCGCATTTCCCCTACCTTCTACTGTATCTTCTTTATCTGTTGAATACATGCGACAAGGCATGCTTGTCTTTATCGTTTCATAGATATGTTGTTGCTATAGCATTGGATTTACTTTTCTATTTTAGACTTGCAACACTGTGAACTATAAATACAAAAACAAAATCTTCAAATATTTAGCTTCCTGTTATACTGTTAAGACACCATCTTTGGTTTGCCTCAAAATTATATGAAGACTCAAATTGTGTAATTAAGAAGACATATTTCAGGTGCTACATATGCAATTGTAAATATTTATTCATCATCTTTTTTACTTTAATCTATGACAGAGGCCCCTGATCCAACAGCTGTGGTGATGTAGGCAGTGTAACGGCCTGGGTAGGAAGACAGTATTATGTTGTGAGAGCAAGGTAATAACTTTATGCAAAAATGATTTTCACTGTTCATTTTTCTAAAGAGCAAAATCATTAAAAGTACAGCATAATGCTCTGTAATTATAATCTATGTCATTTCCCCTGTTAAAAATACATTCTAATTGCTTTAAGTGAAAACACATCATTATAACTTCTCTTGATAGGGGAGCTAATAAATAGATTAGTAAAATCCTACAGTCAGTACATTAAATCATGTTTATTCATTTGTCTGAGACCGGAACATATAACGTACATCTTCTTATGGAAAGACACAATTATGGGGAATGGCTGGGTTGTGGAATTAGCCAAGGGATTTTGAGTATTCCACATCTTGTTTGATGGTGTGAATCCTACCCAGCTTGGTGTTGAATGAAACTTATTACCATCTGCTGTCTACACAAAGAAAATAAGTTATCTTTGCCCAGTTCCAAGTTTACGGGTGTCCAGCATTACAGCAACTGACAACAATTAGCACATATTTAAGTAATGTCAGCAAAAAGGCAGAAGATTTTAACAGTATAACAAAGACACTTATTTAATTTGATATGAGGAGTTTATCAATGCTACTTTTTGGGAAGAAGAAGGATGATGGTGTGGACACAATATCAATTATTTTCTGTGTCAAATCATTGTACGTAGATGACTACATTCTTCTATAAAACTTAAAATATCTAATCTCACCACATTTAAAAAACTTAAGTAAAATAGCAATACTATTATTTATCTTTATTTTTATTTATCATTTATAAATTTAGTTTTTTTCACCTTAAAGTAAGATTTTAATAGCCAAAATACAGTTATAATAATTAGTATGGCTGCACTGAGAGGCTTGAAGAATCATTTTGGAGTATACAATTAATTATTTCAGTTTCTATGACCCCTAGAGCAGCTGTGCAGGAAACTACTGTAAGCAGGAAGAGAGTAACAAAGAAACTTATGGATTAAATTATCCAGACCCCTTATTATTAACCTTTAGCTGAACAGCGTTGGTTCTTTTGTCATCTTAATAACCTCAGCTACAGCTTTGTTATGTGGAATAAGCAGCAACTCAGACAAACATCAAACTAACAAAGTGACAGAATAATTACAGTGTAAGAGCACTGTGTTGTAACAGTATTTGAATTATACTAAGTATGAAATTAAAAGGAAACGGACTATTTGCCATGTGCTTCACTCTCTACCAATGAGTCCCTTGTTCAGCTACTTGTTTGTAATTGGGCGGTATGTTAGGTGCTGTAAAATCTTTTCACAAAGCTTGGCATGGAGAAAACTCCCGTTTTTTTTGTTTTGTTTTGGTTGGTTGGTTGGTTTTTTTAGTGCCAGAATAGATGAAAACATATATATATATATATATATTTTTAAGTGACATAACAAAACTTTTGAGATAAATAATATGAAATCACTTCTTTTCCAAACATACAGATTTAGAATTAATTCCCAGTGGTGATGCACTGACTCTGTCTCATTTAAGTTGCATTTCAGGCTGCTGCAATTTTCTCCAAGGACCAGAATCTTAGAATGCCCATATTGTGGCTCGCACTATAACATGTACCAAAGTAGACACTGCATCATGGGGCATGACTTTCGGTAAGTAATCTCACAAAAGTAAAAATATGACATTTATTTTCATATACTGACAATACAAAATGAAATATTTGTTTTAAATCTTTAAATTTAATTGGGAAAAATAATTAAAATCCACAATTTACAGTTAATCTCTCATTAGTTATAAATAATAACAATAATTCCTGTAGTAACTGCATTTCTTTAAAAAGGGTATTAGGACAGAAACTTCCCAACTGGCCTTATAATTGTTTTATATCATCTCCATAACCACTACTCATTGTAGTCACTTAATTCCTGTAATCTTCTGCTAAAGCAAACAAGAAAACTAAACATGCCAGGCTTGAAAAATTCAACTTAAAAATAAAAGATAATAAATTTGAAGCTTTTTTTTTTTTTTTTTTTTTGAGTTCACATATAGTTTTTAAACATTCAAACTGTTCAGTAATTTTCTTTTGGTCTCTTGAATAAGGATGTCCCTTTTTGGTATGATCAGCGTTTAAATCAGTGGAAAACTTTCCATTTATTCCAGAACAGGATCAAGACCTTACTGTTTGCAGGCAGAAATATACTGAAACCCTATAAGAAAGGTTGACCTTTTAAAACTGAATGAGTTTTAGTCCACAGAGCTTCTGAATTTCCTTTATTCAAAAGGGAAAATGGCCATTTGTCTGAAGCATTAATGGGAATCATCTTGTTCTTCAGATCCATGTCCCTCTTTGGAAGATAAATGACAAATATTAGGACTTTCTCATGGTACTAAGCACAAATCTCTTTACTGAAAAATAAGGATTTTGGCTAGGTAAACGGTCATTGTGCTATGCTCTGTAGGTGTCCAGTACACAGACTGGCACTGGGTTTCATATGTATTTTGTATATATCATTTAATAACAGTAATAATATGCACATAAAAATATTGATGTTTTTATGTAGATATTAAAATAAAATAAGGCAACTGTTGATTTCCTGAATCTGAAACCAAATTTATTCTATCCTATGAAGTTTAGATCCAGATGAAACAAAAATATTATCTATTCATAAAAACAAGCATTATGGAACAGTACACAATTTAGAATTCATTGAGCACCTTTCTTAAAGCAATAAACCGAAGATAAACAGAAGGAAAAAAAAAAAAAAAAGACTGTGTAAATTGTAGTGGCTGTTAGTTATCTAGGTATCTAACTAGTCAAAATGTAAAGTAGGGATGGCAACCTGCTTTACCAATTTGATTCACTCTGACCTGGAATAGCTTCTGCATATTTTACATGTCACCTTTACAGTAGAAAGGTTATCTTGCCAACAGCACTTTGTATTCATGGACACTCTTCCTCCTGCTGTAACCGAATAGAGCTCTTATTCAGTTTTTCTGTTTCCCTTTGACACATTATCAAGGTTAGTAACATATTAAAGATTAAGTTAATAATGTTGAACAGTTACAATAACTGAAAAAAATATCAGTATTTCCTACTTCATTTCAGACAATGAAACTTGGGTAGCTATAGAGAAGTTCCCTGTTGATACCATCACTCAGTCCATTTAGCTATCTCATGTTTCGGACATTTGCATACAGAATCTCCTGATAGCTACAAGCAGGCTCCATTTAGCTTCAGTGACATTGATTGTAAGAATTAGATATAGCTGCATAAGTATGTGCTGATTCAAACTTTCACCTAAAATGCAAGAAATCATCATTATTGAAACAATCAGTGCTTCAGCTTGCCTTAACTGTAGGGCACAATCCAGCTCTGTGCAGAAAGATGACACCCAGTTCATTCTGCTAAATAAGACTTGGCAGTCTCACTTTGACAGGCTATTTGGGATAAAAATTCTTGCACAGACTTTTGTTACAGTTCTCCATAGGACAGAATTCTACTCTGGCTCTGCGTAACTATACACATTTGTACAAACTCACTTATGCTTAACAGGGTATGCACTCTTCCCAGTATTTACGTCTTTCTTAAAAAGAAAAAAAAAAAAAAAAGGATCACAACGTATGAAAGACATTCATTCATACTGCTAATGCAAATTCTGTGTAACTAAAAGAGAAAGGTTTTACTTGATGACTCTTATATTATAAATTGAATATCATAAGGGAGGGTTTAATTACATATTTTCTTAAGGTTTATTCATACTGTTGCAGTGCTATAATTAAGATAAAGCATGTTCATGTTTAAGAAGAAATGAATTATTTAATAGTTATCAAATACTGAAATATTGCTATTAATGATATATTTTGAAATGAAGACTGAAAAGAAAAAAAATCTGAAGTCCATGATATGACAGCCTTATGCAATGTCTTTGACTAACACCATCAAATAGACCTAATTCTTAAATGAAAATGTTAATATATTTTGTCACATATTAAAAACCAAATATTTTTAATATAGAATCTGCATGTAATTCTAATATATTTTTTTTTCACCTTAATTTTGGCCCATATTTTGGAAAATAGAGAATTTTATAAAAATGACAAAGAATCCAGAATAGGTGCACCAGGCATGTAGGATTTTGCTGATACTTATTATAATAAAAGGAAAAAGAGAACAAGAGAGAAATTATGAAGACCTTTCATAGTTAAACTAACACGCTTTTTTATATATACATATAAATAAACCTAGAGAGGTATGCTAGTGTTTTGAAAGCTCTGCATATTGACAAAGCAGTCCCATACTAAGTTTTAAGGAAAATGTGTGTGAGCCAACCTCAATAAGTTGCATAGGTGCCTTGGCTTTCTCTTAGAGCAATTGAGATTGGCTTGTGGAAAACACGTTTCAAATAGAAAAATTACATTCTACATTGTAAGAGGCCACTAGCTTGCCATTTGCTTTGTGATTAAATGGCACAGGCATCACTATAATGAGGCAGTCTATCAATGTCTTCTACCTGGTTGTTTACACTTCATGAGACTGTATGAATGAAGGTTTTTAAAGTTTTCATTAAGTCCTCGGTTGCTGTGCGTGCACAAACACAAAGCCAATTAGTTTAAAGGTATAGGGGTTTTTGCTCTTTTTATCTTTCCTGAGAGCCTTACTGTTGCTTCTTATACTTGACTGAACAATACAAAATTCCAGTCTTTGAGTGGTCTGTTACAATCATCCTATTTATATATAAAATATGTTCTGGTGTGTCAAATCAATACCTTAATTTGAATTGTCAGTTGCAATAGAAAATTCTCATTCTGACAAAAAAAAAACAAAAACAAAAAACTTCCCTTTTTCATTGGCTGAAGAGGCAACATAACTGAGCACATTATAAACATTGGCATTTCTCCCCCACTTTCCTTCCTGGTGTCTTGTTCTATTATTGTTTCCCCTATCTGTATAATGTGTTTTTTTTTTTATTATTTTTATTTTTTTTTCTCTCTCTCTATCCCAAAGGCTGATCATGTAAACACACAGAAAATTTTGCTTTTTGAGGAGCTGATTGAAGAAAACTATTGCAACATTTGCAGAACTAATTTCTGAGTTGACAAGGAAGAAATGTCTTGAATTGTAAGACTGGCAATCCAAGTGACTTATATCTCCATACGTTCTCCAGGTTAGGTTATCCGTCTTGAATCACAGCTCCTCTCCAATGTACAATGTATTTCTATATTCAACAGTGTCATCTAAATTTATCAAGTATTTAGTATAAAATATATATTTTTTTCTTTTTACTCTAAACAAAGGAAAACACAACCTTTACAACCTAAGGGCACCATTTTATTAAAAGAAAAAAAATATCAAATTGTTTATGCAATTGCTAGATTTAGCTATACTTTGCTATGGACCAAGCAGGCACTTCAGTTGTAAATCTGGATGTCCCTAAAGTTGGCAAGCTAAATTTAAACACACTGAGTATTGGAAGAATGGCTTAATGAAAGTAAATTAATATATCTGCAGAAACTACATACACACATCATCAGTGAAATTTGTAAAATAGTTTTCAGTAATATTGTTATCATACAACAGAAAAAAAAAACAACTCTCTCCCAACCACTGGCATCTTGTGCTGTTGAAAATTAATATATTATATTCTCATTTAGAGAAAATAAGAATATCTATCTATCTAAGCGATAGATTTATTGTTTCTATCTTTACCTGAGACATTGAATTTGCATTAATTTCTTATGCAATAAATGAAGATCTTTCAGTTAGGAAAGCATAAAAATAATCCTTAGCCCATATTTAATTCGTTTATCTTAAAGGACTAAAGTAGCAACCAATTTTCCTGAACTTTTCTAAAGAATCAATTTGGGGCACAGACAAAGAATAGGAAGATTTACCTCCACCATAACTTCTTCAGTTTAAAATTAAATAATTCAGTTTAAAATAGAGAAGAACAGAAACTTGACCTTTGATAAAAGTATATAGTTTGTGTCATTAGTGCCCCTCTGTCAGAAAACCAATGTCACCAACCAATGAGATGGTATTTCAGAAGAAATTAGGTGCATGATTAAAGAGCACATATTGGTACTACACAGTACAACACAGGGAGTAAATGACATACATAAGGCAAAATACAAAGGGAATTAAAGTATATTTGTATATATTAAACTGAATTTTGAATACATGATTGGATTTCCAAAACACTTTTGATGATAGCTATTAAGTAAATAGGGCAACATTTACATAAGAAGGAATAACAAGGAATGGAAAAATAGTTGAGTAAAAGGCAGGAAAGAGGAGTGGGAGCACATGTCCAGTCCTCGCAATGGAGGAGGGGTCAGCAATGAACCTCTGCAAGAGCCTGCTGCAAGGTCCTAAGCTGCTCACCTTGGGGCCTGGTACATGGGCAGGCAGCTGGTGATGACACACTGGTGCTGGAGAAAACTGGGATGAGGGCAGACTGTGAGGAGGCAGAGCAGGCACTTTCGAGTAACTGGGTACTGAAATGACAATGATACCGGCAATGGTGCAATGGTGATCCCAACAAAAACAGTACCTGAATTTTCTAGGAGGGACAATTCAAAAGTAGCAGCATCTCATTTTCTGCAGTTATTTATCATTTCTTCATATGTATTCTTGTGCAAAATCCTACCTTTTAAAAAATATTACAAGATTGCAAGTAAAGATATTTAAGACAATGCAAACATGCAAAAGTACATCTCAAAAATGACTACCTTGCTTTTTTAAAGCTGTTAAAGAGCATCAATAGGCATCTTGTGCATTCTCAGCTGAAACTCAGTGATAGACCTATAGCACTTTCCAGTATGTAAATATATTTGTCTAAATTCTTCAGGCATCAAAAATTAAAGCATTATTACTGTCTCATCTTTACAAATCTTCTTATATATCTTTCAAAAACAAGATGGAAGGCATAGCAGATAAAAGGTAACATTCTACCCATAACACCAACAGAAACAAAATAGTAACACATAAAATCTTTCCTTTAAGAATCTCATTAAAAACAGATTCAACAAAGTTCTTAGTCAAAAAAAAAAAAAAAAAAAAAAAAAGAAAACCACATTTGTAAGCCTCCCTATTCTAGAAGGAAAATGTGATTTTAAGATACAAGATTAAGATTAAAATACAGTAACTTAAAGACTAAACGAGTTAGAGAAACATCAGGAAATTCTTTGGAATATTTGATTCTCTTGTGTTATTGGAGATGGGCAAGATGAAACCTCAAGATCTAACCTTGTTTCTACAATGCAATAACTCTATGGATAAAAGCATGTCTTCTTGTTGTTTATGGCTTGGTAAAAAGTAGGAATTATCTTTTCATCTCCTTGTTTCACTTGATTGCTCTGATAATGGCACACCTGTGATACAGGAGATCCATGTCAGTACCTCCAAACATGTTTTTTTCAGGATGTTATTACAAAGAAGCAAACACTATTTATTATTATTATTATTATTACTATTATAAGAGAAAACATTGATATATTTTTAAAAGAAATATTTTAAGTGCCTTCATCAGCTAGAGGTTATTAAGCTTTTTTATTTTTATTATTATTATTTTTTTAACCAAATAACCATTCAGTAAACATCCTTATACTATTATTTTTTCAGGTTAAGCCCTTATAACTAACTGCTCCTCAGTAAGAACATTCTAGAACCCATTCTGAATCTCTCTGAACCCATTCTGGGTCTCTCCAGTGACCTAGGTGAACAAAAGTTGGCATTTCCCTTCAGAAGCCAGAGCTGAAATGCTCATTTGAATTGCTTAGAATATTTACTCACCTAGCCTTTAAAACATGCTACAGTAATAGGGCTTAACAGCTACTTACAGGTCAAAACATACATAAAAATGCAGTGCTGGATTGCTATCTTTTGATGCACAATTTGGAAATCTCTTAAATCAAAAGAATAAAAACAGCAGTAATTGCTTATTGAGAACATAAAAGAAACATCGGAGGAAAAAGGACAAAGTAAGAATTGGTCAACAGGTTATTTTTATAGAATATTTCAAATAATCTGATTTTTCACTTTTGCTGTTAATCATCACTATATTGTAGATGTTACAATTATATTTTAAAAATCCTAAGCCTACCCATGTTGCAAAATTTGAGAGACTATGTCACTCAGATTCAAAACTTAAGAAATGATATTAAATCTTTGCACCCTCGATTTGTATTTCAGTTAGAAACATCGTTAGTAAAACTTTGTTACACACACTGTAGCCATTGCAAATGTGTAGAAAATCTTCCATGGAACAAAAATCCAGACATGTTCGATTTGGAGGGGAGACAAGAAAATGGGTGCAGGAGAAAGCATATATTAGAATATTTATTTTTCTTAAAAAAAAATTACTACCAATATTCTTTCTTGTTACAGTTAAGTGTCATAAAAAATGTTGTTCTAAAAGTAAGTTTCTATGGTGTTCTATGGTTTCTATGTCAGCTTCCGTATGAAACATATTGTAGATTTCTTTCTTATAAGGTTTGTGGTTTTTTTTCCTGAGGTTTTATTAACAGAGCAAATGATTCTTGGGGCAATTTTGTGTAAGAATTTTTATAAAATAATGTTCCAAGAAAGGCATAATATTACTGCACTTGTGAAACTGAAAAAGTCAATTAGCTTAGGGCTAATTTCTGCCTGTTGCTGGCAGAAATTCATAGTACTAAATCAGCACCATCAGCAAAACTGTAATTTGTGCACTGACTGAGAAATTTTTCATTACTAATAGCTAAGATGAAATATAAGCATGAGTGACCAGTCAAGACTTTCCATTAACAATACCAACCAGAAAAACATCAGTAACAGAATACAAAATAAAATAGGTATACACTGACAGCTCATTATGAAAACAGCACTTCATTACTGTTACTGTACTTAACATGGAACACCATTCATTAGATTATATATGCAAAAAAAAGAAAAAATACAAATCCTATAGATGGTTTAAACTTATTTCCAGTGACATGACTGATAACCTTTCAGATAATTTTAATAGGATCAAAAACTGTTATAGCATTATGTTCCTTCTCCAACATAGTTAAGGAAGCACTCTGTGAACTTGCTTTTAACTATATAAATAAAAATCTATTTCATGATATGCTTAGGATTTTTAAGATATATTCTAATTTAATGAAATTACACAATTTATACTCATGCAATATTTGCACTGTTCTGATTTATGGCTTTGTTCTAAATGTTCAGGTTTTGTCTACAAATATAATTGATTTTTTTTTCTCATTTTTTTCTTCAGAACAAGAATATTAGCATTATTCTTATTTAACTATTAATTCAAAGTTTTTTATGAAGCATTGTAAATTTACAGAGTAAAAAACATTTGAAATATATTTGCAACAGGTATTAAACCTACCTGCCAAGCTTTTGTTTTTAACATTCTCAGCTGTCAATGCTGAAAACGAATGTAGTTAGGGAGAATGGGAGAATGCTGTTCTTCATTGCAAATAGTAACCAGGCTACAGTGTGTCTTATGTTAATTGTACAATGCCTACAAATGAATAGCTCTTCAGCTCGACCTCCCCAGTGAAATAAACATAATTCCTCCCAATTTCCAGATGTTCCTTATTACTTCTATTTCAAAGACTGAAATCAACATACTTGTAAAACATTAACATAATTAAAATCCCACAACATGCAGATTACTTCAGCGATCAGAAATAACCTGAGGGCTTGTTCCCAGGATTTATGTTTGGAAAGGAATTAGGAGAATGCAGTCCATTATGTAAACAGCTTCTGTTACAGTGTAGTTTATGTTTGGTAGCTCAACAGTTTCTTACAAGAAAGAAAAAATAAATTTCCTGTTTTGACAATATGTATCATAGATTTTAGGATTTTAACTGAAAGAGTAACAATGAAAAAAGTGACATTTTCTAAGAAAAGCAGACACCTCACACACAATTTAATTATTTATTAATTTAATTTAAATTAATTAATTAATCTATTTATTAACAGAGATATACCACAGGGTCTGTAGATGGGGCTGAGAACCCAGTGTCCACATAATCTGCATTCCACTTTGGATTTGTGTCTTGTTCCATTGATAAAATACTTTTATACATTGGAGTGCATAAGGTGCAACCCAGCACTTCTCTTGGGATCTCTCTAGGTTTCCTAGTCAGAGTCCTCCAAGACTGCTTTGTAATTCAAAGAGAAATATGACTAGGGACAAAAAAAAGAAGAGTACAATGAATGTGATATAAAATGATTAATGAAGATGATCAAAAACAGAACTGGAAACGGTACCAAAAAAATATATATATATATATATATATGTTACATATTTCAATTGGTGTGGATCATTTAAACAATGTTAGTACTGACACTTGAAAATCATACATAGAGAAAAAAAGAAGGAACTTCCTTAATGTAAACTTCTGTGGAAAACTATGTAAAAAAAAAATCATTCAGCTTCTACTTAGAATACATATTGCCAACACTTAAGTCTTAGAAAATATCTGCATTAAAAAAAAAAAAGTAGTAATAAAAAAAATCCCACTATAAATCATACTTTTAATCTTTTATATTGTGTTTTTACTCATCTGGAGATAAAAATATTGTGTTGAAGAATATCTGTTTTATATGCAACATCTATCTTACATGCTCTTGCAAGGAAGCTGATTTGGTTCCTCTGGACTGAGAAGGTTACCACTGAGTTCATAAACAAAACAACATTGACCATCTAGAACAACTCCCCCCCTCAATTACAGGATAAATCCTTAATGATTTTCTGCTAATAACAAAGTGAATAGAAATGACAAAACTGTTTTTTGGAAAAAGAACAATTCTATTCTTCACCTACTGTTACAAAACATACAAGACGCTATTATATAGTTTCTCTCAACTAATGAAGGCGAAAAAAAAATGAAATCTTTGAATGAGTTCACTTAAAGTCAGCAGAACGATAAATAAATACATATGTATATAACTCCATTCAATGTAATAAAGACTGCTTTTAGCAAAAAAATACTTAGATATATTGTACAGGTAACCTCTATAACCTCTAGTCATTTACAGAACAGGTTTTATCTGTATTGGCCAAATTTTGTGAGTTTGGGATGTTTATGAGATACAGAAAGAAAGTATATGCTGGAAGGAAGGGATGCCATCCAGACGGACCTAGACAGGCTTGAGAGGTGGGCCTGTGTGACCTTGATGAAATTCAACAGGGCCAAGTACAAGATTCTGCATCTGGGATGGGGCAATCCCAAGCATAATCTTGCTGGGTGGAGAATGGGTTGAAAGCAGCCCTGAGGAGATGGAGCTGGGGATGTTAGTGGATGAAAAGCTCAACATGCGCCAGCAACATGCACTTGCAGCCCAGAAAGCCATACCCTGGTCTGTATCAAAAGAAGTGTGGCCAGCACAGAGAGGGAGGTGATTCTTCCCCTCTACTCTACTCTACTCTGCTCTGCTCTCATGAGACCCCACCTGGAGTAATGCATTAAACTCTGGGGCCCCCACCACAAGAAGGACATGTACATATTAGAACAAGTACAGAAGAGGGCCATGATCAGAGGACAGAAGCACCTCTCCTGAGCACAGGCTGAGAGAGCTGAGGTTAGCCTGGAAGAGAAGGCTCCAGGTAGACCTTATAGTGGCCTTCCCATACCTAAAGGGAGCCTACAAGAAAGCAGGAGAGGGACTCTTTGTCAGGAAATGTAGGGATAGGACAAGAGGGAATGGCTTTAAAATAAAAGAGGGTAGGTTTACGTTAGACATTAGGGAAAAATACTTCAGTCAGACAGTGGAGAGGCACTGGAACAGGCTGCCCAGAGAAGCTGTGGATGCCCCATCCCCAGCAGTGTTCAAGGCCAGGTTGGATGGGACCTTGAGCAACGTGGTCTAATGGGAGATGTCCCTGCACATGGTAGGAGGTATGGAATTAGGTGATCTTTAAGGTCCCTTCCAACCCAAACCATTCTACGATTCTCTGATACAGCAAAAATACCAAAAAACTATTTGTGTTGGATAAATTATCTTTCTACTTTTCAGAGGATATAAGGAGGGAGACTGAAGGCCAGAAGTGTCTCAGAGTTTCCTTTCCTATTAAACAATTCAGAAACTAAGCTTATATTTGCATACTTTACACATAACTTATGTTTATTTTTTTAATTGTTGTACTAGAATTTATATAAAGTAATTTTTCAAAGATCCCTTGCTCTATGTCTACATCTGAGGACAGAAATTCATGCCTGGGGAGTTATACCTCATATCATTCTCGTCACTTCTGAAAAATCCTGCCTGCTGCAGTTTTGGCTTAATGCTACTGAAGTAACAGATTGCGTGGTATAAATAAAAACACAGAATAAAAAACATGAAACTAGGCTTCTCCCTTAGCTCTTCATGTGTACAGGTCAGGTCACTTAGATGTATTCAATTTGCAGTTCCTTTGAGTTAGAATTCATATTTCTTTTAAGCATATATTAATGGTAATCAAAGTAAAATTAGAAACACAGCTGTGGGATCTAGGTCTCCAGTGCAAGGCAAAAACAGATGGAAAAGGATAGTGAATCTGTTTGGATTTTATGGACTTTAATTCCTTCTTCAAGCAAAGAGCACCAGAAATTCTCTGAGAAGGAGATATTAGAGCACTGACTTTTGATGAGTTTTCAGTGACTCAGTGGAAAGGGAAAGAGATGCACATTTACGCATCACAGGCAGCAATCTCTGCTCTGCAACATGAACATCAACTTTTTTTTTTTTTTTTAAGGAAGCATCCATTTTCAAAATGATAGCTCTGAAGAGACAGGTATTAAGAACAGATAAATAGTATAGACAGCAGCCATATAAAGGCCATGTTCAGAAATAATGAAAATTAAACGGGTTATTACAACCAAGGACACTGACATGTCAGGTATCTTGGAAATACTGTTACAAAAAGAATTAGATGAATACATTCTGGTATAGAAATATGAGAATGGCATAGTAGGTGGTGTCATGGTGCTTTAAAGAAGAAACAAGATAATTAAGCTTAATAAATTAAGACATCTACTCAGTAACATTCCACCAAAGAGATGAACTACATAGAAGTATTTAAGTTAGTAAACCGAAATTACATGGATCAGTTAAAAAGTTAAAAGTCTTGCTAAGAAGAATTTAAATTATTTAAAGTACTAATGTAGAACATCAAACGGAATATATAAGACACATGAAAAAGACCCCCCAAAAAAGTGCCTTTTTTAACCATCAGAAACTGGCAGAAATAATCTGAAAAATGTATTTTTAAAAAAGTGAAAGTTATGTCCATCTGAATAACATAGAGAAGAACATAATTTCTAACAAGTTAAATGCAAAACTGTAAGTCAGGCCAAATAATATTTTGAGGTATAAAAAACTTGGGAAAAATGAAGAAAAGAATATCCAATGCCAGGGAGTCTGGACAGTAAGTGTGTAAATGAAACGTTAAAAGAACATGTTTGTAAAAGAAAAAAAAATTAATTCTTTGCATCAATCTACTGAGGATAGTGAATGACATCCAAACCACTTTTTTTTTTTCTGACATTAAATAAGTAGCTGTCTCAGTTAAAGCATTAGTAAAAGAGGCTTTAAAAAATAACCAATAAAATGACTATTAAAAGATTATTACAACCCAACAGCACTTACACAAGAGCTGCACAACTCAAGTACAGAAATTCTAAAAGATTAAGTGAACGAATTAGCCTTTAAAATGGTCCCATTACTAGTGTGATAAGTAGTTACTGTGACCAAAATTTTTATTCCAACAGATGTGGTAAAAAATGCAGAGCAGGGAGCCTGACTTCCACGAGTAAAATAGTCAAAAACAGAGAACAGAGTTAATAAGAAATGGATAAGCACTGTAAAATTGTGAAATGTCGATGTAGATTTTGGAGTCAGGGATACGGCTTCTTAGAACAGACAGGGTACAACTTGAACTTGAGAGAAGGGAAATAATAGTTATTAAAAGTAAATAATAGCTTCTGTAATGGGATAGACTAAAAACATAGAAATGCCTCAGCTTGAAAAGAGAGATTGTGTGCATACATAAAATCATGCCTGGCACGGTGAAGATGGATGGGTCAAGACGGATTGCTCACTGATTCATAATGAAATAAATAAAATTAAAACAAAATTAAAATAAAATAAAATTATATTAAAATTTAAAATATAATAAAATTAAATTAAATTAAAAAATCAGGGGCATCAGATGAAACTATTTTTCATACAATAAATAATAAAGGAAGTACTATTCATATCCCTCAAAAAAATCCTGTGGAATCTATTGCTCTAGTTGTATTAGATACCAATGTCTAAAGGTACTTAAACAGCAATTAAAAAAATTCAGAAGAAAATGCTCACCACGACGTATCATTCAAAATACTACTGACCTCATTTTAGAAAACACTGAACAGCACAAGCTCTAGTATCACTCTAAATTTGCTGTTATGTTTTATTGTTGCTAACATAGGCATCTTCTACTAACTTCATTGGATACCAAGTTGGACAGACAGTGTGGCCTTTATGTGTTCTTATATTAAGTGTGTTTCAGAAAACCAATATCAATTTACTTTGCTATTTCTTTCACTAATTCTAATACACTATATTCTGTTAATTTTAAAATTTAATTTTAATTAAATTTTAATTTAATTTTTAATTTTAAAAGTCTTCATCTCTCTGTGGACTGTGAGTCTAGAATCTCTCATATGAAATTTTGAGCAGAAAATCTGAGTAGAAAGAAATTATAGAAGTTTCTTCTATTGATCTTATGTGCTCTGAAGTCCCCCCTGAAATCCCACAAACAGTTTCATAAGTGTTACTGTTGGCTTACATGAATAACAGAGGTCATAGCTGGCCATCACTAAAGCAGTACTGGAAACCAGAGATAATAAGGGCTGCTGTAGCCAGGAATATGGCCAGAAAGAATGCATTCTAAATGAGAACTCAATCTCACAACGTGGATGAGAAAATCCAATTTCATTTCAAATGTTGAGTGTAATTCACCCCATCCCTTTCAGACACTTTCACAAGGTGAAAGCAAGACAGAGCAGCATTTCTACAAAGCATGACCTAGCATTTCAATTGAAAATCATCCTCTCTTCATGGAATATTTGAAGAAAAAAAGTCAAGATTTGATTGCTTTAAATGCTCAATAATGCTCCTTTTGTGTAGCCTGAGTATAAACTGTGCATTAAAATGGTATATCTGACGAAAATGCATTGAACCCTTAAAGCACCTACACTGTCAAGCAGTAAATCTTCCATTAGCAAACAATCTTTAAAAAAAAAAAAGGGGGGGGGGTTTGTTCTTTTTTTTTATTTTATTTTTTTAGGAGAGAATCATGTCAGATTTGATAATCTGTGACTACTGACAGACTCTAATACTTAATAAAAGGTCTTATTTTAGTCTCACAGAGGATACCTAAAATATGCTATACTTAGTCTCACAAGAATTGGGTGCTCCAAGTTTTTTATAGAAATGAATTTTGCTTTCATGTAGCTATGTTTATTTTCCCTTTTGCTTCATAGTTCTTAAATGTCCAGTGACCACACTGGGATGGGTGCAAAATACAAAAACCTTGACAAAACAAAAAATTATTTGAGCCTTTAAAGTTTTAAATATTCAAAAGAATAGTCCTGACAAGAATTAATATTTTGGTATTGAAGACCCCAATCTGAATAAGTTGTGATGAAATGCATTTTCTCTCTTTATTAATGGCAAATTCGAGACAAATGTTGATGACTTCATATATTCTTCTATTTTAAATTTACATTTAGCAAACATAGCAGAAACTAGACCCAGTACCCTGCAGAGAGCCATGTAATACTTTATTTTGGCTGATGGGGGGGCAAGGAAGGCTCATGTACTTGTTTATTTTGAAAGCAAGATCACTCCCCTCATCCATATCTCAGGTGGCACAACTGCTCTGTTGCTTCCTGGAAAGGAAAGCAAAAGAAAGGGAGACTTTCTGACCAAAGTGAGGAAGCTACTGACCACTTCCTATCATCTGTACACAGCCACAGATTTCTGCACTACCATTTAATTACAAATCTTATCAGTTACCTTCCAGTCACCTCCCTTCCTTTCGCATAGTAGTATAGGCTATTTTATAGTGGTAGAGAACATGGAGGTCCCTTTTTAACAAATATATCTTTTCTGCCATATTGGAAGTCAAAAAGATGTATGGTCATGACTCTAACTGAAATAAACCAAACACTGCAAGGAACTATAACTTTTCTTCTGAAGCAATGTGTGAAAACAGTGTATATGCATAATACTAACCCAGAAAATATAAAGCTCAAAAGCAAGACATTACAATAAAAAGTTTCTCACAGGAATCTGTAGAAAATACAGAATGTACACAATTCGGATGTATAAACAGGACCTCTATAAAGTTCATAGCCACCTACTCAAATCTCTGCTCTTCCACTGTCATGTCTGACCTCTTTTATTGTGAATACAATTTGTAATTCAGGAAAATATAGCTAGTGTCATGAAATGTTGATTTTAAGAACCATAACAGCTGTAACAGACTAGCCAGAAACCGAGTTTCTTTGAGAAACTCAGGATTGCATATAATAATTATCTATTCTTTTGCAGCAATTTTGCCCTGTACAGTTTGCATGGGAAACCCTTATAGGGACAGTGTGTAGGATGAGAAAAAGGAAAATAAATAAAACAATTGCAGCATTTTTCATTTCTCCTCCCCCAAGGCCTTTAAAGTGAAGTATTAAGAACTCAATGGCTATAATATCCCAGGCAGAAATCCTCAAGAACCTTACTGTTGCTGACATAAATAAGTCATGGTGCCACAGGGCTGGTGAGAAGGGATTTCTCATATTGTACATTCTCCCTGCAGAGAATAGGGAGAAAAACTAACTCTCCGTCCATAAAACCACAAATCACAGTTTTACTCTTGAGGGTTCTGCAGTGAGAACAAGGAAGTCTTATCTCACATTCAGGTTAGAAAAAGTTAGCAAACTTATGGTTAATATTGTATTTTTAAAGACGACCAGATGTGGGAAAATCATTCCTGAACTAAGTCTAAGCCCGAAGAAGAAAAATCTCTAATTCTTTCTGACATCCATTTTTTTTGTCTAAATTAAGACTTCTGGTAATTACCTATCCAGTAACTGATCTAAGAATTGGGAAAAAAAAAAAAAAAAAAAGAAAAAGGAAAAGAGAGATGTGAGATGTTCAGTTTTCTCCTCAAGTTACTTTCAACCACAATCCCAAATAACATATGCCTTTTTTCTTCATGTGTTGGCCATAAACAAAATACTTGTTAAAATGTCTGATTCAGAGACTTCAAAAAATGGTGCAAAATGAAAAGCAGAGCATTCAGTGTCAATGTGGTCATGTTCACTAAATGGCAGTTAGATAAATCTCCCCATGTGGTTCCCTGAAACAATACTAAAAAAAAAAAAAAAAAAAAAAAAAAGAAAAAGTAACCCATGACATCAAAGCACAGAGGAATGCAATTGATTGGACAGTTTTGTTCTGCTCTTTTTGAATGATGAAGGTAGTATCAAAAAAAATAATGTTTATGACAAATAGATGCCAATCAGTTATTTTGAAAGATTCTTCTAAAGCTGTTTCCAGCTACTTAGGCTACAGGGAAAAAGCACTTACTCATAAACCAGCTTTCCCACAAGAACAAGGTGGGATGACAGGGTATACGGTCAAAAACACTTCCTGACACTTGTTCTGACATGGTTTCCTGCTATGATTCAGAGCAGAAGAGTATAGTAGAGGCTATTACTCACATCCCACTCCTATAAAGAGGTACCAGCTGAGATAAACCACAGGTGTACTTGCATATTTATAAAGGGCCCAGATATTCTGTTTAGTCCCGCTATGCTCTGACAATCCCACCTTTGCATGAAGATACCAGAACAAGGCATCAAGGCCATTCAGAAGAAAGTTTACGTTTTGACATTTGAGCAGAACTGGCCTTTTACTAAGGATATCTTGCTGTAGGATGTGGATTTTTAGTTCAAGCCAGCAACAGTTGTCATCTCAAATCAGGTGACAGTAGAATCACTCCTATATGCTAGCTAAAGTATTAGAAAGAAAGGAAAAAAAAAAAAAGGCCAATATAAAAACTACCACAAGAGACTGAGAGCGCTTCACTGCGGAGCTGTGCCACAGTGCACCACGCACCCTGTGGGACCATGCAATTCCATCTAAATGGAATCAGAAAATTACTCTCTTTAGCAAGATAAATGCCCAGTTTCTATCCACAAGCCTGCAGTCTCTCTTTAACCCTGAGAATGTCAAAGACAGAGGAAGAGATTCTACACACCGTACAAGGTGGAAACACTTTAGTATTGCCTTACAAATTAAAATGGTTTGAAGCTGGGTCCTCAAAATCCTCAAGAAGTCCAAGGAAGATGAGCCTGCTGTATGTCACTGAGCTTTACCAACAGATAATCAGTTGCTGATTTTATACCATGGATATGTGACTATATCTACTTATATCAGATGTTATCCATGCATAAAGAAAATCTCAAGAAGATATTCAGAGCTATACTGTGACCCACCACTGTTCTAGGGACATAGATACAGTGACCCCTGAAAAGACATTCAGTGGGCACTGAAGGAAAAAGGAACAAGTAGCAACGTTTTTAAGAAGTGAAGGACACTTCAGCAGGTGATAAACCACATGACCAATAATACAGTTTTATTAATTTGAGTAGATTCCGCCCAACCCATCTCCAGGTCAGTATAATGTTATTTTCCATTCCATCCCTAAGCAAGTGAAGAATGTGCAGTAAGTACTGCACATTTTTAATTTCCTAAGCACTTTATGACTGAGGTTTAAGCGAAATTTTCTTGTGAGATACTAATTCTCTCTTTAGCCTGTTACTACACTTTGCCAATATTTTGCCCATGTTAAAATGGTTCTGATGATATTCAGGAACTTTTCCAAATTGGGCTGTTATTTATGTTATTCAGCAAATTTATTTTTCAGCTTATTTTCCTTGGTCAGACCATACTGTACACTTAAAGAATTTGATTCCTTTTTTATTTGGGTCTATACAGAGGTAAGTAATTTGTGGTTTCTGTCATCAAAGAAAGAGTACAGCAATACTCTGGGTTTTCACATGTGACATTCTCTTCTTTTACAGTCAAATTCAGAAAAATAAAGGAAACAAAGCTTGTTAGCAGAAAGACTGCTCTGCAGCCAGTGGTACCACTGATGAACCATTTTAAGTATAGGTTAGAAGTACATCACAAGATGAAATGAAAGAAGGAGTTATTACCCACAATGGCCATTCTATCTACAGAAATTTTTTTTCATCCAAACAGCTAAAATATCACACATTTTAAAACCAGATTAATCACTGCACAACAGGTCTGTTGGGAGAATGTTGGGAAGACAAAACCACACATTTTAATGTCCTAGACCAATGCCTTCCTTTGCTTTTTATTTTTATAGCCTTTATTTTGTCTCTGAATGTTACAAGATAACAAAGACTGATTAGCTGGGCATCCATTAACTCCTCTGGAAGTGATGGGATTTATAATAGCAGCAAAGCTGCCAGTTTTCTCTTGTGTCTCTTGGGTAATTAGAGAATAACTGTCTTCCAGATGTGCTGGCAGTTTGCACTATATCTAGTCTGTCTTAAATTCTTTCCCTCAATTCAGTAATTTTTATGCTAAAAAGGAAGCATTATATTGTTTAGAAATGACAATAAAAATGTAGTCCGAATTTGGACTTTATACTGAAAAGTAATTTATGTACACAGTTTTCTATGATGCAGAAAAGTTGGGATGTTGCTGTCTTTGTGCTATGCATCAAATCTATGCAAATAAAACACTCTTGATGCCAGAACAGTAGGGAAGACCAAAAGTGTTCTGGGATGTTTCCAAACTGGCTGGAGCAACTGCATATTTGTCTGGTTAATATTTGTCTGTCTACCACCCTGAGCAACTCTCTTCCAACCCACTGGTTGCAATGGCTTCTCAGGTACTAATTGCATCACCAAAGCATATAGAAAGGATAATAGATAGCATCCACTTGCTGACAAATCCCCTGCTATCATTATTTTCAAATGCTTTTCCAGCCCCTGTGTATTGCCATACAAGGTCTGAACATTTTTGCATTCCTAGACTTAGGGATATACAACTAAAGGATCAAATAAACCAAGTCTCACTACCCCGTTCAGAAAAAGCTATTTGTTTGCAGACCTCTGCTGTCTCCCTGAACCATGGGCAATTTCACATCACAATCCATTTTCTCTAATTCTAGGTAGTTATTTAATCATCACGTCTAGTTGAATAAGGTTCAATTAAATCTAGTAATGATAGACAGGTCTTCAGTACATACTTTTAAAATGATCTAAAGATTTCTATGCAGTCCTACTCTAAAATGCTGGTCTCACCTCTATGTTAGAGTAATTTCAAATGTTTATCCATTTTTCATTTTTATACTGTAAAGTATGTGGACAAAAAAAAAAAAAAACTTTTTTGATAAAATCTGTGGTTTACTCTCAAAATATTTTCCTTGAGAAACACAGTGCTGAGTTCACAGCAAAGTTTACTGCTAAGTTGTTCAGTCTTCACTGTAGTTTAGCAGGCCAGGTCAGTGAACAGACTGCAGCTTGGGTTCATGCTAGAATGTACATTTACAGCAACTACGTTGGATTTTTCACACAAGTTTAGTTAAGACTACCTTATAAACCTTTGTTAAGGACCAGCAAATTATATTTCCTTCTCTGAACTCTTTCAAAGTAAGTTTACATGCTTGATTTTTTCTTTTTATACATGTCCCTATTATGGTTCTTCATATTTGTTTAAACTACCTCTTCAATTTACCTAAAACATAACATATTCTAATAATACTTTTCACACTATTTGCAGAAGCTTACAACATGTTGTAAGTTTAAGGAGTGCTTTCTCCTTTTTCATTGATGTCTTTGGTGAAAATACTTGAGAGTCTGGATCCACAACATTCTCAAGAAAATTTAATTTGATACATCCTTCCTTTTTAATACTTATCTAGTGTTCCCTGAGCACTAGATCCCTGAACTATTATTCAACTGATTTTTTATCTGTTTTCAGATGTTTGCCTTTCTTATGAGATGGTAGCAAAAACCATTATGGAAGTCTACATAAGATATAATCTACTTCTTGTAGAAGAGCAGTGCCTATCATTATAAAAACTGTATCACTATAACAAAGCAATTTTGACAAGGGACTAGCGATAACATGATAAAGAGTATACATTAGTAACACATAGTTGCAAAAGCATTGTCTATCTACAGTATGTCTCTTAATTAACCTATTATTTTTGTAGATTGAATTATCCTAGATTAACCTGAGAATAATAAGGATGCATACAAAATGGTATTGTGTTAATAAATGTTATATTATCAGGAAGGCAAATCTCATAGGCTTCTGAAGAAAGAAACAGGGACTATATCAGAGGACACAAAAGTAGTAATACAAGATACAAGAAACCTCAGAAGCATAAAGATAACTCCTAATGGTATTAATGCATGTCATAAATGATCAGTTACTGAAAAATACAATAACAGTACCTTAAAAGGTTATAACTTAAAAGTATAACTCAAACACATTTAGAACTGTGCAGTGACCTACTGAAGCTGCCCATGATTGACAGACTAAGCAGAAATGTTTTTTTAGCTATATGTAATTTAAATACAAAAACAGACAAACAAAACAAAACAAGCAAACGAACAAAAAACAACGACAACAACCAGCTAGGTGGAACGCACCTTACAGCAGAATCAGTCATAGAGGACAGATCACTCTAATATCCTGTACTGATATAAAGGTATAGGTAAGTATTATCTACTATATATACACATCTCATATACCTACTGTATATACACCTTATATTTCTGCTTGTTAAGGACCGGTACCCTAACCTTGATTATAATCGTATGCAATACACTTGGACATTTCCAAATGTATTTTGTAAGAATCCACTGCAAAACAAATATGAAAATAATTCATAAATATTTATTATGTTGAAGAGAGATAAAGCTACTTCTCAAAATATACTTATGATTTACAGTATCACGCAGTTAGAGCAGCAGACATTGTTAAATTTACCTCAAAAAGTATAATTTATTTATATAATATAACAAATTAAACGGAAGCTTTCTGTCATGTCAGCAGTTCTCTTGTTGCACTTTTGGCAATTCCTATTTCATTTTGAAATACAGTTTATTCTACCAATATTTTATTAATCCTGACAGAGTAGCTAGTGAGAAAAGTACACCAAATTAACATACAGCCTGATAAAAAGACTACTTTTGCTTCAAAAAGATAAAAGCAGAGACAGTAAAACAATGTTATCTCATAACCTCAGTGTTTTGTAATCAAAATATAATCCATTATATTATTATGAAGGAGAAAAAAATATGTTCAGATGATTATTTACTACTTCACAAATTTTTCAACTATTATTCAGAGAAAGTTCTGGGCTGTGAGGTATCATTTGAATGTGATTCAAATTGCAAAAATGATTATAATGAGAGTTGTGATAAAAATAGAACTGCATTCATGCAAGAGATCTGGTGCACTCAAACACTCCAAATAAAACTGAGCTACATTTAATATACAATATTTGAAAGAGTATTCACAAAGCAATGAAAGGATACTGAATTCAAATTACATAATTTAGGAGGGTCAAAGAACTCTAATCTTTTAAGATCGCACAGTGGATAATTTTTTGCATAAAAAAATTGCCCTTTTTTTTTTTTTTCCAGAATGCCATTTAAGATTGATAGAGCAATAATGTCATATCTAATTTTAGGGAGTACTCATGTACATCATTGCAATTAATTAAACCTTAGAAAGTAACCATATATGTAGAAAATCTTCCTAATCTACTAGAAATAACCAAATGATACTATACCACCTTATGATATGATTTTCATGAAGTCTGCATTGGAAATGCATTTGCTTTCTTTGGAGTTCCCAGTCCCATATTTCTAAACAGTTCTACAATTCCTTTTTCATCTCACTAAATGCCATATCCACATGAGTGCTACTTACTCAGATATCATTATCTGGTAAATTGGTGTATGCCAAATAAAAAAAAACTATTGAACTATTTGTTCTTCCATTATCATGCTACTAGGTTGCTTCTTCTTTTAATACCTGCTCCCACAGTAATAGTCACCTCTGTGAAAAAGGCTAGAAAAAATGCTTGCTACCATAAATCTTCTTCCAATATCAAAAAAGAAAAGAATAGGGGAAAAAAATACCACAGAATCATTCAATATACGAAATCTCAAAGAAAAAACTCCTTGAAAATACAGAAGACAACTTATTTCTCCTCAAATCTACTTCTTAAAATCCAATAAAAAATGAATTTCACATGCAATTCTATTGGGAATGCATGGGAGTCCATTGACCCTCCTACATTACATAATTTGAACTGAGTATAATTTAATTGATTAAAAATCACTTCTTGTAATGAGAATTGTCAGGAAATCTAGTAAATGCTAATAAGCTAGACTAAAATTTACATAGAAGGGTGTCTATATGAGACAGTGTACTGATACTTCTTTACAGTGTTAATTACCCTACTTTATTGATTCCCACACTTTCATTTATTTACTTTCCAATGTCCTCCCTAGTTAATGAGAAACACTTTGAACCTAATTGAAGTGTTATATATTTCCTTTTCATCCTTCATCGACTCCCACCCGTCACTGACTTAAACAAAAGTTTTGCCTGAGTAAAAACTGAGCAAGCACTTCAGAATCTGACCCTGTTTTTTTCTTTTGCCTAAGAAGCCAGATAAACTCACTTTGTTCAGTCAGAGCCAATGTTACAGTAGCTTTCCAGCTCATAAATCATAATCTTTGCTTCTTTGCATGGTTGTTATTTGTAGGGTTCTGAAAGTTTTATTTCTCTTAAAAGACATTTTTTACTGCAACTCACTTAAAAATAAAGTGCAATTAATATTTATAGCTGCCTTTTAACAACAGAGGTTTAATTCTTATCATATGCAATCTCTTCTGAATTTCTTGGTAAGTATTTGCTTAAACTAATTTATGGTTACATCCCAAAGTAAAAAAGTGGGTATTCAAGAAATAAGAATGAACTAAAATATAAATACATGAACTATACTTTCCTTCAGCAGTGTAGAAAACTGCTGAAGGAAACTTGCAATATGTTTTTGACAGATGAACCCTAAAATACTGGATTCTTTTGCTTTGTTTCACCAACAATTCTTATGGCCCCATGCTCAAGACAGGCCCAGCTACTTGCTGGAAACACAAGTCATGCAGCAGATGGTAGACGGTCAGGTGTCAGTCTATACTCTCTTGACCAAACAAAGCAATCAATCATAAGCCTGGAGCAAAAGTTTGGAAAAAATAATGAACCATGAATGCTTGTTCACTCAAAAGTTATCTACTATAGATTAATATTTATTACTTTTTAAAAATGAAATTACATCTTGTCATCCTGTCTTGTTGCATGGAACACATATAATACATCCTTCCTTTTCCTCCAACAGGAAACCGAATTTTATTCTGCATCCATCCCAGTTTGACCATCATGTTGATGAAATAATGGTAGTATCCAAAGCTCCAGATCTCAAACTATAAAAACAACAAGGAATTAGAGACTAATTATCTGCACTGAATTTTTAAATAACTTTGAAAATAAAGTGTTTTGTTTTTTTTTTAAACAATTGTGTTTACTATTTTCCAAAGGAATTCACTTCCTTGGTATTTTTTTTTCATTTTTTTTTTCCATAGGAGTTAAAAGCAAAATCTAACTACCTTCTACCTTTAATCACAACCCATTTCAATTATCTTACTCATACAAAAATATACCAAAGAAACAATGAGCAGCATATATAATTAATAAAGATATCTCTCTACTTAAAAGTATATTTGTTAGTACTCCTCTTTATAATAATCCCAATTAACATTTGATTTTGATCCAAAATTTCATTAATCTACTTTTCTTGTGACATGGGATCAATCTGTTTACTTTCAGGAAATACCTACAGGAAAAAAAAATAAATAAAATCAGAAGGTGCTTAGCATTCAAGCCAATGTGCAAATAATTATAAAAAAAAAAAAATAAAAAATTCCAGGAAAGACCAAAACCAGAAACTTTAAAACTCATTTGCTGTATTTGCAGGGCTACAGTATTCTAGTCTTACTTACTTTAAACTGCTGGATTACTCTCTTGAGAAAAACACAGTTCATTTTGTTGCTACAGAACTGAGCTTCTAAAAACAAAGCGGTTCCTAAAGAACAGGGCTTCTAGGGCAAAAAGGGTCTTCAGGATTTTGTAACTACGTCAAACTTTAAAAGCAAGGCATGGGACACTGAATCACTACTCAGGAGAGATATGAGCATTATCCACCATTATGCACAATAGATTCTTTTTACTGGAAAGAAATGTTTTGCTGGGAACCACATGCAATCCTTCCAAGACAATGCTTTCAGAGATGTTAGCGATATCTTGCCACTTTTTGCAAAATACAAAATAGAAAACCAACAACAGCAAAATAAGAAGAAGGATTTTATATTTTGTTTTAAAACAAACTGGGTATTTTTTTTTTCCATATGGGAGAAGGTTTATATTCAAATCAGTCTGGCTTTTGTACAACTTGGAAGCTCAAAAGTGATAGGGAAGCTGACTTTGGGAGTCTAAATCTGTAAATTATTTTGACACACATATTCTCTTTAATGTTTCTGGCAGCTACGTGACTTTTCCAGTATCCATTCAAAGAACAAAAAAGCAACTTAATACCTCTACTATAAGAAATTCTATATGCAGTAAAATATTATCTTCTGTAGGAGCTGTGTATTTATAAACATAGTATTTGTACAATAAGGTATTATAAGGGCTTAGTTTTCACATACGTTAGAGGAATCAAATGATTATATTTTCAACTCTCATAAATGAAATAGACTCTAGTCTGTTATGACTATTACCTTAGAAAAATGAATCTCCACTATTATTCTACAATCAACTGCTTTTGCTAGAATGCCTTTTATATTTTTTTTCCAGTCCAACTCTCATTGCTCATGTCCTCAGTCAAAACTTTCATCTTCTTGAACTTTTAGGTGTTCAGAGATCACGTTTTACAACCATTTAATAACACAGATACTTTAACAAGGCTACAAAAAAATGGTTAAAGAAAACAAGCAAAACAAACAAACAAAAAACAATATCTAACCCAACTCCTCACAAAATATTTTCATGCCTTTTTTTTCGCTTGACTCTCACGGTCCTCCAAAGAAGCGTTCCAGGGAACACCAATACCCAGAAAGACCTTGTAGTGTGACACATCTTAAAACAAGTCTCAAACTCAGTAGCAGAGATTTTGGACACAGATTCATTGACCCATCCTATGACTTACAAAAGGGTGTGGACCAATTTGTTCTCTCCAATGTAAAAACATGGGAAAATGTCAAAGTGGAGACTGATGTAAATACCTCCTTGTGAGTATACAGAAGGTGATTATTACATTTTTGTAATTTGAACTACTATTAGTTGTACACTGGATGTCATCATGACTCCAAAGGTACATTAGAGACACAGTCAGCACTTTTCTCAACTGTTTCAACAGTAAATTATGTTCAGAACTAACTTTACCTGGCTTTATACATTCACAGCATTTATAATGGCGTAGAATATTGACTATTTAATAGCGAGATATTATTTAAAAGTATTTTATAATGAAAGAAGATTTAACAACCTTTATAGCAGCACAGAGGTTAATACTGTCATCACCTTTTTATAAATGAAAAGGCATCTATCCTAGCCTAATTCAATATACACAATTGAAATCAATGAAAGTTCTATATAAAGTGCAAGTGTAGAGAATGATGAAAAATGTCAAGAGCTTCTATTTATAGGCACTGAAATTGAAAGAAGGAAAACAAAAAGGAAAAAAAGAAAAGTTTGAAATGAATTGATTCGTTTGAAGCAAAAAAATAAAATAAAAAAATACTGTATAAACATAACCATGAAAAAGCAGATACTCTGTTAAATGTCTAAGGCACTGTCCTTGAGACTCACTTTTTTTAAGAATTCAAAAGGGACCTTTATTTCATTTGACCTTCCATAGAGTAGGAATCCCATAAATTTATACCATATTTTCCCTTTTCTAGAAGGAGCACAGATTCATTTTAAACTGAAGCAGAACAACACTGTTATTTGTACTTCTATAGCAATATCTGACGTAACCATTCTTCAAAGACACTTCTTAATGATTACTGCCTATATTGCCTACTTAGTTGCTGAGAAATGAGCAATAAGACTTAAAGGGTACAGTAACAGGAATAACTGTTATTTTGTACATATACATTTATGAATATACTGTCTACTTCTAAGTTAATAACTCAAGCAAATGCATTCTCTAGTCACAGACTCTTAATAGAACATCTTACTGCTATCTGATAGAAGTTCCCTGTCTTAGAGCTACTATGGGTATGCTTAACTTTCAAGTTACCTCTGGAAAACTAAAGATGACCTCATTGAATCCAGCAGTTTGACGAACAGTAGTAACACAGAATCACAGAATAACCTGAGTTGGAAGGGACCCACAAAGATTATTGAGTCCAATGCCTGGCTCTGCAGAGGACCACACAAAAATCAAATCACATTTCTGACAGTGTTGCCAAAATACTCCTTGACCTCCAGCAGGCTTTCATAATCTACCAGTAAAAACCTGAAACTCAGGATGCTCTGAAACACTTGTCTGAAAAATAATTACTGAGCTTCATAAAGTGCAGTGAGTTTACTAACAGAATAAATCTCAATAGTGGATATAAACTTACCTCAAACTATGCCTTGACTACCACAGTGCTTAAATTCACGATTAAGAAAACTGCGGCTTTAGTAGATTATTATCAACTCAATAAATTGTAATGTGTTACTTTAAGCTAAAAACATTATTTTTAGTATTTTCAAGACAACAAGCCACAGATTTCAATTTGCAACATCAAACATTAAGAAATAATTCCAATATTTATATCAATTTTAAAAAAAAAAAAAGTTAAAGAAAAGAACATGAAAAGTATTCCTACAGTAATATTAAAAACTGAATTTTGCAAATCATAACAATGAAAGGTAAATAGTTTGTTTTCTATTCTTCATCCTTTTTAGCTTTTGCTACTTAATTTGCTCTTTATTGGCAGCCGTGTTTCTTCTGGGTGGCAAAGTATCCTGACCAGCCACACAAGATATATCACACATTTATCTTTTCACTTGACTTTGGAATACTAACGTAGCTAAAATTACAACTTTCCAGTTGAACTCTGGCATATTTTGCTATGACACCACTTGATTACTATTGGCTACGTGAATTAATCAGTGCTAAGATATAATGACCTTAAAAGTAAAAAAGGTGAGGCTGTTATTGAAAGTGGATTTTGGTATGGCTAAATGAAATTTACGTCATCAATTATTATTGAGAAACTAACATTTAAAACATGATAGTTTTACTTTTTCTGTTGAAATCAGAAAAAAAATGAATAGCAGACAACAGCTTATTTTACGATGCTTATAACAGAGGAAACAGTATTTCCAAACTATGTTATTTTATGGTTTCATTTCATTATATTAAAAAAGCTGCTATATTTTTCTGAAATAAATAGATACAAATATTCATTTTCAGATTTACTACAAGATGTAACACAAACATTGCCTTAAAATAAAAGACTGCATGAAACTCTATTCTTGCCAAAAAATACCCCAGTTTTGCTTCCATGACTTCAGCTCTTCTGTCTTCTTATAGAAAAAAGCAGTGAATACTATGATGGCAGTTGCTGTTCTCAAGAAAACACCTAATAACACCTAATAATATCTAGGAACTAAAACTTCCTTCTTTCTTTAAGATCTTCAAAACATCCAGCAGGTATGCAAAACCTGTATTCTGGACAAATGCAGGTATGCAAAACCTGCATTCTGAGCAAGCCACCAACACCATTAGAGTCAAGTTTCTCTTTTCTGATAAAATTTCAAAGCCTATCTAAAAGCCAGTTTCAGGCCTGTTCACAAAATCTAGTAAACTGAGATGGGACATGATGTGGATTCAGGGAAGTCTATAGAAATGGAAGACTTTCAGTGGTCCTTTCCTGTCATTGGTTGGTGGGAAAACTTAAGTTGTAATTGTCCTATACTGATTTGTACACTCATAGCCCAGTTGGTGACAGTGTCAGAACAATTCACGTAATGTACTGGAAAGCCTTCTAAATGAAAAGCCCAAAATGTGCTGCTGGGCTATGGGTGAACTGATCATCACCTAGGCCAAAAACCAAAGAAACATCAGAGTCTTAAAGCAACCATTCTTATTCTCACTCTATTGTATATTCAGAAGCAGGTCTGAAATGAGCACTAACGTGGGAAATCATGCATTTGCATATCAGTAACATATAACAAGATAATGTGCAAAGATACACATCACAATGTGTATCTTGTCACCATTTCTCTCTGCAACTTCAGCTACATGGCTCCCTCAACCTAGCCAACATCCTTAACCATGCGCCAAAGATGCAAGACCCAGCTGTGATATGACAGAGCTGCAAAACTGGCTCCAATTGCTGAGAAAGAATGGTGAGAGAGCCTGTATAAAGATAACAAAAGTAAAAAATACATACAGAAGTAGGGTTAATGACCATTAGCAACTCAAAGACTCAAAAATGTGCCAATATGGAAAGGTGAAAAACCCTAAAGGAAAAAGGTATGGAAAACAACAACAACAACAAAACTACTTCCTCTCTTCCTAATTGCTGCCTGCCTGGCCAGCAAAGATTTTTTGGCTGCCTCATAGCCAAAGTATGTTAACGAGCATGTTAATGCTTAGCCTAAGAGCTTGAGTAGTATGTTAGGCAATAAATTATTGCTTTACACTTTCAAGTTATGTATATCATGTTTGCAGAATCTCTTTGCACCTTGCTAAAGATGCCCAAACAAGCTGACCCATAACAAACCTCCACTACTGTTAAAAATTTTGGCTAGACAAATAACACTTGGCTGACATCAACCTGGGATAAGGTTTATATGCCTGAATTTGGAAAAATCAAATATATTGAGGAGTTTTATGTGTAACACTGTCTCTTTTATTTAAACATTTGTTTCTGTAAATTGGTTGACACATTACAATTTAAGGACTGCTCCTGAATTTAGGATGCTGAACTACAATAGTTTATATTTTATGTAAATAATGTGTTCTGCTATCTATAGCTGACTCACAGAGTGCATTTCATTCTAGCAGGTTATAGATTGACAACATATAATATATGCCTTCCTGCCTCCTGTCTTCAGCAATACAGTATACCTGGGCATAAAGCCACCAACCCTCAGGAATATACAATATTTACACAAGACCACAAGAAACATACTCAGAAACATAAGAAACTGAGACTCTAACAGATCCGTACTCTGACACAATTGTGTTCTAACAGAACACAATCAAATGTCTTTATTCTTATCTAAAATATCCTGAATTCTTGAGTCTAAGACACCAAGGGAATATATAAAACAGTGAGAAAAAGGATCAAGGTAAAAATTCCTATTTTTTAGATACAACTGAGACTCTATTTGGGTATATAAATTTATTGAAAAAGCAATGTTCAATGTAACAAGCCTGATACAAATCTGGAATAAACTTTGTGGTACAAGACATTTCAACAATTTCTGTCTGTACTTTCTAATTCATTCTTCTACTGGAAGCCAAAACCAACAGAAAAAAATTAAAATATATTTAAAAGTGCTTTGCATTTTTCTTGTGTGGTTGACAAATTATTCGATGGATTACAGGAAGATGCACAAGCCATGAAAAAACAATCATAAGAGCCTATACTTATAAGACATACATGTAAGAGCCTACACAGTTATGAGAGAGTCCAGAGGAGGGCCACAAGAATGATCAGAGGGCAGAAGCACCTCTCCTATGAAGACAGGCTGAGGGAGTTGTGGTTGTTCAGTCCAGAGAAGAGAAGGCTCCAGGGAGACCTTATAGCAGCCTTCCATCACACAAACAGGGCCTACAGGAAGGCTGGGGAGGGACTCTACCAGGAGGTGTAGTGGGGGACAAGGAGGAATGGCTTTAAACTCAAAAAGGATAAGTTTAGATTAGATATAAGGACAAAATTATGAGGGTGGTGAGGCACTGGCACAGGTTGCCCAGAGAAGCTGTGGCTGCCCCATCCCCAGAAGTGTTCAAGTGTTCTTTGAGCAACCTGGTCTAGTGGGAGGTGTCCCTGCCTATGGCAGGGGAGTTGGAACTTGGTGGTATTTAAGGGCCCTTCCAACCCAAACCATTCTGTGACTCTGCAGAGCACGCTTTGGTGCTCATGGTGATTCCCCTAGCTTTTTCAGGTAATGTATTGTTTATGAATAGTTATCAATAAAAGAAGTGTCCCAGAACAACTGCAATCTATCACAATTGGCCTTTGGAAATAAGAGTTTTAAATATATATATATATATATGCTTTTATTTTTTTTTTAAAGATTAATACAATCCACATTTCCTATACAACCTTTTATTTTCTATACACAAGTTTAAGCTTGTCCATTTTATTTATTTATTTATTTATTTTTAAACACAGCGGGAAGTAAACTATCACCCTAAACAAGCTAAATTGTCTGTAAGTTACAGAATTTATTTTTTTGATATCCAACGTAAATGTAAAAAAATAACTTTCAACAATATCATGTCAAAGTTTGTTTTATGACAATGAGCTTCTTATACACTCTTTCTAACCTGTCATCTTTAGTTCTTTGTTATGTAAACCCATAACACATGCTATACATGCTCATAATGAAGAGAACCTGTTATGGCCAATCAGTGGGAAAACAAAACCATAAAATACGCAACAAAGATCAGCCTGATACAAACATGATATATCATATCTTTACATTTGTTGCATTTCCTAGGAACTTACACTGGTCTTGTTTTTATATAATTATCACAAAAGTTAATAAAGTTAGAAGCATGCCAACTGGGAACAGGTCATAACTGAGAGTTGTTAACTTCTTAATACAATTTGCTACTCTTTTAATCACCCAGTGGCTAAGTAATCAGCTTTTAAAGGTTAGGAAATTTTCACTCATACCTCACCATAGTATATTCCACATTGTATAAACATTATGAATATATTCATTTTAATTCATTTCAATTATTGTCTGAACACTTGATTGGAATGTAACCTGAAATGACAAAGTATCAGGGGCATGACATCTTTTATTTTTTTTTTTGCTAAACATGTAAAATTTGACACCTTGTCAGTCTTTCCCTCAAGTAAAATTACACAAATGTGAAATATTCATTATGAATATTCATGTGCTTCCAAGACATAACAGAAGAGTCTTACTGGCCTTGCTGAATGAAAAGTAACCTATTTTGATGGTTACAAGGGTCCTGGAACTAGTGCTCAATATTATTTTGATTATGTACTTAAATTGCCATAAAATAAATAGGTATAAAAGAGGATAAGAACATACAGGTATTAATTCAGATATATCTTCTATCTATTTGCTATACTTGAAGTCACCCAAGTCTCAGGGATTAGTTGCACGAGATAAATTTCTGCGTTAGATTTGTCATTCTCCCATTGTCACTTTTCCCACCTGACTGTCATGTTTAACACCTACTTCTTCTTCCTTCTCCTAAACACCTACACACTAATACACAAATATTCCTTCATTGCTATCAAGTATTTAGTGTATATGTTCAAGCTGTTTTCAAGAACAGATAGAAGTTTTCAGTGAAAGTGCTTACTTATAAAGACACGCTTCCTTTACTATGCTACCCAAACAATTACATTTCTCAGTTTTTCTGATTCTGAACTACACTTTTTCATTAAACTTCTTTATTAAATTTAAAGAATGTATAATGTGGGATAAAATGTATATTCCTATTGCAGCAACAGTATAATTAGATTTATGTCTGTGTATCTGGGCAAAAATCTAGTAACTGAAAAAGCTAAGTTTCAATGTGAGGCTAAACTGCAGGTTCTGACTCAGAACCTATGTATATATGCTACTAAACATATTCAACTATACATACAACTTAGCAATCATATGCTATTAAACATATTCAACTATACATACAACTTAGCAATCGAGTTTAAGCCTACTAAATGTTCAAATCTTGCAGAGATGGCAACATTTTTATTCATGTGTTACATTACTATTTACGAAGTCTTTGTTCTTCTCTCTGCTAAAGAAACCACTGATTCAAGCAAAGTTAAGTAAATTTGCACTGAATTGCATCTAATCTAGAGGAAAAAATGTGTTAGGAAACACCACTCTTTTATTTACACGAAGATATATATAAGAGAATATCATCTGAACATACAACTTTGTATTGAGATAACTTCATACAGTCTCCAGTGAACTTTTCTAACTTTCACATTTACTTTCACAGTTTTAAATATAATTTTTGTGTTGACTGAGATTTTTTTTCTTCTTTTTTTTTTTTTTTTAAAAAAAAGCTTTTTACAGAATTAGGGAACAGATGGAAATTTGAAGATCTGCTTAGAAATGAGTATTCATATGAAACTTTAGGTAGAAAAATGATGCATTTAGATAAAATATCCAACAAAGACAGCCTCCCCCCCAACCTACTACACTACCCGTTCCCCCTCTCCCCCCCCCAATAAAAAAAAAAAAAGAGAGACTGGAACTTCTCAGGCTACTTTTTAAGTGTTAACACCATATCCATAACTGAAGGTAAGCTCGTCTTTGCAAATATGCTGGAAAATCTACATAGACCTGCAGTATGCCTTTCCAGTTCGTTAGGATTTATTTTAACTTAGTCCCCCTCCAATTTTCTAGTCATACTAAAAATGCACAATGCTCAATATATGTCCTCAGTTATTACAGTTATTAAACGATCTCATACATTCAGACATTATTAATTATCTATTGGCAGCTTTTTCTTTTTTTTTGTGATTAACTTTGGAATTTAGGTGCTTGATATCTTTTTTTTGTTTTTTTTGTATTCTTGAACTTTTTGGACAGATGATTTATAAATAAAATAAATTTGTAATGACTTACAAAAATCATTACATCAACAATAGAACAGTCCTTTTCAAATCTGAGTTATGCTTATGTACAAAATTATTATTAAATTCTATTTTTCAACAGTGTGCTGGGTAAGAAGAAAAATTATGAGGACTATGCAGATTAGAATTATGGAAATAAAATACAGAGCTCAGATATTTACAGTGAAATGAATTTCTCCCCCTTTTGTTGCTCAGTGCAATTATCTCATATTCATTCTGCGCTTTCTTTTCGATTTTCCTTCATCTTTGTATTTTTATCTCCCTTTACAAGCTAAAGAATGAACAGTTCTAATACAATGAAAAATGAAGCATTTTCAAAGAGATTAAGCATGAACTAGAAAAAAAAAAGAACTTATAAACCCAGTTGCATTCAGCTTTTCTCAATGTATACTTAAAGCAAGACTCCAATAACTAAAACATTGCATTGCTGAAGGTCAGCAAGATCCAGCTGTGCTGAGAAACAAATGAAACCATTCATTTTAATCTACCCTGACCAAATGATAGCAAATATATCAAATGGAGATAATAGAACAGTGCAATATTAGCAAAAATATCTTCAGAAATACAGTAGGGTTACAACTTTTCACACACCTCTAACCACCACCACTTCTACGTAACGTACATCTCTGTTCATACCTACTACATCAACCAATGCCAAACATGGGGTTATTGAAGAAGAGGGCGGGGTGGGGTGGGGTGGGGTGTGGGGGGTGAGACATTGACTCCCAAGGTGACCATTGCCTAGAGAATAGCTGCAGATCAATCTGCTTGTGTAAGGCAGTGATTTCCTTTGCATCATTTGTTTGCTTTTTTCCTTCCTTCCTTCAACTATCAGTCTTCATCCTGACCCATTCATTTTCTTTCTTCTCTTTTCCTCATTTGCTCCCTCACCCTTCTGTGTGGTGGGAGTGGACAAACAGCTGTTTGGGTACCTGTGTGGGTTGAGGTCAACCCACCACAAACGCCTCTGTTAATTTTAAATTTAAATAGTATTTACATCATTAGTATAAAATGTCACAACTCTTAAAGGATAACTTTATTTTACTCTAGAGAGTTCACATTGGCACACTGTACTACTTTATATTGCCCATCATTCTATTTGTGGAGAAGAACAAAAAATCAAACACAGTTGTGCAATACAAATTTCCATGTAAACACAAAGATTTTTTTTCTTTTTTTCTTTTTTTTTCATATCTAAGAAAGAATATTAGTGAATTGACTGCATTTGCTAAGAACTCTGTCACCCGATAATATACCAGCCCACTTTCCCTTCAATGATTTAATACATTCTACAGACAAGATAATACTAACATCTTTAAAACATCAGTGAATGATGTCAGTTATTCAAAAAACGCCTCAAAATTGAAGTTTACAGTAACCAGATAAGTATCAGCTGTTTGGTTGGTTTTGATTTTTTTTCTCCCGCCGCTTATTCTGATATTGCAGTTATTCTTGTAGATAAGTTCCGTGAACACAGACAAAATTTGAATACCATAACACACACAGGTTTCATCCCCGTATATTTGGAATGCTGGCATTATTTGGAAACAGGCAAGATAGAGGAGGCCTGCAAGGTTTAACTCAGTACACCACGGTATGTTTAACTCCAAGGAAAAAATTACACATGAAGAAAAATGAAATGAAATGAACATATTAGTAAGAAAAAAATACAATAGAAATCAGCTAAAAAAGAAAAAAAAAGTGAAATTGAGAAATTCATTCAGAATTTCCATGGAAAAAAAAAAAGAGAGAGAGAGAGAGAAAGAGAAAAAAAAAAAAGATTAGACCACTTAGACCAGTTAGGGAAGAAAAACATTGAATACCAATATTAAAGTGAAAACAAAACTCTCTATAATTGACATATATCCAAGGCACATGACTCGCTATATCCATATGTTGTTATAATAACAATGTTGTTGAACAATAACAGTTGTCCAGCAATTGGTAAGAATGTCTTTAAACTTATTCACGTATATTTCATATATATATATATTTCAGTTAATAATAGAAAGCAAAAAAACAAAAGTCACATTGCAGGGAAGGGGTAAGGAGGGCACTGTAGATTAGAATTTAGTTTTCCAAAAGGAGATTGAACAACTTGTCTTGAAACTTAGATCAGTTTTACTAATAGAGTATTACAGTCCACTACTTTTATTCTGTGAAAGTTTCAAAAAAAAAAAAAAAAAAAGCTTAATTATTCCATTTCTTTTATGTATGAAACCATAATTTCTGAGGAAAAAAGCAACTGTTCTGGGAGTAGACCACTCTCCAAATGAAATTCAAGTTATAAAAGGATAAATTGGTCATTGTTTAGAACTCATATCACACACAGGGAAAGTATCTTTAAAATTCTGGTTGTTGAAAAACTCAGTTTCCCTGTGACTACCCATATTCTTTTCTAGAGGACTGTATTAACTGTTTCATTCATTACGTTTATTTAAATCTGTAACTTTGGTTATGCTTTTTTACCTTTATAAAGAGACATAAATATAGCAACTACTTACTATAGACTAACAGAATTTCATTAGTAATTCTTCTATGTTTTGTTCCGACAGCAACAGTCCCAAGTAAATTACCAGTTTCTCTACTTAATGATAGGGAGGGTCAGGAGTCAAGATGTCTATAAACACGTGTTCTGTATGGGAAGAACCTAAAACAAGTCATGATACATGAAGCTGTTTGATCAAATTTACATAAAAACAGAGAACAGATGAAATTTTCCTTTAACCCTCTCCCTGTATGGGTTACATAACTTTCCGAGGAAGTTGATTTGCACTTAAACATGAACTGCACTAATTCATTTCTCGAAGCACTGCTTTGGGGAAAGATATATGTAATGCACTGGCTATGTTACAGAAACAAATGGGCAAATCCTGCTTCAGTCTAAAAAAAGTGGCCTGAAATTGTCTAACAAATGCAGCTTTTACAAGTATAAAAAAGGAAGTGAAACCTAGGGACTGCTAAGGACTAAACCTAAATCCTGCTGCACAGGCTCCTATAAGAGTTCCTATAACTAGCAGTGGTGAAAAGGGGCAGTGTGAATCACAATTTTGGATGAAGAACCTAAGTCCTACAGAAATTCAGCTTTGGAAGCCTAACGTAATTTGTTTATGTGGCATCCAAGCTAACCTAATTAAGCAATCTTTTCTGACAACAAACATTAGGTTATCTGACTAATGGCTGATGACCATAAACACTAGCAGGGATCAGAGGAGAAACGATAGGTATAGGATCCCCAGTAACATAAAGAAATGAAAATGGATTGTATTGAAATGGCTACTCCAGAGGCCATCAAAGGAAAATTATGAGACAGTTGTCCCTTGTGAGGATACCCACAGAGGTGGGGCAACAGGGAAAATGTCTCCCTGGCAAGTCATGCACATTAAATGGGGTTAAATGGGTATAGCAGTTGTTATGGGGAAGAGAATTTGGGGATAAAGCAGAGAGAATATTTGGTATGGTGTAACACTTACTATGACACATTTAGGGGAAGGACCAAAGACATGTAAAGGGAGCAGGATCAAGGTGGATCTGGGAAAGACAAACATGGGAAAAATGAGAGAGAGAGGGAATAAAAGAGGCCATTCACATGTAAATAGGTTGTTGGTCTGTACACTTGCCTGAGGCCTGCACTGCACTGCGGTCTGTCCTATCTCCTTATTAAACTCTAACTTCTGCATGGGTACATTCCCAGTTACAAGTGTGCTTGTGTGAATGCCAGTGAACTTAAAGCTGGACTAGCATGCAAATACAATAAGAGGTCTGAGTAACTCAGGTGAGGCCATGAATGTCACCAGACTTGCAGGTCCTAGTGCTGCATGAGGTGCGACCAGTGGTTTAGGGGTCAGCTACTGTATGGGCTGAGTGTCTAAGACCAGGTACAGGGGAGACATGGGTATGTATGTAGTCCTTCACAACTGGCTTCCTTTAAACATAAACAAATTTAGGATTGGTAATGAAGATCACCTATTAGGAAAATAAGGAAATACTAAGTGCAACCAAAATAAGGTCTTTGAATCATTTGTTGATAAACACACCAGCATGTGTGTTCATGATGGTGCAGTTATTCAGATGTTATTCTGTGGCGATAGAGAAAAAAATTACAAGCAATGGCAGTAATCCCAGTGTCTTGCTAAAAATTAAATTTAGATGATACATATCTAACTAATTGCATTTCTAGGTAATCAAATTGCTCCCTATATAAAAAATACCCTACTATATTCAATTATAGAAGTTAGACTTCTTTGCTTACATCTCTAGTGTCTTCAGTAGTCATTAATCATGCTACTGCAAAATAGCTGAGGTATCTGGTCCAGAATTTCCTGTTTTATTAATGATTTTATTTCCTTTGATATCAATTATATTTCCTTTAAGAAAATAAAATGATGACAGAAAATGTGCATTTTACAGGTGTTATGATTTACATAGGAGAATTTCAGTTTTGCTAAAAAAAAAAAAGATAGTTATGTATTTTTTAGAAGTTGTTCCTAATTACACAGAAACTTCCTCCTGCAAGTCAAACCATACGGAAGCCAAAGCTAATAGGTGTTACAGCCCTTTCATTTCAGGATCGGCCCCGAAATAGGCTGGTGAGGAGACACAGGTCCCATAGCTTTCAAATTCAACTAAATGAACAATACTTTCAATACTATCTGAAAACTTATTCAGGACCAGCTTAGAAAACCTAGTAAACATAGATGCCAGGTCTATAATCAGTCCATGATGCTCCCTAGACACAATGTTTAAAAGTTGGAACTTAGGATGTTTAGGAGCTTCTGGAAGAAAGAGAGATGGTCTCAAAAGACCACTTAAAATGAAACATTTTCCTCTAAATCAAATTTTAGAATCTCCATTTTGCAGAAAATGCCAGCTGCTCATACCACTACAGGACTTTTTTTATTTTTTTTTTTCCCTTTTATTTTTCGTTTGGATTATTGAACAGAATTTTCCATTTCAAATCATGACAAATACATCTGTTTTAGGAAGAAGCAATCCTTTTTAGTATCTCTAAACATAAGACCAGAGTGCAGATCTCCTGATTTTTGTTTCCACAGCTGTTTATAAATCATAATTTAAATATATTAAGTATGTAGAGTCACACACACACACAAACACATATACGTATACAGTTTTGTCCATGTCCTGTGACCAGTCCACTTGAATGCTATAATTCCTCTGTTTTGGCTACCTACTAGAGTTTTCTTTCCCTCCTCCCCTCCTTCATACGATGGAAATATGTGCTCTTGCAATGAAAAGCTTTATTTCTGGGCATTTATGTCTGGTTAGGGTAACAGTTGCAAATGCACACTGAAGACAGACATATTTTTCTCAGTGGCTAGAGAAGAAGAGTACTGTGAACCTTCATCCACCACTGACATAAGATGTGACGTTTTTAGATATAATTTCTTCATCTGTAAAACAAAAATGATATTAACGTACTGCACATCAGAACATTAAGTTAGTTAATGCTGGGGGGAAAGAAAGCTTAAAAATAGTCAGATTAAAAGCACTTAAAAGATAAAGTAATATTACTGCTACAAATCAAAAGGCATTTGGGCTGAATACATCAAAGCATCTGTTTCTAACATCAGGACTCATGTAAAATGGATACCAAATTCCTAGTGGTCATTCCAGACTCTTGTTAAACCATCTGAAGGTTACTTGCACTTTTGGCACTCGCACCTTCTTAATTATATCTTGAATAATCTTGATGATTTAGAGTAGTTGTATATGTAGATAATCTTATAAATACAGAGAAGCAAAAAGACCAAAATTTTATCCAAAAGTAGGCTTTACATTTATGACTTTCTAATAATTTCAATAGCAACATGTTGTAGTATCATAGACATAGCCATCACGAATCTTAGGTCTGTATAAAAGCAGCCATTAGGAAGTGGAAATGCTAATAGGAAGTAACAAATATGAAACAAACCTGTTAAAATAATGAAATCCTATTGTAAACACCTGAAACCATTTCTGGACGAGCTCTTAAAGATTATTTCCACTTGAAGAAATGTCACCCCACTCTTAACAATGCATAGCTTTCACATTCATTTAACCTTCATTATGTAAATATTAAAAGATGAACCCAAAGTATGACAGATACCATTCAGCTATCAGGGCCTATCATTGCTTTTGTTTCCCAAATGAATCAAAATGATTCATATTTGCTTTAATATTTAAAATATGCTAAAATCTAAAACTTATGAAAAACGTTTAGATAAAAATGAGGAAAATCGCCTTTTGAAAGGCAATACTTTCAAAATCCAAATTTCTGGGGATGCCCTAAGGCAGGCAAAAAGTAATAACTTATATCCTTTGATCCATTTTGTACTATAACTTTTAAGCAGAATCTAAACCAGTGCTCTGATCCACAAGTAAAATCCAGAAGCCAAAATGCAGGACTCTCTGAATTCCTTAAATAACCTTCTCTAGTAAGGCTCAAATATCAATGCTGTCCTTTGTCACAATGGGTGGAGAGCCCATATTGTATTTACCTTTCTCTTAGCTGAATACCTGATTAAATGATGCACCTGATCTAAAAGCAGGAGAAAATTTAAAAATCCTTAATGAAATGAGCTGAAATAAACAAACAAACAAAAAAATCCCTGAAAACTAAGCTTCTACTCACTCTACAATTTTGTGAGCATGTGTTTTGCTTTGCTGTAGTTGCAGCTATATTTACATTGGTGGCTTCAGTGAAATGCTATTTCAGACATTCCCAGCTGCCTTTCTTCACTCCTCCCTTCCCCTAAGTGAGCATCAATTAAAAATTCTGAAGGGAAAGACAACCTCGAAATCAACACAAAGATAACTTCAGTTTCGCAGACAGAGCTATCTAATTCAACAGGACAACAACACACAACTCTGAATGGGTAAGAGTAAGAATCAGGTCTCAATTCACTGTACAGTTTCACATTTATTTTCTGTAGGTCATCGACCTTGTGTTTTTAGTTTTCCTAAGTCATTATTTACTCAAAATTGGAACTGATCGCTCTTTTTTTTGCCCTGTTAGTGAAGTCCTTTCAATTCAAACCACTCTCTCTCTCAACACTCCTTTGCTTTGTCTGGATTTGCAAACACCCAACATAGCACAAAAGTGCTCACCTCAGCTCTCCTCAAAAAGGATTTTTTTTTTGTTTAAGTTGGGTATATTCTTACGACAATTTTACGTTCAAATGTACAAACAAAAAACATACTTTGAAAAATATAAAATGAGTTTAAATGATGACAATTGTTTTTACAGATTTACTGTAGAACTATGAACGACTGTTTGGCACAGGCATTAAAATGAGAAGTAGCAATTTTGGCATTTCTTCTTCCTTGACCAATGGTTAGAATTTACATTTTATCAGTTATGCATCTGTTGACTGATCTTGGAGTAAAACTTGTCAGTAATTCTTTGCTAAAATATACAACCCTGTTCAGAAAAAAAAATAAAATAAACAAAATAAACAAAACAAACAAACACACTATTTGTCTTATATTCAGAAGCATCAAATTGTAACCATTATTTACTTGCAACTGTGTACAAAACAACCAAGGGAGTGAAGTATGAATCACTATAATCATATAAAGAGGATAATACTTGCAGCAGTAATGAGACATATGATAAGGAACAATAGGAATTGCGATTTTACTTGGCTAAAAATCTAATAAAATAGTCTCTCAGAATTAAATTATAGTCTATTACATAGCACAGAGCTTTTCAAAATTGCAAAACTGCTGTCTTTATTTTATTATTCACCCTGAACTAGCAGCTCCCATAAACTTTCCAAATTCAATTGCTCTTACCCACCCAATTTTCCCATCTAATTTGTATTAATCCAATCACAGAACTGAATGGTTCCCTAGTGAGAATGCAGGTCCTTAAGAGAAAAGGTTAGATGTAGTTAAGGTACTTAATAAAGACATCATTCTTTTCTCATAGAAATAAAATTAATAAATTAGAAACCTTTACCTTATATGGTCAAATTTTGGTGGATATTTCCATATTTGAGTGTGTGAAATGGGCTTGCTATAAATAGACTAGTAACAGTAAACAGAAACTCCAATTGGTATTCTTCAAGATGTTTATAGATTTCTAGCAACCCATGCACCTAGACAAATCAAAAATAGCACTGCAAAATCAGCTAAGCCACTGAGACACGTGTACATGAGAACACACGAGGATGGGACCCAGCCAAAAAAAATCAGAAGAGGGTTGTTCAGATAAACGAGGAAGGCTGCAGTTTTCTGAGGTATGTTGCACCTCATTCACTTTGTCCTAAGGAACTTCATCTTCAGAACCATCAGTATATTTTACCAAGAAAGATTCAACAATTACCTTTATTCCCCTCTTTGTTCATTAAAGTACTTATGGAGTATGTAGGAGATGGTACTAGAATTTGCATGAAGCGCAGCTGTCCTCTTTTGAAGCAGGCAGTAGTCAAACTGAGGAAAAAAGTGTGATGTGGCAGCTAGTAACACCAAAGATTCCCTTTCAAATCTAAGACGTTACAGCATCTGAGATTGCTTGAAGCAGCTGTATGCTGTGCTGGACTGAGGGAGTTCTCCAGGCCTCCCATGGTGCAGACCAGGCTACGGTTCAGGTAAAGGAAGATTTATTTACTTATTCATTTTTAACTTCCAGACATGGATAGTAACAGGTACAGCTTTTTTTTTCCTCTCTTTTTTTTTTTTTTAACCTTTTTGTAGCACACTGCTACTGCTCCTTCAGAAGCACTGAGAATAAGGAGTGCAGTAACTTAAATAAGAAAAAGCAAAAAAGACTATAGACATCAGGAACTTGACATTATCTTGGCTGTATCAGTAGTTTGGCCAAGAGGCTTCAGCAGCTCAACACCAAGAAAAAGAAGAGAGGATGAAGAGAGATGAAATCTTCATAGATTAAGTTTCTTCTCATTCAGACATTGCATTCTGAACTGGAATGGCCTTTCACTCAGACATTGACAATGACCTTCATTACAAATGCAATTCAATTGAATTCAATTTAACTGTTTAAGAAAAATGAGGCTTATTATTTGCTTCCTCATTTGCATGATATAAAATCATTACACTCCTTGCTGGAACCAGTTAATACCTGTAATAAGAACACTCCTCTGTCAGTATTAGACCCACTGCCTTAAATCCTCTCACATACCTGTGCTGTTGTCCTCCGGCATTCTTTACTGGAAAATACATCCTAAAGGCAAGTCAGCACCACTCAACTGAATCACTCTTTAAATTCTTCATAGAAATACCAAGCAAAAAATGGAGCTAGGAAGAACCTAACACCTCAAGAGAAGTCTAGCTTTCTTAAAAGCATATTTCAGCTCCATTTAATAAATATTCTGGAGTCTTGGGGGGGTTGGGGGGGTGGACAAACAGACAAAACCAAAATAAAACAGATCTACTGTGACAAGATAAAAGAATTCATAACATGATAATACGTAAAAGTATCTTTGTTAAAGTATCTTTAAAAGTATCAGTATATATGTGCCAAAAAAATGTGCACAATGGTCTGTAAAACAGGTCCCAATATGTTTTCTGTCTCCTAAATAAGTAATGTGTATTTCAGTAAGTTATTTCTGCTATTTTCTGCTACTAGGGTACATATATTTTTGAGATTACTTAGCAAACAGTGATGTATTAAATATATTTAGGGTCCACTTGGGTGATGAAATGACAGAACTCTTATTATTATATATTGTTATTCCAATAAACTGTCTTTATACTGTTTTAAACCTGGAGACAGATGGACAAATTCAATACTGTTTTAAGTACAAAATTTCAGAGGAAATACATATCTTAACTCATTATTGAATTTTCCCTAAAAGGTCCTTTATTTCTTTTATGCCAAAGGTCCTTTTAGTCACCTATAAGCCTGCATATAATGGTGCCTACAGACTAAATATAAGATGAACGCTGAACATCAATGGGAAAAATGTCTCAAAAAGGGAAAATAAATAAAAAAATAAAAAATTAAGGGATTCAAAGGATATTGTTCTTGGCAAATTTTCTCCTTGGTGTAACAATTAAAATTCTTGACAATGTAGGGAAGGAAAAATTGTTAATTATTACTATCTCAAAAAATAAATAAAGGAGAAGATAAGTAAGGAAACACTCATCTAAGCATCACATTCCTACCTAAGTTAAAGCAGCCCTAAGTAGTAAAAAGCAGAAGCTTTGAATAACCCTTTTTCTCCTTTATCTTTACTATCCATATGACAGAATTATTAACAACATTTCATCTAGAACTTCATGATCGCCCAACATTATCTTCTGCATCCCTGACTTCTACCTGGGACATCTCAGAACTCTGACCCACAGCTCTGTTAGATCTAGGAGGAGTAGCACTTTACAGAAGCCTCTCTCCTTTTTAATTGCAGATTTCCAAATTAACTGGAGCTCCTGAATTAGGTGACTTAGCTACTGCAACTAAATGCTCGGAGCCAAGTAAGAAGAACATAGAACTGAATATTCAGATCAGTTCAACCTACTTCTGGACAGCCGTACATCATTCTGTATTTCCACAGACAAAAAAATTGGAAATAACAATCTCACATTTTGCAAGACTGTTATGGCAACAGTCAGAATATGGAAAAGCAACTGCCTTAAAAAAAGCCCTTGGTATATCAGTATGATCCCAAATATTTTCAATGGACATACATATAAATGATATACCATTTAGGAATTAGTTATCAAACACTCCTTTCCTTTCCTTTGGAAGGTTTCTATAGCAAGGACTCCCAGGCAGATCTAATCTAAACAAGAACTGAAAACACACACAGCATTAACTGCTAGGACTTGCTTGATACTTTAATTTCCAATAGACTTAGGTATTCAGATGCCTAAAAGACAGCAGCTTATTATTCCATTTAATTGTGGTCTTAATTGTGGCACTTAATTGTGGTCCAGGGCTGATGGTATTAAATGCCATTTCTTTAATCCATTTTGAATATATTCTTTTACAAAAGAAAAATAATCAACCTCTCTGAAACAGCACTTCTTTTACTTGTATTTTGTGGAAGTAAAAGAGGGAGTAACTTTTCATGTTTATATTACATTATACACACAAAGTGAGTAAGAGAAATGGACCGCTCAGCATCTAGGTAACAAGAATGGACTTTTGGAACTTGTGTGAAGGTCATAAACTAAAATAGACAATTATCAGCTGAATTTTAAAAGCTACACAACACTTCTCTGAGGCTTTTCAAATCAGAACTAGCATAGTTCAAAATTCAGATCTCAAAATCTGAAAATACTTTTTATCTCTGGAGTAGGTCAAAAATATTTGTAAAATACTAGCATATTTTCTTCATTTTTGCAATTTATTTTTCGGTGGTCGTTCTCCACATAACTGGTTACTTAAACTACATTATTAAATAATTATAACAGGTCTTTTTGTTTGTTTGTTTCTTTGTTGTTGATTTGTTGATTTTATTTTTATTGAAATCAAATGAAATAATATGTATCTTGTTAGTCATGAAGTTTAGGTATCTGTGCAGAGGTGTGGGTGCCTGCCCATGCCAGTGACAGTATGCCACTCATGTCTGAGAGAGGATGGAAAGACCTCTTCAAAATAAAAAAAAAAAAAGCTCTTCAGCTTTTAAGCAGCTAGCTGAAAAGAAATACATGACCATGCAAATGAGAACCAGGCAATGCTGTCAATCAGTTCCCTGTAGCCAGAGAACTTAAAACACATGATGATTCTTAATGACTTGGTTTCTTTGGCAAAAAAATGAAATAATTGTTCAGGTCCCTGAGAGATCCACGATTCTCAATACTTAAATGCTTTTTAATCTGGATTTGTTGAATTATATACGGATTTGAGGAATTCATAATCTTCAAGCATGAGGATTAATCAGCTAATACCAAGTATAAACTGTCCCATGAATATATTGAAACCCAGGTATGACAGTTCACAAAGTTTTAATAAAAAACAAGATTAAACAAAACTGTTAGGAGGAAAGGTACTCTATCATTTAAAACAATCTACTGAATCTACCAAAGATATTTCAAAATATCTTTGGCATAAGGAACAAATAATAAAATGACTACACGCAGCACTAATTTAATCAAAATGTTCCTGAAAAGCTCAGCTAAGTGTCCCTCACAATGACATACCCAAATGCTCGTACAAAAAGTCAGTAGAAAGAAAATGGCACTTAGGATAATACAGCATCTAAAACTGCACTACCACATGACCTCTGGGTAAATCATTTACATATAACACCATGCCATTTGCTGTGCTGCTCAGTGAAATAAGTGGTGCAGTTACAATGACAGCCTCAACAAATAGCACCGGCAATATACACTGAGATTTAGGGTCAGACTCTGCCATTATGCGGTATCTTACATAAGCGGTTCACAGCTGCTAACTGCTTGGGAAGTAAGCTGCTGTAGAATCTATTCCATGCAAAGAGCAGAATAAGGTTTCTACAGAGCAAACCGACAAATCGGTTTATGATTTAAAGCAGGATAAATTCCCCGTTTCAAATCTGCCTGATGCATTAGGCTAAAACCAGAAGGAAGGCTTATACAGTGACTGAAATAGCTTAAAAAATAGATCAGATTTTTTCCAGATGTAAACTTATGAACCAAGTCAAGATCTACTGAGGCAACATAAAAGTATTTCACTGATTTCTGGGGTCTCAGGATCAGTCCTTTTCTCCTTGAAGCTGAATGTGCATCCTTCACCTGTGGGGAAAGCAACCTCTTTAACTTCCGCTAAGGTACAATAAAATCCACCTGACTTCCAAATCAGGACAAACTGTTTTTTCCTATCAGTCTGCCTTTTTTGTAGTTGCAGTACAACAGAAGGATGAAGGATGAGAAATGCTACCATTCATCTCCAACACACTGATGCAAAAAGGGAAGCAACTCTGGAACCTTCCTCAAGAATACAATGGTAGCTGAAGGGCACATAATAAAGACTAGTCCAAAATAACCAGAAATATCATTAAATCCTCCACCATGTGAAAGATGACGTTACCCTTATAATTGGAAATCATAATTAAAGGGCAAGCTGTGCTTCAGATAGATTCTAGTTTTTCTTACTCTCGATCCCCTGATTCACACAGTTTGGTGTCCATCACAGGCACTCACACACACATCAGTCTGCCCCTTGTTATTGTGCCACATCTTTCCCAAGTGATTTGTTTGAGAGAGACACCTCTGAAGCACAAGAAGTGTAAGGGAAAAGAAATGGGAAACATTACAGCACCTGATCTTGAAAGACTTCGGTGCAATCACTTTTCATTGATCATTAAGATCAGTGAGCTGGCATGACAGTTTATAATTGTTTCTGCAAAGGAAATTTTTGGTTGCAATGAAGAAGAATTTTAATTCTGATAGAAGTAGTACATGGGCAAACATTATTGATTATACCAGTGAATTTAACCCGACTTTTTTTTTTTTTTACTGCTTCATCCTTTTTTTGTTGTTGTTGTTTTAACAGCTCATTTTGTCATTTGCTAAGATGTGTTATTTCACATATATTTAGATTTTTTTTTTAATTTAAAATTAATTTAAAATTAAAATTAAAATGAGGGCGGCCCTCAACAAATATCATAAAGATTTCAAAACCAGCAGAATTTGATATAATTTTTATACACAGTGAACCTGTGGCACTATATTTCAACTCTCATGATGATGAGATCTTAATATTTCATAAATGTTCTTCCTTACTTTATGAAATTCAGGTAATTATCTAAAAAGCAGTCTAAGTAAAAAACTTTGTTGAATAACCTGGTTCCCTGGCATATTCAAGTGGACTTACATAATCAAATCTTGCAGAATTATTCAAATGTTTGTCCGTATTGTTTGTGTTCTCCAGTTCTGTCCTGGTTTCAGCTAGGATAGAGTTAATTTTCTTCCTAGTAGCTGGTGTGGTGCTGTGTTTGGGATTTAGGATGAGAATAATGTTGATAACACACTGATGTTTTAATTGTTGCAGAGTAGTGCTTACACTAAGCCAAGGACTTTTGAGCTTCTCGCTCTGTCCTGCCAGTGGGTAGGCAAGGAGTGCAGCAGGAGCTGGGAGGCAACAGAAGCAGGACAGCTGACCCAAACTGGCCAAAGGAGTATTCCATACCATCTGACATCATGCTGAACAATTAATATGGGGTGGTTGGCCGGGGTGCGGGGACCAGCTGCTCAGGGCTATCCCTGGGCATCGGTCAGCGGGTGGTGAGTAATTGCATTGTGCATCACTTGTTTTGTACACATTATTATTAGTAGTATTATTATCATTATTATTTTCCTTTCTTTTCTGCCCTAATAAATTGTCTTTATTTCAAATCGCATTTTTTCTGATTTCATTTTTTTCTGATTCTCTTTCCCAACAAAGACAGGGAGTGGGGAGGGTGAACAAACGGCTGTGTTAAATGCTGGCTTAGATGCTGTCTGGGTTAAACCACAACAAATTCTGATATATTTTCTTCTTAAGATTAATGCATTTACATTTTCCCATTTATGGACAACCATGTGATAAAAAGGAAAACTAAGTGTACACATACAAAAGTAATAATGATAATAAAAATAATTTATTTTTTAAATTCTTATTCAGAACAGAATTATCCTTTGCCAGGAGGTGTTTCATTGCCTTTTCTGTTCAAAACAAGAGTCTCATTTTTCTAATGACACTGTTTTATGTGAAAACAGTAACTTTGAGGTAGAGCACTTATATCATCACAGAAATCGGTTCAATGATATCATCACTGGTAGCAGTGTTGAATAAGTGTTAAAAGGCTTGCTACTAGTTGTTTTGTTTCTAACTCCGTAATTAATCATTTGCATGATTTTATAGCTTTTTTAAGACTATGGTATAAGATTTGTCCTTATATTTAAAGCAGAATAAAAAAGACCTGACTGAAGCTCCTTCCATTAATACAAAGGCCGCAAATAAGGTAATTATTTTGCCATGTTATTTAAAATAATTGAGTTGTCTTAAGTGTGCACCTAGATATCAAGCAGGTGTTTTTATTCCAGGCTTTTTTTTTTAAAAAAAAAAAAAAAAACACTTTCTCTGATCTGTTGCAATTAACTGTCAAGAGAAAAAGAAATATTAAATGTTTCTTTAAAAATAATTTCCATTTTCTCACATTATGTCCTAGAAATCCTACTTTTGCATTTTTCCCCCCAAACCACAGACTTGTCATGTTTATGTCACTTTGAAATACATATGGAACAATACAAGAAAAAAAAAGTCAGGTAAAATATCCCACAATATATTGCTATGCCAATAGACAAATACAAAAATGATGTTACAACCTGGCTGTAAAGAATTCAGCAGAAATTGAAATACAATACCACAATCACTTTTCTGACATTCTTCTGATTTTACAGATAACTTTTTGTAACAAAATGAATAACTGCACTCTCTAGCCTTACATAAATCACATTTTCCTTTTTTATATTCAGTGCCTTGCAGTTTCTTCACTCTAGCTCCTAAACTGTAGGGAAAAAAATCCTCAACACAAGCATAATAGGTCAACTGTGAACTTTGTGTCTTCTTACATATTCACATTTGAGACTTTTTATCAATATTACTAAATATTTTGTTGCCTTCAGTTATCATCTTTCTTGTATTCTTTTTGCCTTCCCAACATGTCTTATTTCTGCCACAGTTCCTTACTTAAAACCTAACTATGAAGCAAATGCTAAAGAAAAGACTGTTTTATTCAATAAGATATCTATTGTCTGGAACAACGACAAATTGCAAACTACGAGCTCCAAGAGTTTAAAACTTGAATTATTCTTTGGGCTTTTATATATATTCATATATATAAATAAAATCAATAATATTAAAATATGCATTAATTAGAATCATAATGCTGTAAATCAACTTTTACTATTATATACATAGCTGGACTTGTACATACCATAGAAAAGTACAATTTGAGATCTAACTCTTGTAAAGAACCTAAATTATATTTCTTAAAGAAAATAACAGATTTCTAACGTGAAAACATTAACTGAGTATTTAGTCCACTTTAAAGCATACTGTCTTTATCATAATGACTACCATAAACCATTAAACAGGGCTGGTGATTTTAGTCATGGTGAACGAGGCATAAAGTGCACAACATGAGCTGTAGGGTAATTCCTCCTAACTAATGAGGAAAATGGAGATGAAATAATACATTCTTCTGGTGAAGAAAGCGGGAAATCATTTCAAGGATTATTTCTAAATGATTCCAGGAAAAAAAAAAAAAGGACAAAAATAATGAGGAAGTAAAAATGATTAGCCATAGAATTTCTACACCACTCTGTCAAAAAGGTTCCCTTAAAAATAACATATTAAGGCAACCAATCTTATATTAAATAGTATTACATTACATTCAACCTCTATCATAAAGTGCCAGTTTGATTTCTACTCTCCTATCAGCATCCCGATTCTTCTCAAGGCACCCTACCCATACTGAAAAAAAGGTCAGTCTCATATGAATGCATCACCAAATGAAAATTACTCCCGTTCTTTTAAGAAAAATAACACGCTCAGCTATTACTATGGCTGCTATCAATGTTAGGCCTACCTTCAAAGCACACCTTGATGACATTAATCCAGAATTATTTCATCTGCAGCTAGGGATAAGCTTAACATAATGGAGCCTTTCTAAATTCAGGTTGATTAAAACAGCCCTGTGAATGCAAACCAAGCTAAAAATAGGTGCTAAATTACTTTAATCTTGTTATTGAATAGAAACAAAACATCATGAAATGAAACCAATTTATATTACACAAATTGGTTTCTCTACTCCAAAAGATCAAAAGAAATGGCAGGGCTTTTTTTTTTTTTTTTGGGTGTGAGGGAAGGACTTGAGCTTTAACCCTACTCATATACAGCTGTGTGTTTTACAGAAAGATGAGTGTTAAAAGACCATGTGCAAACATAGCCTACAGATTTTAAGATTTAAATTGGATCCTCCTGAAAAAGACTAATTAAATCAAACACTGTCAATAATATTACATGTCTAGGCTCACCTACCCTTGGTGAAAGCAGCATGGAGGGCTGCCTGTCATTCGAAAAAGATGATGTATTTTGCTCAAAAATTATTCATTGGCAGGCAAACACGTCTTTACATTCATTATCCAGCTGTAGCCTCAGTATAGACCTTACTGCCCAATTCACAGTACAGTTGAAAGAGAATATGGGCACTATGCTCTGCAGTCTCACAGATATGTAGAAATACAAAAAGATGCACAACAGCTTTATCACAGCTTTATCACATACTAAGAAAACACACAGACAATATGCTTCCAAAGAGATAGTTGTTTCTTCCCTGGACTGTTGAAACATCACAAAGTATTGCAGCACATGGGACCATCTGACTGCTGTTCTCCTTGGATGACCTGCTAGTGCTCAGACTAAGCTTTAAACACATACACAAGTATATATTTACTGCAAGTTTACTGCATGACTTGTCACTGAGCAGCACTTGTTACACACAACATACATAACCTCTACGTAAACCATTTTCTCATATGACAGTTTGTGCAAGTGGTCTTCAAATGTCTCAAATGCCTTTAAATGTCTCTCAGGACTAGAAAAGAAGGGTTAGATGGCCACCCTTTCAATTGGGGAGCTTTCAGTTAACCTGTGTAAAAATTCATCTTCATACAAAACAGTGCTCCCATCCACTGTACAGGAAGAGTGACCTCTATCCCTTTCTGTATGGTTTCTGTAGAACCACTAATAGTGGTCTGGAATACTTCTACATAGTCATCCTTGTATTACTTCATACATTAAATGAAAGATATATCTCTCCTCTCAGTGCTTTGCTAGTCATGCTAAGATATGTATATGCTGAAGTCAGCTCAGCTCTTCTTCCATTTCAGGGTGTTAGACAGATATGTTGATAGGAAAAGAACAGTGAAATAATATATAAAACTAAAACTCAACATAAAATTGTTCTGCATTATTCATAAACTTCAAGAAAAGTGCCCATAAAAAAATTTACATATAACACACACAGACTTCAGGAGGACTTTAACTCTTCTAACAATTAAAAGCATTGATAATATAAGAATGTGATATGCCATTATTGTAAAGAGATTTTTCAAAGGTCTTTCAAACTTAAAATGGTGAAGCTGTTTTATATAACGGCAAGGAAATGCCTGAGGACTTGATGATCCTCAAGTAAAAGCAAGAAAACATTGAACCCAAGAGTACAAATGCATCATAAAGATTAACATGCTTTAGACAGTCAGTCTTAAAACATATATAATTTGGTTTTGTTAGAGCCTTATTTGGTTAAATTCTTGGGTTCAGTTCTGTGTAAGAAGATATCCACATGCATACCCATTTCTCACACAAAGATTAAAGGCCAAATGATACATGAAAAGTCTTCATCATCAAAGCACTTCAGTCAAAATTTAATATGATCATTCTGTTGGAACAATCAGCCACCGAACTCATTCTGAAGTCAGTCTAGATAATCTTATGTAAGATAAAAACTACTTAAAACCCTCAAACTGAAATCAGAATCTTTTTTTCTTGGGGGAGGTGGGGGAGAGGATCTGACTCTAACCACCCATATACTCTGTCACTCTAGAGGTGATTTCTCTACAGAAGTCTTGAGAAAAACTGCAGAAATATGCATGGAGGAAGCTTCTGTCATAGTACATACTATAGCAACTTCAAATCTGTATGACACCTTGTTATTGCAGTGACTGACAATTCAGAAATGCTTTATATAGCTTAAATTCTCACTACGTGGCCTATGAATGACCTCCTAAGCAGAGTTACAAAGACAAATCTTAGAGACTTTTTTTTTCACATCAATTAAATTGCATTTGAGAATTTATCTAAGGTTATTTATGTGAAACTTCAGTCATAACTGTTTAAATACTCTTTATAAGGAGACTCCATGATTCACACAAGTACTTTACCTTTTCTTTTCCTTTGCAACAAAAAATCTCCATTTGTAGCTCAATTACAGCATTGTTGTACTCAATGTCAATCATTGTCCTTTTATTACTAGAACTTTAATTAAAAAATTAATTATATCAAATAACTGAAAACATTTAATAAATCGGTATTTCATTCAGGTTTCATTCAAGCTTTTAACAGGAGAAAAGTGTTTTTATATTGACAAATGTAAATGCACATTCAGCTACCCAACAACCTTTCCAGCAACTGTTATTAATACAGAGAAATATTCAGCTAATTCACATTAAGATATCATGAAGTCTATTTAGCAAACTTGGATGCAAAATGTTATGTTTCGATTAAGTCAGCACTTCTAAACATTCTCAAGCCTTACACACACTAGGCTTTTAATGTTGCATTCAGTCAGCCTCCTGCTTGCTTTCTCATCAGTGTAGTACCATTGCATAAACGTAGTCCAAAAAAAAAAAAAAAGAGACAAACATAGTGCATTTTGCTGAACAGCCAAAATAATTTCAAAAGAGCATGCTTCAAGTGAGGTATTCAATGAGCAGTCATTAATTCTGAATTCCTTAAATCAGAATTTTACTCTTATCGCATATTTCTGTGCTTATAAATAAAGACCTTGGCTCTCTTTTACTCCGTGTGGGTTGTCATCTCACTGTGCACTTGACTTAGCATCAGTCTTCTTCACTGGAAGCTCTACATTCAGTTTTAATCTAATATTAATGATTATTACTAAAAAGCCAGACAGAAAAGTGACATAAAGAAATGCAGCAGAGAGTCAAATATGAACACAGAGCTTGACAAAAGGATTATTGTCATCACTTATGAAGATCAGAATTACACAGCAGCAAATCAACCTATGCATCTTCCTGGATGCCACTATGGCCCTTTTTGATTGTCTGTGTGAAAGGGTTCCAGAAGTATCTATAGGATTGAACACAGAAACCAGTTACCAGAAAACAATTGGCCAAAGAGAGGTAATGCATCTGAACTCTCAGACAGAAAGTCTGTAAAAATTTCCCAAGGACTGACAAGCTCTGGAGACCAACTGTCCTGTTGATACTGCAAGAGCCAACAAATATGCAAAACCAAACGTCTGTCAGATGTACAAGGCCATGGTACACACAACCATCAGCGCCCAGCTGAACAGCTCAGATTACATCTAAGAAGGCCAGTACATGCAGACATCATATACATATCATATACAGAGCTGAATGAGTGAAAGGGCCCCCTGAAGTTCTTTATGGACACCAAACAAGAAACCTGTGGCATGCCAAGGAAGCACTCTGCTTCTGGCTATACAAAAATATTTGCACCGTTAGCCATGCAAAGGAACTACAAGCAGGTGCATAAGTACTCTGTGTAAGCAAATCAGTAAACATGTTCCGTGAATTATTCTCTGTTATCAATAATAATGGCTTGATTTTCTTAATAATAATAACTTAAAGAATAAAAGGTGTTCTAAGTTATATTGGTTGTAATTTGTGTATCCCCTCAATTTGTTCTCCCATAAGGGAATTTACATCACCGTCAAAAGGTAGTATTATGGCTGTTTAGAGATGAAAGCAAAAGAAGCATGATCTTAACCAGCTAGTTTTCCAGGTCTCTGTTAGAGAAGATAATAGCCAAGAGCAAAGCTTGAACAGTGAGCTGGCATTCTTCGAGCTCCTAGGAAAATGGTTATACTGCCAAACGCAATCTTCCCAGCTGCCAGCAAGGCTTGGTAAATCCAGAGTCCTGTAACCTTGGACTGAAATTAAATCCTTGAAGACACAAGCCTAGGTTTTCAACAGAGAACAAGGTGCAGATCAGAGGTAAAACAAAAGAATAGTATTCTGACAGAATTGCCTTTGTAGGGCAAACAAAAGCAGAATAGTAATTTTTAGAGTTTAGAATACTTGAATTGAAACAAGCTGCTGACTCAACATCACTGACAGCAGATGCTTAAGACAGAAAAGGTTCAGAGTTTGAGACTGTAAAACACAAAATGTAGCTGCTTATTTTCTATTATTAATCACAGATGTCTGTTGAATTGCCTTAGTGTAGGTAATAAAGAGCCCACCAAAACCTCAAAGTAAAGCATGAACCCATCTTCCCCACTCTTTTTCTTTTATATCTATCTTGGCCACGTATGATTAGCATCATTGAACTGGATGGTCCCAGGTTTGCTTTATCTTCCTTAAAAACAAGAACTGACATCACGTGTTTAGATATATTTTCAGACGTAACCAGTCAAGCATCTGAAATTTCACAGCTCATTTTTTTCTAGTCGCAGAGGTAAGATTATTAACCACTGCAGCTGCAAGAAAATAAAAGCCAAAGATACAGCCAAAGACTTTAAATTTAAACCACTATACTACAGCTTTGCAGCTTATCTATTATCACACTTGTACATGATGTCACATTAATCTCTAATTAATCATTCTCACCATAAGAAATTAGATGGGACTTTCTGTCCTGCAGAAATAACCCTGCTACACAACGCCAGTGAGAACCGTGGGCTAACTTTTCTATTAGAACAAGTGCAGCAATACTAGAAACTATAAGCTGCAATTATAGCCACAGAAAATATATTCCTTTGTTTCTCATTTAGAAAATGTTTTCCATATATTAAATTCACTGGTTCTAAAGTCTCCTTCATTTGTTCACCGCAACTGTTTACTTCTGTTTTACCCTGTCTACTTTCTGCTTGTTCAGCACAGTCCCAAACCTCCCTCCAGAGCAGTGAGAACGTATTGGGAAATAGACTGAATCAAGTTAATGGTCATGCTTGCTGCATTTATGATGCATCAAAGAGTTGTAAGAGGAAACTGCAACTATGGAGACAAACTGTTCCTTCATTTTAGCTCTCTTTTAAAAATTATTTATTTAATTTTTATTTCCCAAATTGTGTGTATTCATCCACAGAACATCTGGGGGAATTCCCCTGGGGTAGTAGGAATTTTCAGTACTTTTTTTTTTTTCCCCTCCATGTTTTATGACTTCTTTTTGATGAAACTGAAAAAAAAGCATTTGATTCCCCATAGTTAGGGGATATATTCCCTTTAATAATTCTTATTTAAGGAAAATAAACCAGCATATAGTAATACTAAATTACAATGTATACTTTAGAAGAAGACCACCTACCAAATTACAAAGTCAAGCTCGTCAGCAGAAGCCAGTCTAGTCTATGTTTCATTTTCTAACATCACATCTGATGTCTTCCCTGTATATTACTGTATATAATAGAAATGAATACAAGTTATCATTGATTCTCTTTACTGTTACCAAATGTCAGGAAGAAATAATACAGAATACACTGGACAATCACTAAAAGGAAAATTTTCGAAAGAAATTAAGGAATTAACAGGAATAGAGGCATGAAAATAGCATGGGGGAGGGGAGCAGTTGCTATCTTTATTATTATTCTGTTCAAATTATATTGTTCAGCTTATTGCTTTTTAAAGCAGGAAATTCTTTTTGGTCAATATTTTGCTGTGAACATATTCAAAATCAGAGAGTATGATCTGACTTAGGACATGACTTAGTTAACCACATATGAATGCAAAACTTAACCACATATGAATGCAAAACTTAAGTGCAGTCATTACTGATTTGCATTGGACACAAGCTCTTTCTTCCTAATTTATATGGAAGAAGAAGAAAACAAAACAAAACAAACCTATGAAGACCCTCCTCCATTTGCAAACACCTCAACTACCTACTCAGATCATCCCAATGCCCTCAATAAAATGCAACCACCATGACCAGAACACGTTACAGTAGCTTGGTAGAGCCATCTACTGATTAAAGAGAAGAAAGGAGTAACAACAAATTATTCCTTTGTTGATTTCAGAGTACGCAAAAAGCCTATATAAGGAGCATATAATTACTGGAAAAAAGTAATTACCATTCTGCAATTTGCTAACTCCTGATAAAACTGTATACCACCTCTGGACAGATTCAGTTCAGTAATGCACAGTTACAATTTGATTCTTTTAAATCTTCAGAGCCATTTATTTAGACAAAGTGAGTCTCACACACTTTTTTTTTCATGCTCTTAAGATTCACAAAGGTTACAACATAGGATAAAGTCTGGTTTAGTGCATTTAACACTTTCTGGTTGGTGTTTCAAGCTTTAAATGTAAGTGCCTTCTGTCTACTGTAAAATTAACATTTTGATTTTGCCACAGTAGTGTTCTTTGTAAAAAATAATACAATAATCAGCAATAAATATCATCCCTTATTCCACAATGTTTACTGCATATAAAATACAAATTGTGTATTTCAGAAGCTTGATTTGCTAGTAAGATAAAAGATTTGAATTCTTATATCTTATTTTTTCTTGGCTGGACTATTACCGCAACCCAGTGCAATGGCAGGCAGTAAAAATACCATGTCTGTCCTAATATACACTATGTCAAGATAAAAAAAAAATGTTCTGTGCTTCTAAAGTCTTATTCCCTACTTATAGTATTTTAATTCCTTATCTTTGCTTAAAATATAATGGGAAGAAGGTGTCAAATAAAAGAAGAATTGGAACAGGAGATGAAACACACTAGATGACCCCTAAGAGTAAAGCACTATATAGTATAGTTACGATGTATGTGATTTACTGCAAAAAGTTCATACAGTAAGATATAGTATTAAAGTTATTGGTAAAATACTAAATTTAAAACTACAAGCATTATATTGTCAACATGCACATCCTGATTAAATTGTAAGGAAATACAAGAGTTAATATTTCTGCAGTGTTACCTGGGTCAAGAACATAGCAGTTTGTTTCCCAGTTTTTCTTATTAAAAACTTATTGTTTTATAATTTTTGTTTCACACTTCAGTGAAGTGAAAGGAAAAGGTGGAGGAGGAAAGTTCATGATTTTGCTGTCATTACTATTTGACTGAAGACCATATTTTTATGTTAACAGAACAGATACATTTTGATAACCGTTTCTTGGCAACAGAAATTAATTTTAACCCACAGTGAAGTACATAAATAGATAAAGAGACCGCATAACTGTGGTACTGCCAAATATTTTGCAATTTCTGTAACTCTTCTTAGAAATATCTTACTGTTCAAATTTTAATAAAATCAACATGATTAAGGTATATTTTTCCACATCTGTGGATTATAGAATAATAGTTAATAAAAGGTTCTGAATCACATTGCTTACATAAATAAATAAGAAAAACACACTGTATATTCTATGGATAACCACATGAGTTTGCTGAGTAGTTTGGCAAGAGGAAAGGACATTCGTATGAGCAGGACTTGCAAACCTCATAGATTTTTAAATGCAGAGAGAGATACAGACATTCTTGGGTTGACAGACAGACTTGGGTTTGGAGAGCATCTCATGTATGGTGTCACGATTTTGGTTGGGACAGAGTTAATTTTTCTGTAGAGGCTCACACAATGCTGTGGTTTGGGTTTTTGATGAAGATAGTGGTGATAAGGCATTGATCTTTCAGTTGCTGCAGAGCAGTGCTTACACAGAGCCAAGGCCTTTTCTGTTCCTCATGCTGCCCGGCCAGCAAGGAGGCTGGGGGTGCACCAGGAGCTGGGAGGTGACATAGCCAGGACAGCTGGCCCAGGCTGGCCTTACAAATATCCCACATTATATTGTGTCATGCTCAGCAATAAATGCTGAGGTAAAGGAGGAGGAAGGGGGAGACATTCAGAGTGATGGTGTCTGTCTTCCCAAGAAACCATTATGCGTGTTAAGCCCTGCTTTCCTGGAAGTGGCTGAACACCTCTCTGCCAATGGGAAGTAGCAAATTAATTCCTTCTTTGCCTTGCTTGAGCACATGGCTTTTGCTTTACTTGGTAAACTGTCTTTATCTCACTTGCACTTTTACCTTTCCGATCCTCCCCTCCATCTCATATGGGGAGAATGAGAGAGCACCTGGGTGGTGCTGAGCTGCCTGCCAGGACTAACCCACACCACAAGAAGATAAGTCTTGCTTAAGAATTATCTTGCTGATGAAAGTCGTATTATTTTTTGTCAGCCTTTCAGGGCTAGAAATACTCAACATGATGGACTACTACAGAGGATGTAGAGTGCTGAAGAAATTCAAAACCCACCACTTGTCTATATTACAAGAAAATAGAAAGAATGCCCTGTTACATATCTAAAACACCACCTAATACAGTATATAACACTTTAAACTGTCTTAGACCTACATGGAATTACAACTTAATGAATACTTGAACCAAAATTAGTCAAAGAAAATCTACAATCAATGTAGACCATTAATTGAAATAAATACCTATTATGTTAATTTGACATAGAGTCTTAAGTCTGCAAGCAGAATTGGACACAATTTTGCTTTAAACTGCATAGAAACAATATAATAATAATAATTGCTATTAGTTGCTTTATTACATTTAAAGAACATGCCCTATTTCTCATCTTCTGAGCATTAATAAATAATGGATTAAACCCCTATTAGGTCCTTCAGCTATCTGCTCTTCTGTACACATTTAGTTGTGTAGATTAATATATATCTTCTGAACTGTGTGAGATGATATATATAGCTTACATAATACACTCAAGATATGGTTCCGTAACAAAATGAAATAGATCTTAAATCACACGCAAGCACAAAACCTCTCTGAATACAGAGTCACGTATTTTTCAGACATGAAGACAAAAACTCATCTGGAGTTTCCAATAGCATCTGCTTTTCACTCAGTTAATATCTTACCTTTTCCTCTACTCTAAGCTATGCATCCAGTATACAAAAAACATGCCAAAACACATAAAACTGGCACTTCCAGACTATTATGCTAAGTACAAAACACATTTATTTTTCTATTAAGCTTTTGGGACATAAACAACCATATTGTAACATTACTTGGTATTTTTATTACTATTATATAAAATTCACATGAGTAAAAATGATTTTAAGATATAATTCAGAAATGAAAGAGCAGGTTAGTAGCTTAAATGTTCCTGTATTATACTGCAATAATACTGCATTAAAAATATACATAAAGATATCTCATTCCAAGAGCTAAGCTTTTAAACATTTAAATACAACAGCATTCTCTTTAGCAGACAGTGAGGTTTCTGTCATATTCAGAAATCTGAATGAAACCACAGCTTAATGAATAAATTTTGATATTAAGCCAAAATTATGGTATCAGGAAGATAAAATTATTGATGCAGATGATCTTAGCCAGGCAGGCACAACTGGAGTTTCTCCTTTTATATACTCAGTTGAATCCCAGACCTCCTGACTCAGTGCAAATCTAAGAGTTTTGTCTGTCTTCCTCCAGGAGAAAAAAAAAAAAAAAAAGATAGTTGAAAGTCATGTGAATCAGTAAAGAAAACATCCAGCTATCACACCCACTATAGACTTATTTCAGTAACAGCTGCATAACGTCTAACCCAGAAACATTTTCCTGCTCTTCTGCTCAAAGAAAGGTATTTCAATAGCCTGAAACAGGAAATTTAACAATGCCACATGCTGAAATACTTCATTGTCATTCAGTATTACAGCAAAGTCTGCTGTTTGTCCTCACACTCTTGGTACAAGTGTGACTGTTTCTCTCTAGTTAACAAATTTTAGCTTGCATTAAACCTTATCAGTAAACATGGCAGTACTGCAAAATCAGCAATTAAGGCCTCAATAGCTTCAACCAATTAGGGCTGCTGTGTGCCAAGAGCTACAGCAGAAACAGATTGTGCATTGGGTTTATTAACTCATTCCTCTTGCAAAAGAACAGCTAAGTGCCTCTTCCCTGACCACATTAAAGTAGATATAGTTGTTTTATAGTGACATATGCCTTGGCCTAATAAAAAAAAAACAAAACAAGCCCCTCCCAAGGCTGTGAATTTGTCATTTGGGAGCTTTCAGTGCTTATATAAGTGAAGTGCAATCCACCCATCACTGTATCTATTGATATACATACAACTTGAAAAACAAACAAACACCATGTTTTCATTGCCTTCAGTTTTCAAATATCTAAAAAAAACATTTTCTACCTCTGTTTGTACCCTCATGCCCTACAAGTGCTTTCCCTGATCGCAACAAAACCATGTAATGCAAATGCTCTGATGGTGACTTGATTCACGTCAGTGTCTGTTTATTCACCAATCTCGGGGGAGAAAGGAACTTTTATGATTAAGCTTTAGAAATAAATCTACAAAGACATGATAGGCAGAAATGGCTGGTAAATTTAGATGGAGACAAATCTTTCAGTGAAAAAAATAACATCAGGCTTTGGAGAGCTTTAACATTTCAGATTAACATTTTCAGCTCTTCCAGGAAGGGACTACAACTTTGTTTGGCATTTCCATTCTCCTCAGCATAGTGCTGCACTATAAATTGTGAACAAATCAGAAATGTGGTCTTCCAGAAAGTTAAACATCTTCAGCACTTTTACTTAAATGCAGGTAAAGAGACAGGTCTACAAGAAACCATATTACTAAAGTCAGATTTCCTTCAACAGGAGAATACACATTTAAGTTTAAATGTTAGAAAATGTCATTCACCGCATCTATGAGGATAACTAGAATGCAGTAGTAGCAGCAATTCATATAATAGAGTGCATTTAATGTGATCATTAATATTTCAGACTGATTTTGAAACACAAGAAAAAAAAAACAGGATGCATATGCAATGAAATTTATATTTCATGAACCCTAATTGCTGTAACTAGGGCACAAGGATTAAAGGCCTATGGCTGAGGCATCTCGTCCTGAGGACGAAATAACACACAAGCATTTCAGTTTTTGGTTTCAGAAATTAAGTTTTTTAACCTTCCTGATTCTTAAAAAAAAAAAAAAAAAAATCTCATTTAGTAATACTTTCTTAAAAATAGTTATCTACTTACCTAGAAAGAGAATACTGAAAATGATGAACTGCTCTATTCAGCTTAATTTATAATGACATTTTCTGGGATTGATAGAACTTTATGAAATGGCTGCAACAAAGGACTGAATAAAACTTGACCAAAACTTTCACCTCTGTGGTAAACCCTGTGGCTGGCACATACAACCTGCAACACTTTCAGGGATACTTGCACAGTCAAGGGCAGATTTGGCCCTTTTTCACAAATGCCTTTCCTCTGTATTGGTATGTAAGTATCACTGCAAGCCTAATTTCCCCAACAGATATTATTAATAAGTAAAAATTAATGAACTCTACATGATCAGGTATCGCTCATTTAGCTTTTTCCATTTTCACTATTTCAGTCATGACCATCCTAAGAGTTACACAGGGAGCAGTTTTGCTTTACAGTTCTCTAAAGTTGACTTGAAAGAAGCAGAAAGTAACATTTCCCACTCCAAATATCTTGGTTTAACTCAGGTCATCCATTGGACATTCAATTCAGCCATGAGTATCAGCAAGAGCACAGCTGTGGGTTAGTTCAGGTCAGTAAAAATCAGCATTCTCCTGGACTGGAAATCCTGACATATACTGAAGGAGGCTTCTTCTACATATGTTTTTCTACTCACAAGTACGTTTGGCCCATTAGCTGAAGCCTTTTTAATTGGTACAGGTAAATCAGTTAAGTATATTCAGAAGTGTGTTTGTGTAATTTCCTGATTACAGAAAATTGTTAGTATTGCTATAAGAAGATCAATTATTTATCTACAGACTGGTCTAGGTAATGTTTCAGGTTAGACAGAGGTGGAAAAAAAAAGGAAAAAAAATTGAAGAACAGGTATCATCTCACTACAATTTTAAACTCAATTTTGTTCATATTGCAGTGGAGGAGACATTCACCTGGAATATTTCTTTTTAGAAGAAATGAGTATAAGCTTTGGAATAGTATTATACCGAAACTGCAGAAATGACTGATTTGTTTGTTCAGAGGCAAAAAGAAAAGATCACAGGCAAAAATTGTTTTCTGACATCAAGAGTTCTGGAAAATACAGTTCCAGAAACATTTTGAAATGTATCTAGCCTCTGGGTTCACCGAGGCTAAATCTTCAGTGATCTCGCAATACCCTGTTCGGCCTCTGGGTCTGAGGCAAGTCCTGTACCATGCAATGGCTTTTATTCTAGAAATCCAGTCTTTGCGTTAACTTACCCATTTTGTCTTCTAGAAACTGCAGAATCTTTAGCTTTACTAAGGACCCTGAGACCATAAAAATAATTCTATTCCTGTTTTTCTTCAAAGACATCAGAATAGAGAAGTCAGCTTGCTTGCTGTTGCTCCTTATTCCTTCTGCTATAGGTCATTATCAGAAATAACTGCTGTCAGAAATTCTGGTCTAGTACATGAAGTCGGATCTTAAAATTTTTTACTCTGTTTTGTAAATCTCACTGTCACTAATTCACCCTTGCTAAGTTTTAGATGTAAATGTAGATTTACTGCAGAGATTTTTTTTCCCATTGCACAGCTTTTCATGCAAAAAAAGTTTGATCTTACCACTTGCTAGAAGCAATTAAAAGTGCACCTATACAGAATAATGAGATTTAATGAAAGAATTACACAGGCCAGAAACAGCTGATCTAGTTCAACTGCATATTTGTTTTACAGCAAAAAGAAGGCTTTTTGCCTATTTCTAACAGTTTCCTTTCTGGTTTTCTATCCTGGGATGGGTCTACATTAGAATTTTCACTATTAAAAAAATAAAATTAAAAAAAAAATCAGGATTATTCAAAAACTGGAAAAATGTAATAAGATGAAGGAACTGGGTTTCATTAAACACCTTACTACCTAATTGTGATGACTCTGCATAAGCCTGAGTATATTCAATCAACATGCACCATATTAGCAAAAGCTACCTAGTATCCTTTCAATCTTTTGCTTTGAACTAAGACCCACTGAAGAGAATACAAATCTTTCAGGGATTTCAGAAGGCTGAAGAAAGATTTTTTTTTTTTTTTTTTTTTGATTAAAGGCAAACCAGTACCCTTAACACTGGCTATTACCCTATAACACTGGCTATTACAATGCTTCCCTCAGAAGGGCTCATGTTGGCATTACTATTCTGGATGAACTATAAATTGAACTTTTTTTTTTTTTTAATCTCTTTTGTAGTTGTTTCCATTAAACAATTCTGCAATTGCTTTTTTATTCTATAATTGTGTAGATAGATTTCCTTAAGAGTCAAAGTATTTGGCACTTCTGCAAGTAGACTCAACTGATTCATCCCACAAACTGTATGTAGTCCCACAGACCTACCTCTATGCAATATACAAATATAATCTCCCTGTGCTGAGCTCCAAGATATTTATGGGTAAAATGTACAATTTAGGTTAGGTATTAGTATTACTAAGTAGAAAGCTTCACATAAACCTGGAGGGTATAAGTTTTTCAAAGTGTTTTGTGGAAAAATATGCAACTAATAAAATTTAAAGATGAGAAAATCTGTGTATCTAATGTCTGACCACTGCACTAGCAAAGGATAAAGATAATGTAAGAATACCATTAACCCCACCTTTAAATGAGGCTGTTCCATTATGTGTCATATACATTTAAAAAATATTGCTAATTTATTCATGTCTGAGGTCACACATTTACATTTGCAATTGCAGATCAGTAACCCTAGCAGTTATGGAATTGCCTCATGGACTAGATTCAGCTTTCAGAATTGTTCTGCCAGTTAACATATGAATAATTGTACTTTTAATATTTTCAGTGATATCTACTTTTAAAAGTGAAACTAGTCAGGACTTCAGATTTTGTGCTACAGCTGTGTGTCAAATAAATCAGGAGAGACAGAATTCCTATTGGAGTTACCAGCTTTAGACCTCCTTGCCTTGCTGTCATTGACACCTGTTTCTAAGATGAAAATTGATGAGCAATGGTTTGTATCAACAAGATCTGAGAAAAAAAAAAATCCATACTAAAAACAAACAAACAAAAACCACTCAGCCACTTGAACAAATCCTGACTGTAAAAAGAGACATTTTAAAGAATAATTAAATTAAATATATTTTCAAACCAACAGTGCTCCTGCATGAGCAGGGGGTTGGACCAGATAACCTCCAGAGATCCTTTCCAACCTCAACCATTCTGTCATTGTGATTCACACTATTAAAAATAAATTTAAAGTTATTCTGTCATTTTCTATACCATGGTAACATCAAACAGGTTTTTGCCATGATCAGTGTGAGCCAATCTACATATATAAATAAGATCTATCAAGAGTTTATAGGTTAAGCAAACAAAATAAGGAAGTGCTGGAAGAAGAGAAATTATACTCATTACAGATAGAGAACTTAAGCAAAGAAAGCCTGTTTCCCATTTACGCTAATAGAATTCTTCACTCTGCTGGCAGTATCAGGGGCCTTAATTCAGCTTTAAATTTAATGTATGCAGTGTACACTCGGCTTAGTATAATTGAGAATAAGGCTGGAATGAATCAAAGTGCTCAAGATTACAAATCATATCTCTGAAAAAGACTAAAATTTAACTCCTCTCACACACAATCCAATATGTAAGCATGAAGATTTCTGTCTTCTAGAAAGAGGTTATTTCATTAACAGTGCAAACAGCTCCAAAAACCCTATTGCAATTTCAGATACAAGGACTATAGAAAAAAATATTCTTTACTACAGTTCTTGCTACAATTACAGAAAATTACCCTTCTATATATATTGTTAGGATATTGTTGTTCTTTTATATATGCATATATATAGATTAAAAAAAAAAAAAAGTCTCCTGAAAAGCAAAAAACAGCTTGCTTATAAAAAGTTTTTCTTCCACTTGCATCTCTGTAAGTCTCAGTCTTTTTAGGGTTATCAGTAACAATATATATAGATGGAGTTCAAAAAAATGTATCTTAAAGTAATAATACTAAGCATTAAATACATCTTTGATACTCAGAAGTCAAGAAATCTATTCTCAGATATGAAACATACGTCACCCCAAGTGAAAAGTCTCAATCTTCCTTAGACAGTAAGTAAACACTGTTTTAAGTAAGCAACTTAAAAGCAAAAATCATTAATATTAGAATACAAAATATGACTAATGTGTTTTGCCTCACATAATCAATGGCAAAATTTACATTCATTAAGAATTAGACTCCATGAGAAGCTGAGGACCTTCACTGCCTGCTACAGAACTCAGAGTGATCTGATCGTGTTTAGCAACTGAAAAGACCATGAACTGAACAGCTATAGCTTGCTTTTACTGTACCAAAAACACAATTCTTTTTCTGTTCTCCTACGGAAAGTTCGTCTCACTGAGGTATTCATAGGAACAGTTTGATAGTACAGTTTCAAGAAGAAAAATAATTATCATTCGGAGAAAGACTACTATTCTAACTACATCAACAAAAATTACTTTCCATCAGCAAAATGGTTTAATTTGAAAGTACCTTATTATTAGCATACTAACCTAGTGATTAATAATTTAGTAATTCAACTTCAGTTAAAATGGAAGTTTTCTCCTTCCTTAGTGAGGCCTCACATATTGTATTTTTTCATATTCTCTCATCACACTTGAGCTAGATAATACATCTACTATATCAAGTAAACACTTTATCAGACTGTATTCTCTACAACTAGTTAGATAAATAAAAATAGTAATTATAATAAATTATCATAACATCTAAATGCCATCCACAAATGTAGTCTCCTCTTTCCAGGAGATGAAAACAATAATTATGACTACTTCTTCAGAAAACCCTTTTTTGTTATTATTTTGTATGACTTCATAAATTATTTTCTTTTTGTTGGGAAAAAAAAAAATGTTTTCATGAAAACAGAGAATGCACCAACTGGGTTTGAGCGCAGAGTACCTTGGAGCAACAGTATCTAAAAAAATATACCATAACAACAAAAAGCAGAAAGCATTAGAACTAAGATGAGCTTCCTGCTCAATATTGGTTCTAATTTGTTTATACCACAATGAAAAACCTTTGATATTAAACTTTGCTAGTATTTCCTTTTGTAATGAAAAAGTTAGAGAAACAAGCTGAAGAGTTGTACCTTCAGGAGGAAGGTAGTTGTGGTTTTACTCCAGTGGGCAGCCAAGCTCCAACACAGCTGCTCTCTCAAAGGGGAAGGGGGAGAAAATATGACACAAAGGGCTCAAGGTTTGAGATAAGGATGATTTAATTAAAGGGAAGAGAAAGAGGGGGAAAAACAAACAAACAAACAAAACCAAAACAAACAAAAAAAACCACCAAGACATGTGGAAGCACAGAGAGAAAAGCAATTACTCTCTACTTCCCATCAACGAGTGACGTCCGGCCACGTTCTGGGAAGCAGGGCCTCAATATGTGTAGCGGTTGTTCGGGAGGACAGACTCTTCCACAAGAGACCTCCCTCTCCTTCCCCTTCCACACCTTTTATTGCTGAGTGACATCATATGGTATGGAATATCCCTTTGGTTGGTTTAGGTCAGCTGCCCTAGTGATGTCCCCTCCCCATCACTTGCCCACCCCCAGCCTTATGGCTCTTGGGGGGTTGGAGGGAGTCCTGATGCTGTGCTAATATTGTACAGCAAAAGACAAAACACTGGTCTGATACCAATGCTGTTCTGGCTACAAGTGCAGAGCACAGTACTGTACGGGCTGCTGCAGGGAAAGTTAACTCCATCCCAGCCAGACCCAGCACAGTAGTCTGTATCTTTTTTCTCCAGGTGCTGGAGAAAATGCTGTTTTTAATTCCTGACCAACACCAAAACTTCTCAAACTTCCATCCAGGCAAACGGGATGATGAGGGACAGTGAGGCAGCTGAACAACAGAGAGAAGAGCAATCTTTTAAAAGATTTTACACACTTTACACACAGTGAGGCTCCATTTGCATGATCTTGTGACCTCTAAGTAGGACAGCACTTGACATATTACTATTATTAAAAAGATGCAATATGGAAGACTTTTTTGGTAGTAGGGTTCACTGAAAAGAAAGATATTTCATCAGAACATTACAGATTGCATTATTTTTTCTTCCATAATTTCAAAGTAGAACTCAATATTAGCATTCATCTGCAAAACTCTTCACAGTTCTAGTCCCAGCTTTTTGAGAAAGACTGCCTACCCTAATCAGTGAAAGTATTCCTGGAGTCAGCAGATTCAATTTTCATACCATCTGAAAGCCTCAGTAACTGGAAATCTCAAATTGTAGAAGGCTTTCATTTCTAAAAATCACTTACTAGCTGCACTAAATACACAAATTTCCATCTCAGATATGATGCATGGGCATATATTCTGAATATTCTGAAAGTAACATTAATTTATAAATAACATTAAAACAGAAAGCATTTACGTGATAGGAAAGTGTTAAGAAAGAGTTTTCTCTCAACTCTCTGTCCTGTTTTCTCTCAACTTCTATGTTTGCAAATTTGTCCTACTGTAAACAAACTTTCTCCATAAGATCTAACCTTCTTTACCTTTGTTGACCCCAGTTCAGAAATTTCCCAGTATTTAGAGTTGAACTATATATTTTATCCAGAAAAAAATTTTCAACAAAATGACAACTAAAATACAACACCAGTATCTTACTGAATCTTAAAGCTGCAATGCAAATTGAAGAGATTAAAAATACAACACGTAGCACAGCATTTGCAATTATTATTTTAAATGTAACAGAGTTGAAAGGCTACAGCATACAGTAAAGTTTTTCTTTGAGAACACGTTATTAATTTAAAGAACAGCGAGGGATATAAATCAGCATCCATACATATTTTTCACCTTCAACGAAGAATTGCTTGCTATGACTGCATATAAGTATATGAACTATATCATGACATCTGTGAAAAGCAGTTCAACCAGCAAGTCTTTTACACAACCTATAAGACAAACTTTTGAGGCTATGATAGATACAAAAACCTTTATTTGTCTTTAAAATAATTAACAGTGTTTCATAGTATGCTTTTTTTTCTTTTTCCAGAAATTTCTCATTAGTACCTATCTGAAATGTATTCTCCCTATATAGCTATATATATATATATATATATATATATATATAAAATGTATAACTAACAACTGATTCACATATGCTGTTGCCTGAGTATGTTGTTGCCAGGCAACCACTATAAAGCATTTTGCACTGCTTGCAAAAATCTGAATGAATGATTTGAAGCAAGATTATTTAAAAAAAAAATAGGAAGAAAACTCACTACTGTAATGACATGAATAATTCCTTGTGTATTTCCAGGATTCATAGAGAACGTTCCTTCCATAATTACTGATTTGAGAAAGGACAACTCCTTTGAGCAGGATTTGAAGGGCATTTTATAACAAGAAAATTTGTGTTGTATGCATCCAGCTAACGTTCCCTCTTGGATTCTGAACCAAAGCCATAGAAGTTAATGGGTTTCTTTAAATTGACTTCAGGGTCTTTGATGTCTGCCATAGGACAAAAATGACAGACTACTAAACAAAAAACAAAAAAAAAAAAAGGCTTTAATCTCCCAAGAGATACAAAATCTAAACAAAATGTTAACACCTCAACATATGCAAGGGAGGAAGGTCAAGTCTACAAACACTTCTTCTTGTAGTCTTCATACAGCTAAGGTATAATCTCACTGAGGCTAATGGTATTACACACAAGAATAAAAATAGAAGCATTTATAATCCATTGATAACAAGGAAGCAATATGCTATCTGCCACAGGGAAACTATTTGTCCGTTTAAATAAGTGCCCATCCATTATGAAATTTACAGATATTTGGCTATCAGACCTCTTGAGAATTAAGTGAAAAATCACATCAAGAAAAGCAATTGGGAAACAGCAACTCAGAAGCACTTAATACAAGTCTGACTCATAAGTTTTTTTAAACACAGGCATTAGCATAAAAAATTGTTGGACTTTTTGTCCTTGTTTACAATGCCGAAAGATATTTCTTTCAATTTGCTACACAATATGCTTAATCAATAAGAACTGGTCCAAAGTTCAAAATGACTGTTCTTTCCATAATAACCTAATTGGAAATCCATATATTTTCTATTTAATTCTGCAAAACCATTCATGTAACTATAGCACAAAAAAGTATTGAAAGCAGTAATTATTGGTACTTTAAATGATACTTTCATTATTAAGAAGTAAATGTGACTAGCATCCTTAATGGATTACAGTGAAATCCTTTTAATTCCCTATCTTAGTTTGTCTCGAACTAGCATGAAAAATGAACTCCTTTACACGGAAGGAATCTGGCATCTAAATCCTGTAGGTCTGGAGCTTTACTGAAATTAAAATAAATTCATTATAAATAGGAATTAAGTTCTTAAAGTCTCATTTGAATTATTTTCATGCTATGAGATGTAATGCATAGTTTAGGTCACATGTTATGATGTAGTTATAAATGCCATTCTCAGTGCTTTCAAAAAAGGGTAAGCAGATTTGCCATAGGTAATAATATAAAATAATCTATGGAAAGGATATCCATTCCAGGCTGCACTCTTTGCTTGGGCTTTTCCATTTGTTTGTTTGTCTTATAGCTGCTATAGTATAAGAGAATATGAAGAACCCTTGTTCTGCCCCCTGTATTCATCACGACCCACTTGCAAAGCCACTGTCATCAATCTGAACATAACCTCAAACTTAGGGCACAGATTGTCCTTGCAGATCCCTTCACCCTATCAATTATTATTATCAATATTACATATTACCAATTAAATGTTAGGATTTTCTAAAACATATACTGCACTCAACAGGAACTAAGCAGCAATCAGAGGTTCACGTCTGTAACATTGTTAACCCTGTCTTCAGCCAATCAGTGTTACCAGCAGAAGAAAAAACACTATGCTTCTCTCCAGAAAGCTACCTGTAATGACTTAAAAGTATAGTTAAAAGCGGGGGAGTTTATACAGTAAAACTTTTCATTTGATTACTAACAGCATCCTGTTATTTATTACTCAAACGAGACTGACTGGCAGGTACAATTTTCTCTTTGGATAGCAGAAGCAGAGTATAAGTTGAACCAATGAAGAAATAATTCTACTCAGTATGTGGAAACACATAAAAAACAGGTTTTATTCACCAACTCAGTAAAAATTTCCATTAGATGGGATTCTTTTGTTCCGTGGTCAAGGCATGCCAAAAATAATGAGAAAACAAACAAACAAAAAGATTGTGACTTTGAAGGTCGATTTGGGTCAAAACAAGACTACCGAAGTGACACAACACTCATTTTTAATTAGACTTCCTAATGTGACATCAAATTACTTTTCCTTCTAAGAAACAGCACTTCAACTAGGCATGAAATACTTGCAACTTAGTTTATTAGGAGACAACAAAGGGATTCCAATCTGCTACGGGAAAGTTTCAGCTATGAGCACAGCCAGCACAGTATAAAATTGTGTCATATGAATTTTAATGTAACACAACTATGAAAGACTCCAAAAGAACAAAGGCAGCACAGTCATATTCCACACTACACAAATGACCTATTCTGATCCAAACAGCACACCACATTACAATCAAATTTATTTCAAAAGAGGGTCGCACAGGTCAAATGTAATGGCTGCAAGAATGAGGTATTTCCTTTATGTAATATTAGAGAAAAGCAAAACATCAAACAGCACAGGAATGCCAGAATACTGAAAAGAAAGACATATTTTAGGCTACAAGGAAACTAGCTCTTAAGAAGATGTTTTAATTACAGCCATCGTCACTGACTACGATTTCTAAATTTCAAGGATACATGACATCTTCATAGAGCCATCACAAGTATACACGTGAGAGAGAACATTACGTAGGCTCCAGTACATATTTCAAGGCACCATAGAGCTGTTTTATACACAGCCCATGCTTAACAAAAGTAAGGAGATAATCTAAGTGGTCTAACTGACTGGATATTTCTTCGTGGCCTAACACCTTCACAGCAGAAACCATGATATTCCCAGTGGAGGCAGATGTCAGCTTCTAACAAAAACAAAGAGGCTGGTAAAGCTCCTCATTTTGACATGCTGAGTATCCAACCCTAAATTGAAAGAAACAATGTAAAGATATCGGAATAACGGGGTCTGCCAGAAAATGCCAGACTGTCAGAAAATATACAGCAGTACATTAAGATGTTAATCTTAAATAGCTCCAAGTCCTGACTGCTCGATTCAGAATGGACATTTGTCCATCCTCCATGACTGAAGGCAGCACTTACTCATAGTAAGAATCTAATTTGAGTATATGTAGGGAGTAGGTAGCCAGGGTAACAAGTGCACTTACTGCAAGTCATAGCCATAATAAATCAAAAGTAAACATGTGACATCTTAATAATAAAAACAAAACAAAACAAAACAAAAACTTGAGTTTCTATTTTACAAAGTACAAGATCAATAAAGGGAGGCACACAGAAGAAGCCTTACAACTGAGGTTTTTGAAAAATAAATTATTGGGAAATCAAATCCTACCTGAAAATTCACCCCAAGACAAAAAAAAAAAAAAAAAAACTCTATCGGCTTTTGCTCTACAGTATTATGTCACTCAATTGTACCTAAAACTTCACAGGTTGCATTATACTGAAGTATTTTCCCTTTGATTCCCAGCCAGGGCTCCCTCAGTCACAAAACAAGACAGAATAAAAGCTGCACTGGAAGAATTTCCATCATGAGTTGGCTACCAGCCTAAAGGTTAGAATTAGTTTTATTGCCCAAGTCTAGCACTACATTTGGCATTAGTCACCTTGTCTCTCCAATTTCTAATCTACTTTTCAGGAGACATCAAAATATTCATAGAATGTAGACTATTATGACAAAAAAAAATAAATCCGTAACTCCCAGTGTATAAGTATAAAACATAACCAGCAAGAAATATAAGTCTATTTACAAAGTGATCTTACCCTTAGTTTGCAGAACCCATAGCTCCCTTCCCCACTTTCAATATTTTCTGGAGGTTAAAAATAATCATTTGTTAACAGACATTTATATACCTGAAAGCTGATGCATTCACCTACATTATGACAGCTCTAGTGTAATTCATTAAGGTCTGGACTAGGAGATAGATTTAAGGGGAAAAATACAAACCTTTAATGTTTCACTTGGTGAATAAAAAATGCATTAATTTAGAAACTCAGTCACCAGAATCCAATTAGCTATGGATATATACACACATATTCATACCTTTCAACCATCACATCTCATTTGAATTTTGATGCTATTTTCTATAAAATACAATCCATTTTATATTGTAGTTAATAGATTTATTCATCCCCATATGACATATTTAAGCTTATACTACCACCTGCCTGAGGCTGTGTGGTCTGAATTCTCACCCCCACACACCTCTTCAATAGGAGAACATTCTCCATAGACACTGTACAAACTGTTTTACTTCTGTTTAGTGCACAAGTACAATAATCCTTTTGACCATAAATAATATTTGCTTCCAAAAAATGCAGTTACTCATTCTGCCCCCAAAAAATCAGATGTATGCCTTAAAGCTACTTTAAGCTGAGCCAAAATGAAATATCAGTACTTTCACAATTTCATTTTCAGAAGTCAGCAAATATTGTCCAAAATTGCTGTAATATGAACTCCACATTTGTTGCACATACGCTATACGCAAAGGTATACATGTATTTGCATGTATAGAGATATGCATATACACAATTTCACATTTAAAGGACTCTGAGACACCTTCAAATACAGAGTTGCAAATCAAATAGATCAACTCTGCCTCCAACTACCAACACCAAGGTGATGTGAAACCATCATCCCACTGCTTTGTATTGGGCCCATCCAGCAACATTACTGAGTTGGGGAAAAACACAATGAGCAAAGGTTAAGCAAAGGACTGCCAGAAACAAACTAAGGCTTAAAAATTGTTTCTTCAGATAAACAAATGCATGACTCTGATGCATAAAGCAACTCTTGGGTTGAGAAATCATTAATGGGAGCATCCATTCTCTTTGGATTTACACCTTCCCTCAAACATTCAGACCACACTATCAAAGATTTGCACCAAACTCTTCAGCGTTCTTCTGGAATTAACAACCCTGCCAAGGCTGCAAAGTGCTCCAAAGGTCAATTTATGATTAGTCTCCCACTATCCCGCACGCTGTGTCTGCAAGCAGAGCACAGCATCTGTGGAGGAGAGTGGAGAGAAGAGGAGGAAATAAATATTAGCACTGTGATAAGCTCGCTCTGCTTGACTTGTGGGTTGGGGTGGGGGGAGACAGAGAGCGAAGGTTTCACATGGCCCCTTCTCTACTGGGTTTCAGGGAAAGCAGGGGGAGGCAGCCCAACTTCCTGAAGGGCAAAGCAGGTGCTTTTTACCCTACACTTCTCTGCACACACAGAGAAAATAAAACAGGATGAGCCCAAAAGACATACCCCATCCATCCTCCACAGCTCCACCAGGTTTGATCCCCAGCCCACAGGGAGCCAGGTCTTTTGGGATTACTGGCAACATCAGCAGCTGTGCAAGGCAGCAGAGGCCTTGGGGCTTCCATCTCCCTGGAGCCTTCTCTCACCACCCGAAAGAGCAGAAGAAAGCCTAGAAAGCTGAGTCCTGGGAGCACCTGAACTTTAGGAGATGCTGGCCCTTGCCTAGCCACATGCACTCTATTCCAACTTTGCTGCCTTTCCAAGGCTTGCTGTACCCCATCAGCAAAAGTGCCCGTGGCCAGCCTGAGAACGCGGTGTTATCTTTGGCCTCCCTGAGCATCCCAATGGGTACCAAGGCCAGCTGTGAGGCTGCCCCCAGTTTCGCATCCTGTCACTTTCTGCAGCTGCCCTTGCATCTTTGCGGCTGTCACCCTCTGCCCACCCGCTCCCAGCTCCCCAGGTCTTCGGGCACCAGCCTCCCCACCTTCCTCAGTTATTAGCTCCGCTACGAGCCTCCGATATTTCCAGCCCTCGCCCTGATCGAAGGCATCCCTTTCCCCAGACGGGAGGGTTGTGGGGGTGAGGAAGGAGCCGTGCACAAAGTTTCTACAATCCTGCCTGTGCCTCCCTCCCTCTCTCCCTCCCCCAGAGCCTCCGCTGGAAGCAGCACGGAGAGGGGCAGCTGGGGGAAGGGACGCCCGAAGGGGGATGGATGCTCGCCCGGCCCGAGCCGTGAAAGCCGGGCGGGCGGAGGGACGGGGCGAGGCTCCCCGCGGACCGTGCCCCGGGAAGGCGCCGGCGGAGGGATGCGGCGGGCAGCGAGCAGGGAGAAACCGTCTCCCTGCGATGTGCAATGGCAGCGCATCCCCACCGACCCCTACAAAAGGGAGCAAAGTGCAAGCAGCAGAGGCGGCGGCAGCAGGAGGAACAGCAGCAGCGGCGACAGCAGCAGCAGGTCGCCGCGCCCCGTGCTGCCGGCCCCGGTCCGGGGCACCGCCGCCCCCCAGGCCCCCACGGCGGGCAGGGCAGGCGAAGAGAGAGCTCACTCACCCCCAGCTTCCTGCTGCGGATTTTCACGTAGCCCTGCTTGACTATATCGTTAAAGTTGGAGGCCATGGCCAGCGCTGCCTGCTTCCTCCTCTCCGCGCCCGGAGTCCTCCTCCTCTGCTGCTGCTGCTGCTGCTGCTGCTGCTGCTGCTGCTGCTGCTGCCGCCTCCTCCTCCTCCTCCTCCTCCTCCTTCCCCGGGCCCTCCCGGGTGCCGCCGGCCGCCGGCTCCGGAGGTGCCTCTGGCATCCAGGCAGCGGCGGCCGCCGCGCTCCGCTCCTCGCCGCCCTGCTCCGCGCCAGGCGGGGGCCGCCCGCCCGCGTAAGGCTCCTCCACCGTTCCTCGGCCCCGCACCGCTCCGCTCCGCACCGCTCCTCCCGGCGGCGGCCCGGCGGGCGGGGCAGCGGGCGGAGCGGAGCGGGGACACCGCCCCCGGCGCCGCGGCCGCGCAGCCCGCCCCCAGCCCGGCCCTGCTGGCCGCTGGGGCAGGGGGTGCCTGTCTGGGGGGCGAGCCGCGGTGCCGCCGTTTGGCAGGGGGCAGCGGCTGCACTCGGCCCGGGTTGTGCCGACTTTGCGGGAGGAGGCGGGTGCCTGTGGCCGCGGCCACATCTCCCGCCCGGGTGGCGGATCCGTGCGGACACACGGCCCGGGAGGGCATCTTTTTGGCGAGCAAGAAGCCACGAAGGTGCCCCCCTGCCAGACGCTGAAATGTGGTGTCTAACGACTAACTCAATGACACAGAGATTTAAACTACTAAACTTGGAAAAAAAAATAAATGAAGAAAAGCAAATTCCTTTCTGAACTTGATAAATGAGCTGCAACACACGGGTATTCTGTGCCCTCCACAGTGATGACCATGCCTTTAATTAATCATACTGCTCCTTGAGATGGATCTATCAATAAATAAATAAATGAGAAGAATGTCTTTTAGGAAAAAAAAATGCTTTTAGAGAGATCAGGGAAAACTATTGGAACTGCTTGTGTTTGGTTTTGTCATATGTGAAATGGACAGACAGGAATGAATCTAAACTGCTCGAGAAAGAAAAAACTACGAATGATTGGTTAGAGAGTGTGCATTACTACAGTGGTATAAAAATGCACTCCATAACCATTTTCAGTGAAAAAGTTAGATTGTTAATGGAAGTTTCAGAAGTCCTTTTCCTAGATAACCTCTTTCCAAGTGCACCACTGTCTTAAATTTTATGGGTCAGGAATTTGTAGCATATACTGTATCCCTATGAGTGCTATACCCACTGGGACTGAGGGGAAGTAGTTGAGTTTGTCAGATGTATTTCAGATTTTTAGAATCAATAGTATTCTTAGCAAATGGATTATGAAGTTTGTTATAACTTAATTGTTTTTGTATGTCAAACTTTTTGCAAATTAGACTTTCTCAGTAAAGGTCTTGTGAACTTACATCTAGAGATGAATCTTGCAGCAAATACAATCTAGAAAACATTACACCACTTGGCTGATGGAATTATGAGGAAAAGATTTGTATCTGCATTCTATATATACATGTATAGGGGAAAAATAGACAAATATAAATCTTGATGTTTCTGATTTCCAAAATATTTTTTAACTGTGATAAAAACATTTTGCTAGCTTACCAGAATCCCACTCAAATAAAAGAAAAAAAGTTATCAGAATCTTAATATTATGGTCTAAAGACTCTTGTGTTTTCATTGACTGCTGTTGGCTTTCTATCCAAGTGTAACAAGTGTAAAAATTATGATACTAGGCCAAGAAAATTCTCTTTCACCAGAATAACCCTTATTATTTTATTTGTTCTGAATTCTTTTGCCATAATCAATTAGTAAAGTTAGGGAGATGAGAGACTGACTCTCCTTTTGTGTTCTAGCAACTTGTTTCCTGATTAGATGAATTTTGGAACATCTGCTACGAGTAAAACTCTGCATTACTTTTATCCAAGAACAAATATCTATATAACCATAAAATTATACATAAAAGATATGATCAGAAAAAAGACATAGAAAAAATACTTAGCATATATATATATATGACTTCCTAGCTATTTCTAATGCAATGTCAAAAGGATATGTTTAAACTTCTACTTTGGGCAGAATCCTAGTTCTTAAATTCTATTCCAATGTCTGATATGATATGTCAAATCAGAATATTTTAGATTTTATAGAAAAAAATGTGATATGCCTACAAAATAATTCTTTCAAGACACATTATAGCATATTAAACATAAGCTTTGTTCAAAATAAGACTAGCAATTGTTTAAAGTACAAAAGCTCTTGAAGGATCAAAAAAAAAGAGGAATATTTTCTTGCAATTGCTAGCCAGAAAAGTGCATAATCCTATTCATTTAATTTACAATAAGATATCTCACTTGCAGATTAACACTGAAAGATTTGTCATTTTGTAGATCTGGTTTCACATACAGTCTCTGCCCTCTTTTTCACCACCTCTCAGCCAGACAACACTTGATTTTTTTGTTACTTTGTTGGTTGCTTTATTTAAAAAAAAAATATTTTATTTATTTATTTATTTATTTTTGGTAAGATAATACTGTGTATCATACAAAAAAGGCAGCACTTTTAGAACATACGTTCCTGGGCATTTTAAAGTTTTTCAGTCTCTGCAGTAAGAGGCAACAATACAGCAGAACTTGTGTCACCTCACTAATGTGCGTGTCCTGTTGTCAGAATTCTGCTGTTTGGAAAATTTCCTGGTAGTGAAAATGTACAAAGTGATATATTCCAAAAGCTATTCAGTCATTTCTTTTTGAGCATACTATCTTATATCATACATATTCATACAACATGCATGAAAAATGGTTTTGATGATTATCATATCTCTATTAATAATTTTCAACAGGTTTTCCCCAACTATTTATTATTGTTCTTGTCTTTTTCATTAAAACCCATGCATGAATCATATTTTTATTGTTATTATTTATTTTATTACAATAAACATGAAATGAGAGGTAAGCAAAATATGTGTAAAATGCAAAGCATTTTTATTTTGCATTCTTCAGAGTGTAAACTAGCTGGCCTGAGCTTGAAAGATGATCCATCTGGTATTTATTTTCAGCTGCTTTGGATGGCACCAGACAGAACGATCAAATATTCATTTGCATATGGGTCCCATGGGCAGCTTGTTCCATAAATGCACGGCAAGGCCACTCTGAATCACAGGAAGACGACTGAACTGTCTTGTTGCTTTCCCGTAAAAGTGGTATTCTAAAACTCTTCATAACACATCTGTACATTGTATTTGCTGCAAAAGTCACTGTTTCAGAAGGCAGATTCCACAAAGCAACATCACCAAATGCTTTAACCTCTTTTTCCTTGGAAATTTCAGGGAGGCAAATATTCTCAGAAATGCAAAAGATACACGCTCAAGGGAGCCAAAGGGAAGAGTCAGGAAAGACATGTTATGATTATGAAGAATACATTGCCATGAATTAATGCATTAGATATTTTGTAAAGGTCCATTTCTAATACTCTTGTTGCTGTGAAATCATCACCTCAAAAAGGAAATGATTCAGTCAGTTCAAATTACTTCAAGCAGATAAGTTAATTTCTAACCTATCTAGCATAGGTCCAATCAAACCTAATACTATTTTGGGCAGACAATAAGTATTGCCATTCACCTCTGTCCGAATGTAATTCATTTGAATGAAATTATCTTCACTTATGCTTGCTTCATGACATGAATACATTTTGGCAGTATATATATATATATATAAACATACCTTATATATATCCTATGAATTCATGAAAGATTCTCCACTAAGATTTAATACCAGTGTTTGAAGTTTCCAGCCATGAGAGACTTGCACCACACTTTCCAAAGAGAAACACACAAAACTCCTCTCTGTTTCTAGCCAAGGAAGCTGTGTTTCTCCCTCTTCTTCTCTCACCAGTACCAGCTGAGTGTAAAGGAGAATCTCTGGTTAAAAGTTAATCAGGGAACTGGCAGTTAGTATTTAATCAAGACATCTGATTAAAATAAATAAATAAATAAATGTTCTCACCTAAAGCTATTTCCAATCTAAAATAAACAGTAATTTTTATTACGATAATAGAAATTTGCATAGGCAATGCCAAGAAAGAAACATTAGCTAATGTATTATTAATGCTTTGGAAGCCTACCTTCAGTGAGGCTTCAGACAATTATTTTGCTTCAACCCATAAATCACATACTAACCAGAGTCCTTTGTGAACCAGAAAGAAACATAAATCACCCAGATAGACAATATTAAAAAACTATTGTTTTCCATGGGCATTGTAAAAAGCAAAGCCATTGGTTCCTGCATAACACTGCATGCATATTTATTACTGGCTTACTATCCAGATCCGTAGTGTATGTACTTTCATCTCCCAAATATAACGTAGACAGGCAGGCTAATATCTCAGCTTGTTTTTTCTGACCTGTGTCAGAAAGGTAAATTGAAAAAAAAAACACCTCCCATACTATACCAGGTTGCTCAAAGCCCCATGCAACCTGACCTGACCTTGAACACTTCCAGGGATGTGGCATCAACAGCTTCTCTGGGCAACCTGTTTCAGTGCCTCACCACCCTCAGAGTAAAGACTTTCTTTCTAGTGTAAATCCAACTTCTTTTAGTTTAAAGCCATTCCCCCTTGTACTATCCCTACACTCCCTGACAAAGAGTCCCTCCCCAGCTTTCCTGTAGGCCCCCTGTGGGTACTGGAAGGCCACCATAAGGTCTCCCTGGAACCTTCTCTTCTCCAGGCTGAACAACCCCAAATTCTTTGGCCTGTCTTCATAGTAGAGGTGCTCCAGCCCCTTGATCATCCTTGTGGCCCTCCTCTGGACTTGTTCTAATACTTCCATGTCCTTCTTGTGCTGGAGGCCCCAGAGCTGAACACAGTACTCCAGGTGAGGTCTCACAACAGCAAAGTAGAATCACCTCCCTTGACCTGATGGCCACACTTCTGTTGATGCAGCCCAGGATACAGCTTGCTTTCTGGGCTGTAAGCACACACTGCTGTCTCATGTTGAGCTTCTCTTCAACCTCAAAGCTGCTTTCAATCCATTCTCCACCCAGCCTGTATTTGTTCTTGACAACTGATGTTTCGTCTTTTTCTGGAGATCAGAACTTCTATCAGACAGCCAGTGAGATTCAGATCTTTGCTCCTCTGAGACTCTGTCTTTTGACACAAAGCATAATTCATTCTTTCAGTTTTGTTCCCAAGGAAGAAATCAGATGGGTATGGCTGGGGTCCCAATAACTATGCTGACAAACTTTGTCCTGACAGACACGTTGTCTCAGATGTAACTGTACCAGCCTGATGTATTACTTTCCCCAGATGTCTGTCCCAGTCATTTTTTGGAGATCAATGCCCTGTAGCAGGGATGTTAAAAATTTATGTATTCTGGCTTTATTAATGAGTTTATTAAAGGCTTAGGCTGATGTATTTGTCTATGAACTGCAATATCGAAGAGTAAGATTCTTTGCTTCTGCTTACAGGGGAAATAATGATTTAAATTAAAACAACTAAATCTTAGAGAGCCCATAAAGGCTAATCCTCTTAAAAAAAAAAAAAAAAAAGCTATAAAAAGAATATTTTTCTGGCTGGCTTCCGCCAACTTCTAAACATGAAACATAGCAAATACCACATAAGTGTTCTATTTAAAAATAGTATGCTTCACATTTTACATATGATACTACAACCATCTTCAGCAGGAAGATGCAGTGAAACAGTTACAGGAAAACTTTTAGGGTATGAAATTCCATTTTGTGAACAAAGTATTATTTTCCATTATAATTATGTTCAAAAACTGACAGGTTGAAACTTCGTAAAGTACATTTTTTTTATTGAAGACAAACTGGAATTCTGATTCTTTAAAATTTTCTAGAATGGGAAGTCCTGTATTAAAAAGATAATTCACCTGCTTACCACTTTTCTTCATATTTGATATACCTTTCTAATCTATAAATTGTCAGAATTATCGCTGTTAATGAAGAGTATTAAAGTGGAAAAAAAATAATAATCCCAAACTCATTCTAAACATATTTTATTTCTACAATTCACTCCCCTCCCACAGGGAAATTAGGATATTTGAGTGGCCTATCTGGTTTCAGAGTAACTCACTTAAAATCCAGCTGCACTGACAGTACCCCAACCCCTCACACTGCCAGCAGCCCATGCAGCCTGAGAAAAGCGTCAAGATGTGTAACTTTTCTTTGTGCTCCCAACTGAAATGTGTGCTTTCACTATTGCAAATAGTGGTCCTCGTGGGTATCAAATATTTCAGAACATAGTATTACTAATATTAGTGGAGGAGGTAGCTGTCACAAACCCACTATCCCAGCATAATACCTCACATTGCTTACTTTACCAGAAGATGTACTAAAACTTCAGAGGATTGAATTAAGCATCTCTTTCAGGAGAGTGTACAAAACCGCCACTTTATAAAGCTTTGTTCTGCTGAGAACATTCTGGAAACACCATAAACCAAAGTGACATGCATTCCAGTGTTGTATGGATGTATCTTGACTGATGCTAGCAAACAGATCTCAGGTTTGCGGAGATGTTCTGTAGTTGCTGTCAGTATCTGTAACTTTCACAGGGATCATCTAGACTGGGACTCACAGAGTTTACAAACATTAGAGGTGCTGGGAAAGTCTTAACCTTCATTAGCTTTTCTGTAGGGTCTGAGAACTGGGGATTAATCTGTGTTTTTATAAGCCTTAACCTGACTGTGTCTTCAAATCCAGTGAGAAACAGAGGATCAATCTGCTAAAGTTTTGGAAAATCAGGTAGAGTAGACGGTGGATACCTCTTCAATGGATGTACAATGTGAAACATAAATATTCCCTTACTTATCTCCAGACACTTACATGTATGATTTCACAGCTTAGCCTTACCTGAATACCTTACCTGAATACCATATCTTCAGATATGATACAAGTATTATGTACGTAGCTAATTGCCAATTTTTAATTTTTCAAATATTTAATACTATTTTTGTAGTTAATGAAATTTTGTTTGCCTGCATAGATCGGTTGAAACTGCAGCTTGAGAAAATCAAAAATGGATAGACATTGTTTGAAAAAAAAAAAAAAGAATACAGGAATATTTTTCTAAGTCAATAGTTTAAAAAGGCTTTTCATAAATTTTTCTCTGAAAAATTACTCTCTTATCTCATTTAAAACCATTTGTGACATTTTAGGCCAAATGAGAAAGCCTTTTCTAATGTTCATTCATTTGCTTCTAAATGTACATGTAAGCATGTGTCCATGCCCAAATACATGTAAGGTCCAAAATGTAACTTATAATAGAACTGTTATCTGTTTTTGTGCCCTAACAGTGCAATAAAACTCTTGTGTATGTCTATAAAATAGGGTTAAACATTTTATGAATGTTTAAAAATCATCCAGGAACCCATCAGCCTCTGACACTTGACTGTTTTTTTTTTTTTTATAGCTTCAATTTAGTTATACAGATCTGGGCACCTAATTCATTCTTTTGTTCCAAAGACAGTAATTTGAAAGGAGTGCTTTCCATGAACCTATCAGTTTGGAGCAGTGAATGTTTTTTCAGACAACTACAGTGATTTGATAGAAATTTCTGCGTTGATCATTTATGACTGTCAGATATGCTATTACTAGCCTATCATCTATTATTAGGAGGTGATGTTAGTATTTGCTCTTTCTGCCTGACTTTTTTTTTCACCACAGATAATCCAGGTTTTATCTTTTAAATATGAATGACTATATTAATCAGAAGCAAGCATGATTATTCTTTTCAAAGATTAGATAATTACAACTGTTACGTGATTTCCAGTAAGTATTATACTTATGAAAAATTTAGATTTTTCTTTCTCCTCTGAATTTTCAATCTGTGCTCTAAGACCAAGAAAAAATTTGAATGATTCATTTTCTAGAAGGGAAATTTATGTAGAAAACTTTTATTAAAAGTACATGTATATTATTTTATACGTGTTAATTTTTTAATAAATGTATAAGTTTGCTACAGATAACATAAACCAGCATCTGTTAAAATTAAAAGGAAGAGAATCTTAAAACAGAGCTTTTGAATTACATTCTTCGTGATCTTTTCCCAGAACTCAAGAAATAGACATTAATGGCAGATATGAGATCATCGGTCATGTTTTCAGAGCCCAGTGGTCAGTAGAGCAGTGTGGGTGACATAGTATCCCTGATTATGTTTAAGAGATCCCAATTAACTCTTCATAGTTGTAATGATTTAATTTCTAACCAGTCACATTAAGATTATTAAGGAAAGACACAGATTTACCCAAGCAGAAATCAACAAACAAATATAACATCCTCTCACTACACTTAAACCAGTTGCTTATTTCTCTTCTTGACTTTAACAGAGCCCTGGAAAAGTAGGGTCATTTGGCTCCCAGAAATATTATTCTGGTGACAGCTTTGGAGAACAATGTTTAAACTCATTAAGTGTATCCTTTATAAATTATTTCCTTTCATATTCATTTTATAAGCAAGGTATATAGTAGGTTAGGCTTTCACTTTTTACTGGCTACACAAATAAAATGTATAACAAATATAGATCAGCTTTCATTGTAATATATATCTGCAATATATAATTAATACCACTAAGCCTTGCATTTTATTTCCAATAAAAAGATTTCTGAGAAACAACCAGAACATGATAACTTAGTTAAAATATATATATATTTTTTTCAGTTTTGAAAATAAATTAGTCACTACTACTCAGTACTAGTTTGTCCATTATTAACTGTGAGTCATAGAACAGTTTGTATAGATCCATATGCATACAAGAAGATCCTTTCCCGTAAGCAAACAGGACACCTAAAACTAATTTCTCCCTCCTCTGCAAAGTGAAAGCTTCTTGCTTAGGTCCACAGTAGCTAAATACTGAATGTAGATCTGACACTCACTCTCTTTATCCTAACAGAATCCTCAAACTGCCAAACAATCCCCAACAATGGAAAAAAGTCTCCTTCTCAGTCATACCCTGTTTAAAGGAAACACAGGGATGTGGTTTCTTGTTTCCTGTATGCTAGTAGAGGTGTGTTTTTTGGAAAAAAGTACCTTGGGTAAGACCAATAGAAGCAGTCAGAGATGAAGACATAACAGCCCTCCAAAGCTTCATGACTCCACAGGTAACTGCAGAAGCGAGAACTACACAGTCTGTTCTTCAGCATTCCTACTGGTAATCAACAAAAACAATGAAAATAAGTTTCAGTAAAGAAAACACACATAATCAGATCACATATGAATGACAGCTGAAATACTTAAAAATATAAAACCTACTGATGCATCATTAAAAAGATGTATGTTTCCGCTAGAAGTTAACGAAAATCATTTCTGGAGATTCTGGTTTTCAAAATCTTGCTGGAGAGACATTTGTTCTTATTCTTTGAGGAGTGAATGACTGTATGCTTTAATTGCTGGCATTTTTTCCTTCTAGACCTTTCTAAAGCAGATTAAGTCTAGCAAATGTTCAATAGATACTGTGGCATTAGATTAGGAAGACCTTTACTGAACAGGTTGTTAGGCATTGGAATGGGCTGCCCAGGGAAGTGGTTGAGTCACCATCCCCGGAGGTCTTTAAAAGATGTTTAGATTTAGAGCTTAGTGATACGGTTTAGTGGAGGACTTGTTAGTGTTAAGTCAGAGGTTGGACTCGGTGATCTTGGAGGTCTCTTCCAACCTAGACGATTCTGTGATTCTGTGATCAAGTTTTTTTTAAAAAAAAAAAAAAAAAGATGACAGAGAAAGAAGTCATTTAAGGTCATTGACATGTGACACTAGTTGGGTATTCAGAAAAGTGAAGTGATGAGCCAAAGAGCAACCAAAATCACAACTTTGTTTCAAAGTATTCATAGATTAATGTCAGGGAAAAGGGTTTCTTCACATTCAGGGGCTGAATATGTAGGTCCAATATACGAACCAACATTTTATTAATTTTTCTCTAGCCTTGTATAATGTATAGACATTTTGTTTGTTGTGTAAGCCAGTATTCTTCTTTTTATTAAATTGCTTTTATGGTTTCTTCAATTTTTCCTTAAATTCAACAATTAAATAAAGCTTTTATGATCGCTCTGTTAATGATGAATATTTAAAAAAACTTCTGCATTTAAATATAGGTATATACTTATATATATTTAGTATCTTTCTAATAGTTGTGTCTTCCTAGAGCTCAGTCACACAGCAGCAGGGGAAAATATTTCTCTGTTCTACAGTGGTGGTAAAGCCCTGTGGTGCACCACTCTGTCTCCTGCTATTAAATCTCTGCAGCTGGAGACCTATTGTGCTCTCATTGGTGTGTGTATGATGTGTACACGCATTTGTTACTTGAGTGGGTCAAACATATAAGTTGTAAAATGGTAATTCCATTTGCATGCCAAAAAATGTGCAGACCCTCAGCTCCATCCTCTGAGTTGGAAGCAAGTAAAGATTTTTACCTCATAAAATTTCTCTTTAGGTTATGGGAGATTTCCCCTTGTACTTTTGCATAAAAAAGAAACCTATTTTACAAAAATGATTTTAAAAAAGAGACCAAACAGGACTTCTTTTAAAGTATTGGTAATGGAGAAACATTTTTTTTTTCCTCAGCTCTCCAATGTTTTTTTTGTTTGTTTGTTTGTTTGATTGATTGATTGATTGTTAGTTTATTATTAATGGTGATTGGCACATTTTTTCTTGTACCAAGATCTGAATTAAGAAAATTCTTTCCTGAATACTATAATAGTAGCTTATAACAGCTTATATATTCAAAATGTCTGATGCTTTCCAGTTTGAAGAATCTTTGCAAAACTTTCACATTTCTGTCACCTGCCACAGACTTTAGAACCCAAAGGTCAGAAATTGGTGGTTTCTCTGGTCACAGAATCATATTCATGTTTGACCTGAAATTTGTCTTCATTTAACTTATAATCCTCCAGAAAAAAATCTTGGCTGTGTGCCAAAGACACACTGGCACGTTCTTAGACCTAAGAGCTAAGCAACGTGATAAGCAGCCACATCAAACTCCCTGGAAGTACTACGTTATTGCAAAAGCAGGAGAAGCAAGAGAATTGAAAGGTAGCTTTGGAAATGTCAGAATTCAGATTGATTGCACATTCCTCAAGCCAAATCTTTTCCTAGGTGCTTGGTAGTACAGCTAGTTACTTCGCATACTACAATTTTTGATAGGAAATCAGTGACCTTGAATTAAATACAAAAATAGAGCTAGGATCATACAAAAAATCATACCTTGTGTTAATTTTCAAACACCTTACCTTGTAACATGAGTAACACAGGTACAGTATAGAGCATTGTTTTATGTTCATGTTTGTGAGTCAACCTTTGAATTAGAACTCAGTACTATGCATTAGATATTGGTAGAAAATTATTTAAAAATTTTTGTATTTTTCCCATTTCTGATTTTTTTTTTTTTTTTCTGCCTAAGATTTCCTCAGTCATATTTTCCATCAAAGAGCATTTCAAAAACTTGGTTTTTTCCCCCTCTGGAATGACAGAGCAAAATGTTCTTCCAAAAATTTATAGGCAAAGAAAGTCAACACGATCTTAGTGCATGCATGAGATCAGAGAAATTTCTTTTGAGTCATAGGAAATCCCAAAGGTCAGGATCTGGGAAAAGGACAAGTCTGTTAAAGCTCCTGTTCACTCTCTTCTAAATCCATTCTAGACTGCATTTGCCTTAACCTCTGCTTAATCTCAAGGAGAACCAAGTATGAACGTTAGTTATCCTACTGCATAATTCAACTGGCATTACTTTGATACCTTTTTAGCTTATACTAATATGAAAGAAGTGACTTTAAATCCTAATTTAAATGTGTCATCAGTCAGTTTAAACATAGAAGAAGGCTGTCTAAAGTAACATCAATGACAAAATAGATTTCTTAATATGACTTCTTTTGCATTTCTTACATGTTACCTGGTTTGACTTTAATACTGTAAAAGCCTTGCACAGAGTGAGGATCATGAATCAGAAGAGTAGGAATGGACTTTCATGTTCAAGGCTTGAAACTTTTCATTTTTCAGTGTGAACAGACAGTATCATATTAGAAAGTTATAACTAAAAGGAAAGGCTTAAGAATTTTTGAAATGCAGATTTGGTAGACTTCTATCGTCTTATCTATTCATAATTTGTATCTGACTTTAAGATTTGCATTTAGGTGCAATACTCATGTATATGTTGGATTCATTCTTACTTGTTAATAAAAATAGTAAAGCAAAAAAAAAGTAATTAAAATTGTTGATAAAAATAAGTACATTTTATGATGATTTATTTTAATGATAGAAATTACATTTCAGTGGAAAAGAATGTCTTGAAAATAACTATTACACTTCTGCCAACCCTGCCACATAACTGCCAAAAGTTATAATAAATAACTGTCTGTCCCTATGCAAAATCACAAAATTTTGAATAGAAGTAATCTTTTTAAATTTCACCTTTTTTTTTTTTCAGTTCCATTGATAACCAGCTGAATCACTGAATGTTTCAAGTAACAACTGAAACAAACCTCTTGTTTCAGTTCCATTTTTCAAGTTTTACCCAAATGGACTGTGATACGCTCTTCATAGTAAGCAAGATTGCTCCACCAATGAGATCCTAATGTTTAAATTCAGTGAACCTTAATAAACAACAACAATGGTTAAACTCAGGTTTTCCAGACCCAAGAACACATTCCTTGTAGTATTTCAGATATAAACCGAACTGGTATTTTATTCTCTCGGTGGTTGGGATGATAAAAAGTGAATAATATATGAAATACCAGTATATATGTTAATTCATTTAGTTAATTCAGCAACTTGGAGAAGGATCGATAATGATTCTTATCTGGCACAGCTTAAATTCATAACAGACCGCCAAGTATTGCAAAAATAAGTATTTATGATACAAAAATAAGACTATTTATTTTCTTAATCAGAAAAGCTTTATTGTTGCTTCTTTTTCTTATTTTTTTCTTATTTATTTATTTTTTTTTCCCTCCACATTTCTTGTGTAGATGATACAACTGCACTAGTCTCTTTGAGAATTCAGGCACCCTGTTACATACCAAAGCAAGCTGCATAAATGATGAAGTATATTACTACAGTCATTTGGTGGCAGGCAGGATCTCTCAGTGTCTTAAATATAAAAGAATGGAACTAGACCTGTAAAGCTCCCTGTTAGTGCCACTTAGCCCTAAGTCATGGTCGAGCACACTGGAAGACTATAAGCCCAGAAAAGCTAAAAGAAAGTAAATGGAGGAAGACAGCATATGCAAGCTGTGTTGGGTCTTAACTTCCAATGTTAGAAAGCATATGGTATATAGTATTAGGAGAACTCAAGTGATGGATTGTAGCTGGTATTCATGATGATGAGTACTCAAGTGCTCAAGATGGAGAACCCTCCCAAAGGAATGACATATAACTATCTGTAAGCAAGAAGCCTATATATACTAAACCACTGCAGTGCAGGAGATGTGCTCTTTGTTCAGGTGCGACCAAGTTCAGTCTTACTAGGCATTCACTTAAGTAGTGCCAAAGTACTCAGAGTCTGTCAACACACCAAAATGGTCTCATGCATTTATTTGTATGGTAATTTGTTATGCTGTTCATGGCTTGGATGGGTGTATACTTCAGTGGGTTAAAAACTGGATGGGTGTACAGGCCCAAAGTGTTGTGGTGGATGGAGCTAAATCCAATTGGAGGCCGGTCACTAGTGGTGTCCCCCATGGCTCAGTATTGGGACCAGTTCTCTTCAATATCTTTACCAATGATCTGGACAAGGGGGTTGAGTGAACCCTCAGTTAGTTTGCAGATGACACCAAGGTAGGCATGACTGTTGATCTGCTCAAGGGTAGGAAGGCTCTGCAGAGGGATCTGGAAAGGCTTGACTGATGGGCCGAGGCATCAGGTATGAGGTTCAACAAGACTAAATGCCAGGTCCTGCACTTGGGGCACAACAAACTCTTGCGACCCTCCAGGCTTGGTGAAGAGTGGCTGGAAAGATGCCTGGCAGAAAGGGACCTGGGGGTATTGGTCACTAGCTGGCTTAATATGAGCCAGCAGTGTGCTCAGGTGACCAAGAAGGCCAACAGCATGCTGGCTTGTATCAGAAATAGTGTGGTCAGCAGGACTAGGGAAGTGATTGTCCCTCTGTACTCAGCTCTATTGAGGCTGCACCTCTAGTACTGCGTTCAGTTTTGGGCCCCTCACTATAAGAAGGACATCGACGTGCTGGAGTATGTCTGAAGAAGGTCAATGATGCTGGTGAAGGGTCTAGAAAACAAGTCATATGAGGAGCAGCTGAGGGAACTGGGGTTGTTTAGTCTGGAGAAGGCTCAGGGGGGACCATATTATGCTCTACAATTACCATAAAAGAAGCTATAGTGAGGTGAGACTTGTTCTCGTTCTCCTGAGAGAAGAGGAAATGGCCTTAAGTTGTGCTAGGGAAGGTTTGTTTTGGATATTAGGAAAAATTTCTTCACTGAAAAGGCTGTGAAGTGTTGGAACAGGCTGCCAAGGGAAGTAGTTAAGTCAACATCCCTGGAAGTCTTCAAAAAAACATGTAGATGTGGAGCTTAGTGACAGGGTTTAATGGTGGACTTGGCAGTACTAGGGTCAAGGTTGGACCAGATGAGCTTAGAAGGCTTTTCCTACCTAAATGATTTGCATGATTCTATGATTTTGTTTTGTTTGTAATTCAGACTGATAACAGAGGTAGCTGCCAATCAGGGAAGGATAAAAAAAAGTCTGAAACAGATTATGTCTGTGACAAGAAATGGGCCTTTGCCCCTAAGTTGATGATGAAAAGAAAAGAAGAAAAATAAGTGTTTGGAAGAAGTGGTTTACTGGAAAGATGCTTTCTGAAAGCCAAATGAATTTCTGAGAGAAGTTGATAAGCCCTGAAAAATAATTCTCTCTTTCTGATTGGATAATCTCCTATAGTGTTGTGCATACAGCTGTTTTTACCAACGATTCTTTGTCTACAAACTGTCTAGGAGAAAAGGGTTTAATTTGTGCCTATGGGGAAAGAGCAGTTACTGGATTTGAGACAGCAAATGTGTCTGGCAGGCAGACCAACATTGTTAGATTATTACTTTTAAAACAAAACAAAACAAAACAAAAAACCAGCTTGTTCTTGTATTATTTATTTATTTATTTCCTATGGGAGAGTTTAAAAAAATCCTTTTTCTTATTAAGCCTTTTGGGGGGGAGGGGGGTAAGAGGGTTGGAGGTTGTTTTCATCAATACGACTTTAGTACCACCTGATGCATATCAACTACAATTCTGTCTATGTATTCTCCATTACAATCACTTTCAATGTGAAAGGAAAGTCTTGTAGACACTGTCTCCACAAAAAGAACCTTGAAGAGATGTTGATGGGTAAACTAAAGAGTTAAAAAAAAAAAAAAAGTGATTTTTCAGTTCAGAGGTCAAATGCAATCAAAAAAGTGTGTAGGTGGCATCTGTTTTGAGGTACAATAAACTAGTTCAGGAAATTCCAACCAAAGGAATGGAATTGCCATTGTATGGCAGTTTGCTGGTCTGACTAGTTTATTCCTCAAACACTGTAGGACCAAGAAAAACATATCTCTATACTGGAGTTTTGTTTTTTTTTTTAATATGTATATATATAAATATATGATTTTTTTTTTCTTATTAGAGGCAGGATGGGCTTTTCATTTTCCGTATTTGAAATCTGTTCATTGACTGTATGATGTTGTAACAAAGTCTATTCCTTCTAAACAGTTCAGAGCATTTTACCCAAATAACTTTTAAATATATAATATATATAATAAATAAACATAAAATAATAAATATTTAATAATAAATAAATAAATTTATTTATAAATTTATATAAATAAATGGATAAATATTTAATAATAAATAAATAAATATAATAAATATATATATAAATAAATATCAATGGGAACAAGAAACAGCAAGCCCTTCTTCTTTTCTCATAATTCTTTAAAATATGTGATGGACTGTCTTTCTCACAGACTTTCCAATGACATTTATACAAAATATAGCAGATATAGATTCATCTGGTAAAGTTATAAGAGACCTTGTCTCGTATTGTTTTATAAACTCAGGATTTAGGCACTCTTGTGATAAAGGATACAATTAAACCTTTGTTCCCATCTGGTAGGAAGACCTACAAATTTGAACAACTTAGTCGAGTGGAAGGTGTCCCTGCCCATGCATGCCAGGGGGATTGGAACTAGGTGATCTTTAAGGTCCCTTCCAACCCAAATCATTTTATGATTTTCATTCTATGAAATCTACATGTTCTTATTCTACCAAGCAAGTAGGCTAGTATGGTAGAAAAATAGATTTAAGCATTGTGCCATTTATCTAGAGAAAGGGCGGGCTTGGGAATGGACTCTAAAAAAAAATGTTGCTCTTTTGTTTTAGAAAGGTAAACTCATCTATTTACCTGACATCTCTCAACCTCTCCCAGTTATCTGTCTGGTTTTGAGATGGCAGTTACTTGCCTTGTTTCTTGTTTTCAACCTAATCAAAATATAACCTGAGGGCAGCCAGAATTACATATTTTGGTATGTATTGCACCCTAGTTAAGTGCCTGTAATCTCCCAACTTTTGTTCTCAGTCAAGGAAAATCAACTTGACTACTGAGGGCCTGTCTAGTGGTGGTGAGTGAATCCAACCAGAGAACCTAAAGTTGTAACCTGCACATGAAGAGGTGCAGTAGATTGGCCAAGACTTTTACCTTTCTATTTCCTTAAAATTTTCTGAAAAGATAATGTTCACCTCTGAGGAGAAAACAACAATTAAGTTTAGTTACAGATTTCAAAACATCTCTGCAGGCATATTGCCTGTTCCTATGCTGACAACACCTCTGACTGATGAAATGTCTGAAAAATATGCATACACTGATATAGAAGTGAAATACAGACATACAACATACTGACCCTTCACAGCAGCCCCAAATAAAATTTGAATTTTGCCTTAATATTAAGAAGCAGTGCAGAAAAAATACCCACCACTGCCAATAACAACAACTCCCCCCCACCCCTCCACCCCCTCACCCCCCACCCCCCAATAACGACAACAACAACAACAAAAAAAACACACTGCTTATAAGGGAAACATCTTTAATAAGCCAGATTTTCCAGATACTGATCTTATTTGTTTGATTGTTTTCTATGCAGAGATTAAACTGCAATTTCCTTTCTCAGAAGGGTTTTATGCAGAACTTTCTTATTGAATTCAGAAACATTAACCTTATGTTAAATAGTAACAACAGCAGTCTCCCCATTGTCATTCCTGGGTGAAATTACCCCATTCTAATCCCTGCCTGTTCTACTTGTTTAAACTCAATGCATGTTCAACTTTTACCAGCTCACAAAGGTGATGTGAAATGAGAACAGTACACTGAACTAACACTAACACTGAAAATATTCAAAGGAGAAAAGATGAGTGTTACCTTTCATACGGGCAAAGCATCAAAAGATCTGCCTCCTCCAGAACTGACAGCAAAAGAGATACCATGTATTTCAAGGGTGCTTCCTACAGGACTGTTCATGCCACTAGACTGCCTTAAGTACATTTATTATGCATTCACTGGAGGAAGGTGGCTCCTCAAGAATATTAACATTTTCCTTGTTCAAAAATTAATTGGTTAATATTTGTATTATGTCATCATACCTACAAGATCCATCCCATTACAGGATTATTATATAGTCACTTTACCCTGATCCTCAACTTTCTTTCACCAGCTGAAGTCAACCCTTCACAGTTAGGAAAGGCATAAAGCATAGTTTTAACAATTAAGGTCCAGTCCCATTATACAAATGTGATTCTTCTTCTTGATCACATGAACTCTTTCTTACAAACAGAAATTTTCAACACTATGTAACACCACTCTAGACTGAGTTTACTCGGGCTATTAATCAAAACCTCCCATCATACCAACAGCTCTGAATACTTACCTACTTTTTCTTACAGTCCTCTGTCCAACATCAGAACATGTTTCAACAAAAAGCAGCTGAGAGGAGTTATAATAACTGATGCCTGATCATTACTAATGGAAAGGCTGGCTTTTTCAATTGCTTACATGCCCTTCAGTCAAACGGTCTCTCAAAAGACAGAGGAGAGAGAGAGAGAGATACAATGGAGAGGTGAAGAAGAGCTAGTTATGGTCACTCAAAAACAAGTCAAGCCCTTAAAGTTCCAACATTCTCTAATTCATGAATCTACTAAAAACAAGGTTAAGAAATTAGTTACATTGCTACATCTTTTCTTTTCATTGCAATGCATTTAAATGTTTAGGTATATACAAGCATGACACTGTTGTCTGACCACTTCCTCAAAGATACAAGTCTAATTTTTGTGTAAGTACAGTAGCACTGATTAGCAGTTTCCAAGGTTAGAAATTGTTATTAATCTTTTTCTGAGGAACACATTCCACTGCCTATTTAACTACAGCACTAAGACACAACAAGATATGCTTTGAAAAATAGTACGTTAACATATGCCTCCAAAAGATTGGAATGTTCAAGGCTTGTCCCAAGAACTGTATTAAATTCTTAGTAAATCTTCCCTTGATATCTTATGCTGTTATAATTTTATCTTTTATTTTGATATATCATTTTAATTTTGGAAATAACACTTCCTTTTTCAAAAATATATAGCTTTCAAATAGAATAGATACCATAGAGCAAAAGACAGTTAAAGCCATAAATACCAAATACTTTTTCTATACATCTTTACTGTTTTTAATATAGTTTGTTATTCTTACTCCAAGCTATCCAAACTATTAGTCTTCTACTTTTCCACCTGATAAGAGGCAGTCTGATTTTTTTTTTTTTTTAATTATTATTGTTATATATACATATATTTTAAGTTTAACAGTTAGGCTATTTTTTCTCTGAAATTTTATTAAAATAAAAACAGCTTCTGGAATTCACAGTAAATGCTTTGTCATTGACCTTGAAAGTACTTTGGCAAGCAAGGGATTTCTATGCTTTGCCAAGAAGTAATGGTGATAGCAGAAATTCTGACATGGTTGAAACTACAATAGTTAGTCTACTGTGTTGTTGGTAGCTTCACCTATCAGTGTTTCCAATAGCAATATTGTATTTCAGTTGTCAATTCACAAGCGTATAATAGTGGAAGAATGTGATTTTGTCAAATATTATGTCAAAACATAATATTTAAAATTCCTTACTGTTCTCATGTTTCCTATGGTTTTGTGGAAAAATGATGCAAGATGCTCTAAAATATGTATTTTTTTCTAAGTTAAAGAAACAGTATAATCAAACTTCAGTACAATGAAGTCTAGATGATTATCAAAGGTATGCTTTAGTAAGTGTGGAATTATAAAAATATTTGAATATATATTTATTTATATGAAATTATTAAATACTATAAGAATTAAATTATTTTAACTGTTTTTATTTAATAAAATTATATATATATTAAAAATACATTTTTTTCTCCCTATGAGTCTATATTCATTTTATATTAAGCAAATAAAGAAAAATCATAGACTTTTAGAGTGTTAAAATGGAAGGAAGCTCTTTTCAAAATTGTCTGAACTAATTTAAGTACGATTCAGTGTTTTCGAGTCTGAAATACTTCAATATAAATAAAATAAGAAGTCTTGAGGACAAACATTGTGAGTGACAGATATCGTTATTTTTAAGAAAATTGAACTTGTCTACAGCTTAAGTTCCCCTGCCTGACACCCAGTACAAGAATTAAAGCATCACCCAATACATTTGTAAACAGTGTAGGGAACAATTTGGATTCTGTTAGTGTCCCCTTTTACTAAAGGCTAATAGTCTGTCTGTGAGCAGCGAGTCAGCACACCTTGCTGTGAATGGAGCTGAAGTAACCTGGTGCTTCAGTAGACAATTGTGGCAGCCATGGCTGCAGGGCTGGTGAATTCATCTAGCCTGGAAGATCTCTGAGAGAGCACCTGGCTCCCTCCTTGCCCACATCCTTTGTGTTTTTCCCTGTGGAAAATAGAAGAAGAGCAGACAGCAAATACTGTGTATCCAGACTTTTCCCCTGAAACTGGAGGTTTTCCTACAGCTCAGATCTGGTCATTAAATTGTACATCTTGACACCATGTTTTCTCCTTAAAGAAAATTTTCAGACATCAGAGGTTCAAAGAAATGGCCAACCATGCTCACATATATAGTGTAAGGTAATTCTCATCTTCACTGAACAAAAAGGATTTGTTGTTGTTGTTGTTATTGTGAGAACAAGCATTTCAATATGCATTTGAAAACAACTTAAAGAACTTAGCTATTTTTCATTCTGCCTCTAGCATTTATTTATTTATTTATTTATTTTTATTTTTCCTGAAAAATGGTAAGTGTTAATAACATCCAGTTGGTATGCTACAAAATTTCTGTAATACAGTTGTTAAGTCCTACCTTTTGGGAGTAAGATGCTGTTAATTCAGCCTATTCTGATTTCACCCTATTGAAATAGAAAGAAAAATATATGTATAATATTAATGTGAGAAATTTTATGCTAGCAGTTGACAGCTATATCAAGAAAGTGGTCTGGGAAGGGAAGGGAAAGAAAGGGTGAATGAGCCTGCCATTTAATAAAAAAAAAAAAAATTATATAAAACCTATATGCTCATGATGAAGTAAAAAACAAGATGGTTTTACTGTATGAAGACATACAGTAAAGCTGAAGGGGTCAGCTTTTTCATATGTGAAATGGAAATAATCTTATTTGTAGAGGTAGTAAAGCTTAATTTTGTGTTTGAAATGTGTCTTGCATTATACTGATCAAGGCACTGGGGAGTACTGTACACACATAATCTGCTGCTCTAAGTGTTAGATTATACACCTATTACTTTTAGTCATGGCTGCCTAATGGGAAAAAGTGTTTGAAAAATGACAGAGAGGATTAAGGTAAATTTTCATGCACACGGTAGTCCCTAGTTGACCAGACATAACTCTATCATGCAAAACACATAATGGATCATCCTGTCACCAACCCAAACCAACTCAGAGATGTTATTATTTTTCTCATGATGAGAAAATACTTGACATTACAGAAACAACAATTTGTTTTTGTCTGATTTTGTATATAGTCAAACCAATTTGGTCAATGGTCTTTTCAGATTTCTGATTCTACAGAGGAATAACAAGAATTTAGAGAAAAGACCATAACAGAACAAGCGTATGCAGAAAATGAATTTGGGTGAGAAAAGACATTTATTTTAAACTTAATTTTTTAGATTCAGATTGAGCTAAATATCAGCTAAGACAGCTACCAAGAAGAGTTAAAACTGAATCATTCATAGGGCTATAACTCCAAGTACTTCAAAAGCTTTTTATCTATCCACGGTCAGTAGAAACAGTGAAACTGAACCAGGTTTCAGTTTTCACATATGTTCATGTTACAGTTGATCTCACAGAGACTGTCTTTGTTATCTAGTAAAGGTTGAGTTTAAAACATGTTGGAAATTTGCTCATAAATGTATTTTTCTCTAAATAACTAAATATCTTTGACACCTATAGTGCCAATTCTGCTTTAAATTGGTTGGTTGGTTGGTGGATCAGATACCCATACAAATGTATGGACAGACTTGTTACCTAAGACTAAATTCTTTAAGAAACCAGGATAACCAGCTTTAATGAGTTTTCAGGAAGGAATGTCTGTAACTCCTCTAATCAACTTATTCTCGTATTTCATTACACCTGTCCATCATGTGCAGCTGGAATTTTCCTTTCTGGAATTTAAACTTCTTGTTTCTTATCCTGTAAGGACTGAGATCAGATTATTACACTCTTCAGCAATGTTTTATGCACAAAAAGATTGTCATATCTTCCATAAATTATTTTTCAGACTTAAGAACTCTACTTCATTCAGAAACCTTCTTATAGAACATGTTCAGAGGTCACACAGGACACATAACCCTCACTTCCTCTGGTCTCTCTCTCAGGCTTCATTTTCCTTGGATTGGGGTCTTCATGATGGGACACAGGTAGACCTCTCTGCTTGTCCCTCCTTCAGAGATAAATACTTTCCTCTCTTCATGGCCATACTTCCAAGAAGCACCTTAGTTCTCATCATAAGGCACCATACTTGTCCCTACTCAAGACTGTCTTTTACATTTAGACAATGTAAGTATAATTTATATATGGTAAGATCATTTGGAATTTCTTTTGTATCCTTTTATTTTCCTTGTAGTACCTCTCAACTATGCCTGTCACTGTTTAAGAAGCATTTGGGTAATGGCCTTATTAATATGCTTTAACTTTTGGTTAGCTCTGAAGTGGTCAGGCAGCTGGACTAGATTTTTGAAACCTATTCTATTCTATTCTATTTTATTCTGTTCTGTTCTGTTCTGTTCTATGCCATGCCATGCCATGCCATGCCATGCCATTCTTGATGATATTAAATTTAATAAATATAATTCAGCTTGTTTGTGAAAATACTGAATTATCATGGGTAAGTCTCAAAATGATTCTGTTACTGAATCAATGCTTTTCTTCCTTCTGTTTTAGGAAGAGGTAAATTTATTTATTTATTTATTCATTATACAAAATCTAGGAAAAAAAAACACTTTTCCTCTTTTTTTCTTTCAATTAAAAAAAATATTCAGAAATGTTTATATATATATATTTTCTTTCATATGAATCTTCTTTGTTCTGAGTACAACATTAATAATAAAATTCTGGACATCTTTAACACTATTTTTGCCATTACTTTTGTGTTCATAGAGCTGTGCTACAAAAGAACAGTGATTTTGCATAATCTGTGTTTTGCAGTGTACTTCTGAATTGATCAATGGCATATCTACTTTGTATCCAGCTGCCCTTTCTCTCACAGTGGAGCAGGTAAAATTGCCAAATGGGAGTCTTGGGAGATCTCTCCTTGTACTACTGAAATTTTCTGCAGTTGTAAATTTTTATAAGTTTTGTCTCAATAACTGCAAAAGCTTCATAAAGAGACAGAATCAGATGTATTTTTACATCATTCAGTTATGATGTCTCTTACTAAAACATAGTGATAGGGCATTAACTTGTCACTGACATTGGAACTTACAGTCTAGTTGGCAAAATTAACAAACACAAAAGAAAGCAGCAGATTTCCCCAAAGGTCCATTATATACTCTACCATTTTCGATATAACCAGGTATTAAAATATGAATGAATATGGCTTCTCTGTGATTGCTTAACTACTGCAATGAACTACAACTGACATAAGCCTTAAACCTGCAGCTGATTCAAACTAATGCAGTTCCATTTAAAAAAAAAAAAAAAAAAAGCCCGATAAAATTTTAGTGCATGACATGCTTGTAGTGTTATTAAGAAACAAACATTTAGGTAGCTGTTATCTTAAAAGGTTTATTTTACTTTATAATACGGATAAATACATAATTACTGTGTGAATTCAGCAGCAGGCAATCAAATGCTATCTTCAGATTAATGGATAATTATACACTTAAGGTGGTTAAATATTTTAAAACTCTAATGCCCAGGTAATTACACCCTTTAATATTATGACAACAGTGTAATTAACTTTGGTGATAGACACAGAGAAACAGATTAACTATTGAGAGGTGTGTGCGAGATGCCTAAAGGAGTATTAGCACCTTCTGGTGCAGTATGTTCAAGCGATGAGATGACAGCAGCTGCATGTGTTACAAATCAGCTGCTCTGTTTAACATTGGTATTGTATCCGTCCACAACTTATTAATTTCATATTGTAAGTGTATATGCACACACACATACACATATACTCACACATGTGTATTTTTCTATTCCTTGTCAAATGATGCAAAAAGTCATTCCATACACATAGTTTGCAATACATACCCTAAAGATAGTTTTGCTTTTATTGTGACTACCAGATATTGCTGTTTAATTTTAAAAGCGATACTTGTTCCCTTTTGTTTTCAGCATTTGTTTTGACAGTTTTCTAACAGCTAAGGATACTCTCTCAGACATGTGATATTCTTCCCAGTTTGAGTTGTGTATATAATGCACCTGTTTTGGTTTAGGCTTTCATTTGTCTTTGAAGAGCTTTTTTTTTTTTTTTTTTCCCTTCTTCTTCTTCTTTTTTCTTTGTATTCTTTGTTGCTTGCCTTGCAGGCACATTTCTTTATATTGTGGTCTTTATGTTACTGTCAGTCCCTTCTCATTTTATTTGAGATGGTTAACTATTTTTCTTTCCAAGACACTGAAAATATGGAGCAGTTCCAATCCTTTTTCATTAGATATGCTGTGGGACTTGTGGTGGATAGCTTTCATCTAGTTCTTTGTCTGCTTTCATTCTACTGTTCTGCTTCACAGGTAAACTGTAATTATTATAATTTCAGAATAAGAATCTGAAAATCAATATCTGGCTGAACACAGGTCTACTAGGTATCTGGGTAAGTCAAGCATATACATTTTTTCAAAATCTGTTAGTTCAAGTGAGATTTCTTTCCCCAGTCACCTGTTAATTCCTCTTAGAAGAGCCACAACTAACAAAAAATGTTGTGTGCATTCATGCCACATATTGACGTTTTGTTCTAGGTCCATTTAACTAAGATTTTTTTTTAAAGGCATGGTATTGTTTATTGCACTGCTCAAAACTTTTGCCAAATACATTTATTCCTATTGATTTCTCCAACTATTCAGTAGAAATACAATATTAAATTGAGTTTAAAATAATCTGATGAGTTTTGCTTTCCATGAAAAGCAATTTTTTTTCAATTGATTTAGTCTCAGTTTCTTCATCTGAAGAAGAAATTTAAGAATTTTTTGTTGTGTTAAATTCTCTGTCTGTCCTTTTTTATTATTATTATTTATTTATTTATTTATATTTCCAGGCAGCTTGTTTTCACAGTGCTTTTGTTCCCTTGACATCTTTTTTATCCTGCGTTCTTAACTCAACTTGCTTTTAGCAAGAAATTTTTCAATGGTCAAAGCTTTCTACAGAAAAGCACAGATCACTGAACAGAAGAAGTCACAAAGAAAATGTATGTAATGTCTCTTCCAGAATGTAGGCAGACAATTTTTTGTGTTTAAACTCATTCACTCATAATCTCAAAAACAATTTGCTGGCATTTCAATATAAGGTTTACTGATACTGATTTCTTTTATATCTTTTACCTTGAAGTATTTGGGGAATAGATTTGTATTGTGTAACTATTCAAACACCAGAGAATGAATTGCCATGGAGACTCCTTAGCTGAACATACTATCTCTTTTAGCAGAAACTTCATATGAAATTTTAAAAAGTAAAAATATAAAGTAGATCACTTTTTTATTACATTTTGAATGTCATCATGAACATTTCATGTTAAGTTTCAAGTGTTGGTATTATTCCACATTTTAAATTCACATAACAATTATTATTTTTTACCTTTGATTTCTACAGTAATATTAACTGAGCTATTATTCCATTTAAGGTATTTCATAAAAATAGTACCTGACAATTTAATATGTTTACTTATTGCATGGGTATATGTACACTACAAAGGCATTCTTCACTCTCCCAGCTGCTGTTGCGCAGCATTTTTTTCCCCTTTCTTATGATCTCACAGAGGCACAAACAACATCACTAATTGGTTTGGCTCTGGCCAGCAGCAGGTCCATTTGGAACCAGTTGAAGCTGACCCTTATCTAACATGGGGCAGCTTCTGGACTCTTCTCACAGAAGCCATCCCTGCAGACCCCCCAGCTACCAAAACCTTGCCACGTAAACCCAATAAGGGGTTTACTCAACTGTTTAGCTCAACAAAAGGGGAGACATGCATTACGTAAAATACATTTCAAATTCAAATATTGGTCCATAAAAGAGACCGAAAACATGAGAAGTTAAGGTACTGTGGCATTCAGGTATTCACTGACAGATTTTCTTCTCATTTAGTCGATATGATTCAAATTATCAATTAAAATGTCTTAAGCACAGTTGACCTATCAGAAATGTCAGAAAATGAGAGACTGAAGAGGGATACAGAGAGGGTATTAAAAGAAGGTAATAAAGAATTCAAAGGCTATTTTCTAAGAGAGTTATGATTTTTGGAACAAGTCAAAGCATGAGATGAGAAGATTATTTATATCTTTTGATTGTCAATTCAGTTTTCTTTTTCACTCAGTTGTGTTATCTCTTCAACATGAACTTTCAGACAGCTTCAAGTTAATTAACTGCATCTTATTGCAAGTTAAGCCAAGACTTCAATGCAACATTATAGTCAGATTGCCCTGGTAAAGAAAACTGCCATTCTCTCTGGAATTGGAAGCAGCTCAGCTTTCACATATAAAACTACTTCCAGCTTTCTTAATATTGTTTAAAATAATCAACAGTACAATTAGGAATGGGGAAAAAATCAGCTATAAAAAAAAAAAAAGGAGAAAGAAGACCGATACATCATTTGCAATAGTTTGTAGGAAGTACAGGCTAACACAGAACGCATCCAGATGCAATTTTTTAAGTGTTTGTTGCATACCACACGATTTGCATGGTTATCTATAGCAGATGATTTGGAGGTTAAAACATGCTCCATTTAATGTTTTCTTTTCAGCCCCTGCTTCCCATGCCTTCTTCTTGCCCAGATATGGAACGTGCTGTGGCTTTGCTCATGTGACCAGCCTGAGAACAACAATGCACAGTGGGAAACAAAGTCTAAATGAAACTCTAAATAGTAATAGCTGTAGAAATGGTCACTTGAAGTCTACATTGATTTCATTCCACTGCTCATTGATACACACATTAACATTTATATTCTAAATTTCAAATAGATATCTAGAATGCTAACAGTATACATAATGAACAATTCCATTGAAATCTACTTTGGTATGATTACCTCTATTATGTACAATTAAGTTTGTAAATATATCTTTGCAGAAACAAAGCTGAGGAAGGAGAACAGAAGTAAAAATGGTTTGAATTTAATAGCTGCAATAACCTATAGATTACAAAGAACCAAAACACATTCCTTCCCATCTAAGATATTTGTAGATTTAAATTGCAGTATTTTTATTAACAATAAATGGAAAACAACTTTCCTGTAGATTTATTTTTCACGTGGTGTCTTTATAATGGGTGAGCTTTCTTTAGAATATAGAACTTGTTTTTAAGTGTCAGTTTTCTTTTTCTCACATGACAAGTTGACAAGAACACAATAAGGGACAGCATGGATACTAATAAATTATAGAAAAACAAACAAAACACACTGATTGTATTAAGATATAAAGAGAGAAAAGGACAGTGAAATTTTTATAATATAAATTATGTTACCTGGTGATTGTGGTAAATGTTTCCTATGTTTTTTATTTTTATTAAAACAACTGTGTAATCTACTACCTAGATTACACAGCATCATGCTTGATTGAGGTTAATTATTGTTAGTGTTATAAATCTAATATAAATCTAAAATGAATTCGAATTTTGTTTTAGTTACACAATATCATTTAAGTTAACTTATAAATTATGCCAAGTGATAATTTCACAATTCAGTCTTTCTGTTCATAGAATATCATAAGGAAAAATTGCAGTAACTGAACATAATAATAGCAATAATGCTAACCTATCCAGTAATCAAATTTTCTTTGCTCATGAATTTATTGTAGCATAGCCAACCATGTATCATAAGCTGTGCAGATTTTCCATCAATTATGATGTGTTACATACCCAAAACAGATAATGTTTAACTTCCTCTCCTCTCAACTTTAACATATCAGTGATATAGACTCCTTTCAAAATCACTATTTAAAACTTTCAATAGTAGAAAGTGAAGACTTTCAAACAATGTAGAGAAAACCACTTGTAAAGTTCTTTAAAGGTTTATGATTACAAAGGTATCCATCCCCACATTGTTCAAGAAGAAATAAATGCTGTAGGCCATCAGTCCTTACAGCACAGAGAAACCATGTGCTAAATGTCAACTGCTAGCAAACATTCCATCTTTATTCTATTGTACTAGAAATAATTGTGTTACTTTCAAAGCTATCTTTTCACTCCCATTTTCTGCATAAGACAAATAGAGTATTTAAAGATTTGTAAAAGCCAGGACTGAAACTGGACATCTCTTCAGAGTTTCATCTGCTGCTTCCAACCAGTGAGTTCAAACAGTAAATTTGAAAAGCACTTCATGGGGATGTTTCCAATATATTCTGTTTCATATGAACCCTCGAGTTAACAATCTTCTCCAGCTATATGCATACAATGAAGCAAAACAAAACAAAACAAAACAAAATGGAAAAAAAAATACAACAGCAAAAAAGAAAAAACAACCCCAACAGTTTCCAAAGCAGTCAACTTTTATCATTTACTTAAGCTTTTTAAACAAAGACAACCAATTCGAAGTAAAACATTTAATTAAATTTATTCATCTACTCCCAGTTAGTTATTAATTAATTTCAGTTCCTGATTTCTTGGATTTTTGAAATATTAATTTAATATGCCAGAATGTAATTTTTATTTAGTTATTTATTTTCATATGAAAATTATATAATGCACTAGCAATGGCTTCGATGCAGTATGAAATATTCTATCTAAAATATTCTGGTCTAATTGTAGTGAATATACCCTGTATATACCCTGGCTTGGATATAACATACCAGAAATATAGTCTTTGCTTTGACATGCTGTGCTTTATCCAAAGGTAAATATTCTGGGGGAAAAAAAATAATATATATATATGTATATATACACACACACACATATATATGTATTGCTTTGATCATGTTTTTATTTCTAAATACTCAGCATGTTTTCAGATTTTTCTTTGAGAATTAACTCATCAAGAATTTCCAAGCTATACATAAAATTTCCATGACTGCCACTGAAAACAGAGGAACAGTGTGCTCCTTCTTTAAAACATGTAATGGCTGCGATTCACAGGAGAGAAAGTAGATGAGAGAACTGGGAATTCTAGGAAGCTAAATGCTTTAATTTATTAAAGCTATCTAGTGCCTAGCTACAGTTGTGCTAATATGCTCTTTGATTAGTCATTCCTCTCTAGTTTCCCGAGTGCTGACGTACTGAATAGTCCAGTCTGATAGAGAAATTTGAAGATGTTGAGAGTTATGGAAGGTCTAGAGGTAATTTCGTTCGAAAATAAAGACTTGTTATAGGAAAAAAATGTATTTCCTGATGAGGATCAAACCTCACTTTGACCAGAAGATGGCTGGCTTCTGGACAACCTTAACAGACAAAGGTTGTAATGAGCTCAGTTGGCCTCTGGATGGCATTATGCCGTCACAGAAAAAGGGAGAAAAATCTCTTCCCAATCAGTTAAAAAATAGTTTAAAGAAAATAGTGCTGAAAGTAAATTCTAAGTTAGGTCGTCATATTATATTTTACAAGATACACGGGAACATTACAGTCATGTACTGTATTTGTTAAATTACTTCACATTTAAAAATTGACAATATTTGTTGTTTTCTTATTGCAGAAAGAGTCACCAGTGACCAGCCAGGGCTTATACTCAACCCTGTGTAGCATGGGCTGTACTGTACTGTACTTTTGAACCAAATCTTTGAAGGCATACATAAAGTTGTAGTGCATCCCAAGCAAACGAGTATAAGAGGGCAAATCCTCATCTCTATAAAGACAGAATATTGATAAAATGACTGATATTTTCCTTTAAGAAAGGAAACTTCTTTGTGAAAAGTTGTTTGAAATAATATATCCTTAAATATTTATGACTTATTATGATTAATATTCTTATTCAATATTTAAAGTATATATTTCATCCTAGATATGATTTTAGGTGAATTAATGCCATACAGTGTTTTGAACAAATCCAGTGTATGCATCTCTATGGAAATGTGCATTTGCAACTGAAGCATCAGGTGATTTAGTTACATTTTTGTATCATGCTAAGATTTCATTATGTTGCAGTTAGCAAGTAAATGCAGTTATTTTGAAAGTCAGAAACTGTTTGTCACATTTGGAAACAACTAAACATTTTCCCTCTTTTGTTTTTGAGAAGTACAACAATTTTGGCTTTTAAATATGAGTAATAATTTAATTTAATTCAAAAGCATATAACTTGAGTGTCAGGAAATGACAGGATCTTAGTAGCTCTAAAATTTGTAGGCTCTGGTATAAATTCAGATAATTTGCTTTGTCACTTATGTCTGTCTTGTGAATCTTATTGTAAATCTTTTAAAACTGGTTCTTATTTGTGGTCTAGAAATTTGGAGAGAGAGGTGGAGAGACACAGGCTTTAGAGGGACAGAGCAGAGACCACCACTTGAATTCACACAGGCTGTAACAAACAATGCTAACAAAATTCTGTTCTAAGTGCCTTATGGGTAGTTAATTATTTGGTAATATTTCTGGAGCAGGCAGAGCATTAGTGAGAGATATAAATCACCAGGCAAATACATATAATCTCTTCTCCTAATGTAAGACTTCTGTTAATTATGCGTATAGTGTACTTATCTATATAAGTATAGGGAAAATTTAGAAAAATGGAGAAAATTGACACAGTAAGGAATCTTGTTAATTTTGCAGAATTAAGGAAACATGTAGAAAACTTCAGTTGCTGTTCTTATCGGACAGATAGTCAGAGGACTGGTCTACTCAGACCACAGACTCAACATAGGCCTATGTTTGAAATCACTTCCCATTTGACCTCTTCACCTTTCTTTCTTCTTTGTAGGTAACCTGCCCTCCTCCCTGTTACTGTTGTGAATAGAAGATCTTTTAGTATGGTGAAGGTAGTTTGGATAATACTTGTATTCTATGGAAGGGAAGGAGAACATCAGTCAAAATTCCTACTAACTTCAGACAGCATGGTTGGGAGGTTAATTACAAAGCATGGGAAACTCTAATAAATTAAAAAGAAACAAACAAACAAACAAAAAACACAAATATTTATAACTTGCTTGAACAGGTCAAAGTTTCCTATTAAAAAGAAGAGAAGTAACAAAGAAACAGGCTCTAATTTGTGCAAAAGCATTTGCTGATGGAGACCATTTTTCAGTTAAATTAATTGGAGTGAGATCAATGTTTGATGTGTGGCACATGCTGATAACCTTTGTCTGTGTTATCACTGATAAGGCATTCAGCGTTCACTTATTCTAAATGCTCATCAGATGTGCTATTGAGGCCATTATCCTGAAACACATTTAGCAGCATTTGAGTTTTTTTTTTCCTCCCAAATACAGCCTCTCACCACTTTTTTTTTTCTTTTTTTTTTTTTTTTTCAGCTGCAGAAGAATTGCCTGAATGAGTTTCTCGTCACAATAACTTTAAGGATCAAAAACAACCAGATGGTTCTTTCAGGCTCCTTAGGCAAATAAGATACACCATATGAGGGCTATCCAGTCTTTAAATCCCATTTTACAGACAGACATGAGACAAACTCAGTTATCATTCTGTGCTGGCCAGGAGATATTTATCTGGTCAACATAACACCAGCAAGATTTGGAAATTCCAGTGTAGTTCAGCCATTGCTACATGACTTTCAGATACTTTGCAACCTGGGAACTACATGTCAATCTGTCACTAAACAGTTTTCCCGAATACTTCCATTCTTGAAATAAATGCTTCCAAAGCACCATCCTCATCTTCTGAAGAACTTCATTAAATAGGCTAGATGGAGCTAGAGAGGAAGCGGAATGAGAAATGTAGGAAAATCTGACAGATTGTATTATTTCCTTGGAGAGCCTTAAAACTCCTCTGGACAAGGTACTGAACAACCAGATTTAACTTCATAGTGACATCTAACAATCTAGTTAGTCCTGCCCTGGGTCAGAGGACCTCCAGAGATCCCTTTCAACCTAAATTATTCTACAATTCATTGTTTTTACCTTCAGAACCACAAAGGTTAATCTAGGCTCAGACTTCTTGGTTGGGCATGGATTAGTGATGGGACTTGGTAGGTAAGGCTGATGGTTGGACTTGGTCTTGAAGGTCTATTACAACCTAGATAATTCTATGATTCTATGATTTATTTTTTTTCCTACTGTCTACCAATGCTAGTTAATAAATACCATAGGCTGAACAAAGATACTTGTTTAACTACCAAGTAGTATTCTTGAAGGTACTTGAGAATGCTTTGAAAAGCTTCACCTTATTGAGCAATCTCATCCCTATTGGGAGAACAAAATTTGTTAACATCCAAATCTGGGTAGTCTCTGCACTGTGGTATTTTTACCTTCTGTCCTTTGTACATGTAGGTATTTCCTGCACCTATCTAGAAACATATATTCTTCCTAAGTAAAATCCTCATCTCTGGACTGTGTACTACCATGATGTAGTGACTATCTGTGATATTTACTTCCTTTATGCACAGCTACCTCCATCCTAGTGGATCCCTGGGTCTTGTATTCCAGAAGATCTTTGGATCTTCTAATACCTTCCAGTAGGCCCAGATTGCTCTTTAGTTGGCCCTAATTGACAACCCTTCAATGACGCATATTGTTACCTGAATGCAGCAGAGCTTTTCTTGAGCTGATCTAGACTCAGGCAGTCACTGTGTCTGTGGTTTACCGTACACAGAGAGAATTCATATATGGACTACTTTCCTATAGGTGTCTTCCAAAACTTTAGATGGCACAGGTAATGTGTATGGAAAACCACCACTAAGGCAGAAGGAAGTGCTGTTTTGAAGTGAACTTGTGCTTTGCCAAAACAAGAGCAACTAACAAGCAACAAAACAGTTGATACGTCAACATATGGTGAAACAGACATTTTCAGAGTAAGAAATCAAAGTTTATGACTCAGAGAGGCACTTATCTGTTAAGTTTTGCCAGCAAAGCTTTGCTTTCTTCCTAAGGAAATAAATAAATATTTCTACAGTAGGTGATAGTATGACAAGGCTTCCCAAGGAGGAGACAGAGCAATACCTCTTAGGATTCTTCTGAGCCTTGGGCACAGTCCCTCTGTTTTAAAGTCATAGAGTGTGTCTATTCCAGAGCTTTGTAATTGTATTTACACTATAAATACAGACCAAAGCCTGTGTAACAGAGATAAGATTATAAGAAATTAAAACTACTTTAGGAGCTCAGGACATCTGAGATTCCTTAAGCAGCTTTCTTATTTCAAACCAATGCAAACTAGTTTTGCAGCAGGATAGCCTGTTCTAAAGGACTCACACATCTTCAAAACCTTGAAGCAGTGTGAAAATGTTAAAGTGGTTTAAAATGCACGAAGACTTTTAAGCTTCCACAGGAAGCTAAGTTTCTTAAATCACCTGAATTTCTTAGCTCAACTCCTGGACTGACTGGTGAAAGCAAAATGGCCCATGTCCAGTATCTCTGTTCCTTGTGTTTTTTTTGAACAAGGACATAAATGAAAGCAGAATGCCTAATGCAATTATTTATTTCCAAATGAAAGAAAATGTTGCATCCCAACAACTCTTGTGGTGCCACTTTTTTTGTGAAGAAAATCTCCTCTATGTGCCAAATTCCAACTAATACACAGACGTAATAATTGACAGCTATTTCCATTTCAAAATCTCAGCCTACAGTTGAAGAATGTTTCTTGTATGTTAGAGCAGCTGTGACGTATCTGATTTATCTACTAAGTGAGTTTATAATGTGGATGCACCCAAAATTCATTCTAGAAGTCCAGCAAGCTCAGCCTGTTGTGACAGGCCTTGACACCCGCGGAAAAGGACATTGTAGTGCTTTGATGACTCACTCTACTTACTGATTCAAGAGCAGTAGTAAGTCCTTCCAGTCTCTGATTCAGAAGCAAAATGAGTTTTACTCACAAGGTATCCATATCCATTTAAAACCTGTATACCTTCAAAAGCTAGAAACTCATGCAATGTGCAGAGAACTAGAAGTAACCCAAATACATCTCTTATCCTTATCCTTTTTCCTCCTTACTCCCATACTGTGTTCCTTACCTCTCTCCAAACAGTGGATGTTACTGTCTCTGACTTTATGTTGGGACTTTTTAAGCTTCTCTATTGCTCTCTTTGAATTAAAGACCAATGGAACAACGGTAAAGTTCAAGCAGAACATAGAGAGGTATTTAGACAGAGTGTATAAATAGAAGAAAAGGTCAGAAAAGCAGTTAAAATGCAGTAATCAAAAAGAGTAGTATTTATTTCATGACAATAGCCAACCAACAGTCATTTTTTGATGGTGTTCACCATAGTTCACATATAAATAATGTATACCTAAATTTGCCAAAAACTTGATCATCTGGAATCTCTAGGCCAAATCAGACAGAGAAGTGAACTGAGCTAAATGCATTGGTCTGAGATGTTTTGCCAGGAAACTATTTAGTGTAACTAAACAGTATTCTTGGATACCAAAGAAGTCTGCCTCCTTGTAAAAGTGACTGCTGGAAAACTGTCAAAATCAGTTAACATATCCCACTTATCTCTCTGCATTTTAAACTATTTTTTAATTAGTAGAAAATGTCTGTCTTTTTTCCAACTGACATATATTCACTCAGTATATTTTACAGGAAGATCTGAGTTCACTGATATTACAGGCACAGCTGTAATCACGTTCTAAAATCTGTGTACTCCATTGACATGGTCCAGAAACTATACTTCTCCTTCAAATACAGCTTGAGCCTGGCGAAAACAGACAATTTGGATGGAGCTTTGGGTTGGAGAAAAGAAAATTAATTTATGTCTGTCTTTCTCAATTTTCATACTATTCCCACTTAAAGCATTGATTAATCTCTTAATTTATTGTCCTTTTTTAACCCTTGTCTTTCCACAGTTTTGCCTAAATAAGATAGGTAAGTGGAGAAGATCACAAAAAAATACTGTCAATAATATTTAAAAAGCATACATATTACTTGGTTTCTTAAAGAAATGAGGCACACATTATCACACTCTTGTATGATTATCTCCCCAAATAATGCTTAATATTTTGGCAAAAACCAAATAAATTTGGCAGAAAAGCACAAGGCTGGAAGACAGTTACATTTTTATGAATTTCCAAGATATGACAGTGGGTAGAGACAGGCACTTGAAAGGAGAGCAGGAAAGCCTCAGCTGTTTTGTGCATTGCTTGACAGTGGCCAGCTCACAATTGCGCTGAGCACTAGAGTAGCCAAAGGAAATTCTGTCTATTTACAGGAGACACATCAGGAGAAATACTGGATGATTGCAGTGGGAATTAGGAGCAAAGACTAAATAAAACCACGACTGTGGTTTAAAACAAAGACTATAAAATAAACCATACCCTAGTATTCTATTTTCACAAAATAACTTACATCAATCTGAAGAACACTGCAAAAGGCAGCCGAGAGACACTAACCATCTTTCAAATCCTTCCAACTCAAAATAAGATAAAAGAAGAAAAAGGCTTCTTGTTGTTCAATATTTCTTTCTTTCTTATATATATATTTAAAATCTGAAATACCAAGTTTCAGGAATCAGACCAAATCAGAATAAATTTGTGTGTTTGAGAGGCACACATATAAGACGGAAATGGGAATGAGTCAGTGAAATACTACTAAATGAAGAATTAATTTGGGAGTAATAGCTGAAGGGTTCTATAACTTGTTTACATAATGCTGTAAACATTTTAAATTCTCCAATTTATTTGGATCTGAATACAGGCATACAAAGTTAATCTACATCAGTGACTAGGCAGCTGTGATAACATCCTAGAAAACTGAAGGACTGTTGTGTTTTTTTACCTGGCAAGTATCTAAGAACCACACAATTATTTGCTCACTCTCTCCAGCAGTGGGATGGGAGAGAGAATCTATGAAGGTAAAAGCATGAGAACTCATGGGTTTATATAAGGACAGTTGAATGTGTGTGTGTGGGGAGTAAAAAGGGAGAAAGAGGAGAAAAAAATAATAAAAACAAGTGATGCACAATGAAATTTCTCACCACCAGCTAACTAATACCCAGTCAGTCCCCAAGCACTGGCAGCCCTTATATCTAATTCCCCCCGTTTGGTAAATTTGGGTCAGCTGTCCTGCTCGTGCCCCCTCCCAGCTTCATGTGCACCCCCAGTTTACTTGCTGACAGGGCAACAATAAAAGTTGAAAAGTCCTTGACTCAGTGTAAGCAGTGCTCAGGAACAACTAAAACATCAGTGTTATCAACATTGCTTTCACTCTAAATCCAGAACACATCACAACATCAGCTTCTATGAAGAAAGTTAACTCTATCTCAGCTGAAACCAGGACAAAGACAAAAAACACTGTCTCACCTGGCAGTTTCTCTTTTCTTCTATCCTAACGTTGTAAATCACTCAAAGCATCATATGTGAACACCTGCTGTGATAGCAAATAATTAAGGAGGGCGTTGAGGTTAAAGATCCCTCGCCTCTCCTGCACTTTCTGCTGTTAGTTATTCTTTATCACATTTCTCTAAAACGTTATGACTTACATCTACAGAACACTTAGAAACTTTTCTAAACAACCAACAAACAGCCAAAGAAAAAGAGTTTAGTGCTTCCTACACTCTTTTCCACCACTGAAAAGTAAACCTTGAGGTAGATTTAGTCTTTAGTAGAAAATACTAATTGTGAGTTGATGGAGATGGTGACTTGAAGAGAATCTAACAGACAACAACGTCTTTCTTTTTACTCAAGATGCACCATAACTGTTTCAAAGGATTTTTGAGTTATTCATAGGATCATAGAATATCCTGAGTTGGAAGGGACCCACAAGGATCGTCGAGTCCAGCTCCTGGCTCCACACAGTTCTACCCAAAAATTCAGACCATATGACTGAGAGCATAGTCCAAACACTTCTTACACTCCGACAAGCTTCGTGCCATGACTACATCCTTGGGGAGCCTGATCCAGTGCGTGACCACTCTCTTGTTGAAGAACCTTTTCCTCACATCTAACCTGAACCTCCTTTGTCACAGCTATTCAGTTATTATATGACTATTCTCATAACAGTAATTATATAATAAATGTTATTATTACAATGGTCATTATATTATATATTATATAATATATACATTATATTAAATAAATATAACATATAATATTAATATATATAATTTATTATATGTTATATAATATTATTATAACAGTTATTATATAACTATTCAGTTATTCACTGGCATGCACACAGTGGAAATCCATTTCATGTATACTGTACAATCATAGAAATGAATGAGATCACCGTTCAATTTTATCTCAGTATTTTTGCTATTCTTCATCTTTCCAGATATTAAGAATTCTTATTGTTATATGGAAAAGAGCTGAAGAATTTAAATTGGGCATTGTATTGTTTAATTCACAGTTACTTGACTTGGTAAATTACAAAATTCTTGTTTTTATGTTAATCATTGAGGCTTTTGAGGGTGTTTTCGGCTAAATTTTCAAGCAGGGCTCGTATAAGTTAAGTGTGGAAATCTGATGTTCTTATTACATGCATCTACTCACTGGTGATAACGGGTATTCATTTCTGCCATTTCTGCCATAATTATTATCTTTTTTTTTTTTTTTCTTTCAGCATTCTACAAATTCTGGTATGTTTGCATACTCTGGAGGCAACTTTCATCCTGTTAGTTTTTTTGAAATGTGTCCAGGAATAAAGAACACCTTGTAAAGGTAAATATTATGAAAGTTTTTTCCAATTAACTGAGACCTACTGAAATGATATTGATGCTTTATTTAGGCAGTGCTGGTAACTGACTGTTCTTAAGGATGGCAAACTCTTGTCCTTAATCTGTTAAACATGGGCTTTAGAGTTTGTGAAGGACAATTTGTCAGAACACTTCTTTTAGAAAAAATCAATTTATCAAAGTAAAATTTTGTGAGGGGAGGGCACTGTTGTCAACAAATTCATCTTGTTAAAACTGGAGAAATATTGTTGAAAAGTAAAATTTTATTTTCAGATTAATCTAATCCTAGTTTTCGAGTTGGGAAAAAAAAAAAAAGAAAAAAGTGTTACCTTAAATTTGCAGTACCACAAACACGTTATTTTAGAAAAATCCTTAAAGTATTCATATATAAAAAATTAGATCTCTCTATATAATTTCAATTGTTTAAACAAATACCTCATATAATGTATTGATGCATCGATAGTTTACAAATTTTAAGAGAATAAAATGTATCTTCTTAATCTTTTCTCTAAAATTGTTATCTTTAGTGCCTTAGATTGAAGTAAATATTTTAAATATTTGGCAATATTAACTTCCCAGCTTCTTTAATCCATATAAAGAATAGTTTTATACTAAGAATGCATTAATCCACTACTTAAAAATGTCACTGGGATAATTTTTTCCCATTAAAATGCTTCAGGCATGCCTGAAAAGAAATAATTGGCAACATTAACTGCTTTCATAATGGACAAAAATAATCTTTAATTCAAGGAAGTGAAGGCACGATCAATTTCTTCAAAAATTTGAAAGGATCATAGACATTAAAAATAAGGAAATTGCCTTTGCTGTTCTTGTTTAATTTGCTGGTAAAACCACAATGCTGTGAAATAAAATATTTCTGTTATTTCTTGACTGGCTTCTTTTTGTTCATTCTAAGACAATCAATGAGCAAATGTGAATCAACTTTCTACTTCAGGTTCCACTCAAAGAGAATGCAAATGATTCTTTAGGGTTTTATTCTTGCAGAACACTTAATTTCTTCTTAAATCCTACTAGACATTGACAAATTTATGTACAGTATAGTAAACAAGCATAAAGTCTATAGCTCAGTTGAAATGACTTTGAGTAACGTGCAATTATTTATTTATTTATCTATTTATTTTCTGGTTATAACAATGATGGATAATTTGCAGGAATAGAATAGATATGCTAATATTGGCTTCTGATTTTAGGATCTAGACTGAAAGAGACCTCTGGAATTTTGCTAACTGTCCAGCTGTTGCACATATAATCAGTAATTCCCGTAGTTCTCACTGAACATAAAATTCTGTTAGCTCTTTAATGTAGTAACATGAACTTTTTTTTTTTCTTTCCCAAACCACTTTCTGTCAAACTATGTAATTTATAATATCAGTAAAGTGTTTCTTCTTATTTCTGGATGTTATGTTGGGGGATGGAGGCCTCTTACTTCTAACTCAGTGTCTTTTTATTGTTAGTTGTTATGACTAATACCAGTGTACCTCAGTACATCACAGTGTTTTGACAAAACCTGCACACCTGTTGCAAGAATACAGACATTATTTTTTGATGTTTAGATTTGCTTTGCCTTTTTAAATGACAATGCAGTATTTTTTTTTTGGTGATTTATACTGTCAGCATTTGTGGGACTGATAAGCTGACTTCAGAACTAATGAAATAGTTCATACAGCCAGTGAGCAATTAATGCCATGATTACCTAATTTAGATGGAGAGCAAGAATATTCTAACACTCTATGTCACGAGTTGCTTTCTAATGAGGAATCCATCTTTTCCTAAAAAATTGTCTGTTCTATGTGCTCACTGCCTCTTTTCTGCTCCTTTTTTTTTTTAATTATATACATATATATATATATTTTTCTCTGAAAGATATAAAAAGCAAGTGCATTAGCTTCATTGGATCCATAATTGTTTAAAAGCAATTCACCTTGTAATGTTGGCATGAATTCATGGGGACAATAATAAAAAATTATAAAAATAGCATGAATTTGGCCTTAAACCATGGAGGCCAAATGGTTCTTTGTAGTCTGCTAATTAAACTTAATTAATCACTTCCAGAAATGGCAAGTGAACAGATCTGAGAAAGTGATCTGTCTCAGTCTGAAAAAAATGGACTTCTGAACCCTAGGGACCTGTGCATCCCTGATTATTGTATTACATTAATAGCAGTCCTGTAGCAGTCTGAAAACTGAAGGTGTGAGTGAGAGCACTCATGATAGCACAGAGACTGAGCAGTAGGAAAAGTTACTCTCTCCATGCAGGACATTTTCTTTGTTCTGTTGTAGGCTGTCATACTGAGTTGACATAGGTGTTAACTTTGATTAACCTTTTGAATTTTTTCCTCTTAAGACATTAATTATGAACATTGTTATTTTTTAACCTCATTTTTGTAAATCATTTATAACAGCTACAAAAGTAAGGAAAACATTGGGGCCTGGATTCATTGGTCTTCAATACAGGAGCAAGGCAGGGTTTATTTGCCTATGAGAGCCAATTAAACCTCATGTAGAGCTGCTAAGGATCCAGTTACCATAGCAATATTCAGCCCACCATCCAGTTAGCTTGGACCTAAGGCTCCAGAATTAGGAACAGGGCTTAGCGAATGCCTTCTAAGGTGGGATGAGCTTTCTGCTCACCTTCACTAAGACTGGGCAGAAATGAGTACAGAGAATAATGCAACTGATATCTTTAGGCAGAAGGGTTGTAAGTTACAGTGGGCATGAAGTTAGATAGTATAAGTTGAGGAAGACACAGCTGAATATTTAAGAGTGTAACTAAGGTGAAGGACAAGTGGGGTAGTTAGAAATGGAGGGATTTCAGAGTAGTTGAAGATGTGGTGGTGGGGAAGCAGGGAGAAACTACACTGAATGGAGTGAGGGGAAAAGGAAGTTTAGGAGGGAAAGAGGTAATAGGCTTGGAGAAAATTTTCCCAAAGTTTACACTTCTGCAGCAGTTGTGTATAGCCTTGAAGTAGTTGGAAATATAATTGATAGAGAAACTCACGGGTAAGAAAAGGTGACAGCTGGCCTCAGCCTTCCTTCAAGGAAGAGGAAGACACCGGAGTCAAAAAATAGCAGGTAATAGTAGATAAATGCCTGGAGCAGACTACATAGGCAGTCTAAGCAATTAGACTAGTTGCTAAAAAGTCTGCTCTTTGAAGAAACATTAAATTGCCAACAAGATGAGAATAAACACATTGTCAAGTCATAAAATAAGTAGGGATATGAGTCACAACCCAAAATCTGCGCTTCTGTTTGCTTTAACTTTGTCGTATTCTGGGCAGTAGAAAGTTTGAGTAAGACAGTTATCAAGTATGTGCGTTTGTGTGTATGCACATGATAAATCTGTTGATATAATAATAATAATAGTAATCTGTTTTAAAATATAAACTATCAGTGAGGGACAAAGGAGACAAGAGGCATAACAGATAATTTGCATAACAGGTAACTACTGTCTGTGTGACATTTTGAATGTAATGCTTTTATTGTCTTTAATAAAGATATTTTATGTTAAACATTTAAGTTATGTTTATATCTAAGCATATAAAAAACAATGCTGGGTACAGATGACTGTATATCTAAGCCAATTTTATTTCTCCTGTATTCAGATGTTATTGTGGAAAGGTTGAAACACCTTTGTTTCTGCACAGAAGAAATTCAGCATTTAGATTCATTCGTTAAGCTACAATAACAGCTAATTTCACATTCAGAATCCTGAAAGTGTTCCATTTAGGAGAATAGACACAGCAAGATGACATAACCTCCAGATTTTTTTTTTCCTAGTGCATTAGTTTTCTGTTTGATGCTGCCAAATAAACAGAACACACAAAGTGGCTCATTAGAAGTTTCATCACTACTTAGAACTGAAATAGAATGAATTTTATTCAGTGCAAATGCACTTGTTTTTATTGCACTTTGCAGCATTGGTGAAGTGGAGGGAGGAATCAAAGATTCCTATTAAGAGTAAACAGACAATCCACAGTTCTCTTAAAAGATTAATCTCCTTGAACCTCAATAAAATTGCTTCTGAAACTCCACAACGTGGTGCTCTACATATACTGCAGTCTGACTCAGTACTGTAAGCAAGTAGCGTGTTCCCATACAGACGTAAGGATTGGGTAAGGATTTGTGCTTCTCCAGGTAACACCTATTTTTTTTGTCTTCAAGTTGGTGAATCAGCAGGAGAAGTTCAGTTTTAAAATGTGAAAGCTTTAATGGATTATTAAAATCTTACACTCAAGAAATGATTCAATGACTATTAAAATCAATACAAGACCTGACTCTCAATGCCTTTGATAGGTTTCACATCATGCCCTTCAGCTTGCCTTTGCACGTAGTCATCTTCAAAACATTGCTCAAGGAAGAGCATTTTTTTTTTTTTTTTTAAGAAAACAAAGCTGTATATTTCTCCAGAAGCTCCTTTACAAAGACTTGTTTAGATATTAATGTGTTCTATAGATCTATAGACACATTACTATTTGATAACAATATTACAGTCACAAACTATAATATTTTGAGGTTCCCACATCTGGGAAGTGGGTTCCCATTAGAGACTGAGATAAACCTGAATATTTATTTGCTACTGCTTGCTTGTAAGCAATATTTAAATAGCATTGTATCACTATTGGGTATTGGTGGATAAGCATTTACGAATAAAATTACTATTAGAGATATAGGATACAGTAAAGTTAGTATTTTCACGTTGCCAGTAGAAGAGCTCTGTAGACAGTCAATCTTTTCCACAAGCAGAGGATAAGCTACATGTGAATAGAATGACAGACTTCCTTCAAAGTTCAACCTTGGCTGCCATGCAATTTTATGGGAGGGTAGGTAGCTTAAAGTGCCATGCTATTTCAGTCTGTGACTATTCCTCTCAAACCAGAGAAATGTATTTTTATGGGGTTGTTTTTTAGAGTTAACTTGCATTATCTTTGTGAGAAACTGCAGCATGAAAAGCTTTTGACAGTGTATGATTAATGTCATGGGCGAAAGAAACAAATCAAAATATGATTTTGCCACTGCTCATTGTGCTATATTTTAAACGAAGAATGCCAAGTGTAATAAACTATTATTTTCTTGCTGGATGAAGGTTGCAGAAGGCCACCATGTCAGCACTATTAAATTTATCAACCAGTGTTCTGCAGGTGGACATTAAGTCTGTTGTAATGTCAGCATGAAACATCCATGATCTAATTGGCTTGCCTGCAGACACTCCATGTAGCCTCAAGTTGGAAAGAAAGGTCAGAATTCAAAGAACAGATGGCAACTGGCTAAAGTAATTAAGTGCTGAAAATTCAATCCTTCTTTACACACATTGCACAGAATGCTTAATCGGAAGTCTGACCAGTGGACTCAGGCACACAGTGTTTTCTTTCCTCTCTTCCTCTTTCCTCTAGGAACTCACATTCTAACAGAAATAAGATATTTATACTATTAAATATACTGTGAGTATATTGAAACAATTCTCCCAAATAGGAAAAGAACTTTGATACAAGAAAAGGAACAATTTTATTTTACAAGGTTGTTTTCTTTATGCAAAACATCCCTGCTGGGAATAGCAGAAATGGAAAGCAGATTATTCTCTTATAATTTGTCCTCAGTGCCTTGTTCTTCAGTTCAAATACAATATATATTATGGTTCTAGTTATAGCCATATGGTCAGCAAAATAAACTGTCAAATAATTAAGAAAGGAGCAAATGTAGGTTAATTTAAATTAAAGCATATATCAACATAATGTATCTCAACATACTGAAAAATAAACCAAAAACATCTCAACCAATTGTTGTAGGCAAAATAGTCTCATCTTGTGGAATTTTTTCTTAGTTTAATTTGTTGACAATTAACACAACTATTTGATTACTTATTCAGGTATTGAGAAATACCATAATCACTTAAACAAACACTCAGGGAACATCTTTCATTCCCATTTCACCACGCTTGTCTCCCCCCTGTCTTTTCTGCATGTTATTCTTGGTCTCTCTCACAACCTTCAGTGAAGCCTATGGTCCCTTTAACCACTCTTGGTGTGGGTCACCCACAGCTGCTGTCCCTCAGAGTGCATCCCTTCCCAGAGTGCATTTCTAGCCATGCCCCCAGCAATGGCCCACCCATTTCCCCTCCACTTTCCTCACCTGACTCCTCATGGATCTCCTCCTCATAGTGGCTGTGGCTCTTTTTTATACACATCAGGGCTGGGGTAGAGGCCCACTGAAGCACTGCAGGGCTGCTCTCTGTGGTATTGGAGACACCTGTGACACAGGGCATTCCCTGAGGCCCACAGTCTCCCTGCCTGAATTGTGCTAGGTGTGCCCAATATACCCATGCGTCTGTTTGTTACTTTTAATGACTTTTAGGGAAAAAAAAAGGAAAAAAAAAAAAAGACAGAAAATAAAACAAAGTTGCAAATTTGTTGTTTATGAATTTCTCTGTTTCCTACAGGTAGTCTGAAATATTCATATTTTCAAATTTATGTGACAAAACATGGTAACCATAGGCTTCCATCACTAAATAATGGACAAATAAAATGGTGCTGCTACCATAATTTCACTATGACTTTGAGATAGCTCAGTTCTTACTTAATAAGAGATTTGCAGCTAGCATTTCTTGTTAAAATAAATAAATAAATAAATAAATAAAATGTTGGAACTACAGTTGCTGCACAGTTTTGAGCAGCAGAAGAAAATGTACTCCTTACAATTTTGGTGCTTCCCATCAGACACCTATGACTAAACAGGTGAAAGACACAGAGAAGAGTGTAAGACAGCAATTAATGACCATCTGAAAAATTCAGAAATGCAGGTTTGACTTCCTAACATCAAATGAACAAAGCTGTTAGATTGCAGAAATTGGCTTTTAATGCCAATTCTGAGAAAAAAAAAAAAAAAAAAAAAAAAGACCAGAGATCCATGTATGGCTTGTCCACTGGGATATGTCTGTATTTGCCACAAAAACTTGTGGGTAGTATAAAGTCTTGGTGAAAAAAAAAAACTGACTACTGGCTCATGGAGAACAGCAACAGGAATACTTCAAAGTTAGATTGGCTATGGGAAGATGTAACAAAGGATACAAAATATTTTGGTAACTAATCACAGAATCACAAAATCACAGAATGGCCGAGGTTGCAAGGGACCTCTGAAGATCATATAGTCCAAACCCCCTGCCAAGCAGGATCACCTAAAACACGTCGCTCAGGATGGCATCTGGGCGGGTTTTGAATATCTCCAGAGAAGAAGACTCCACAACCTTTCTGGGCAATCTGGCAATCTTCTATTTTCCAGGCCAAGCAGGCCCAGTTCTCTCTACCTGTCCTGGTACAACAGGTACTCCAGTCCTCTCATCATCTTTGTAGCCCTCCTCTGAGCTCACTCCAGTAGTTTCATGTCCTTCTTGTACTGTGTAGCACAGAACTGGACACAATACTCCAGGTGTGGCCTGACCAGGGCTGAGTAGAGGGGGAGGACCACCTCCCTTGACCTGCTGGCAACACTCTTCCAAATACAGCCCAGGATACCATTGGCCTTCTTGGCCGCATGGGCACATTGCTGACTCATGGTCAGCAGCTGTCCACCTGGACTCCCAGGTCCCTCTCTGTAGAGCTGCTCTCCAAGAGGTCAGCCACCAGCAGGTCAGCCCCCGGCCTGTACTGGTGCTTGGGGTTATTCCTCCCCAGTTGCAGGACTCTGCACTTGCCCTTGTTGAACTTCACGAGGTTCCCCTCGGTCCAACCCTCCAGACTGTTGAGGTCCCTCTGAATGGCAGCACAACCCTCTGGGGTATCAGCCACTCCTCTGAGCTTTGTTTTTCATCAGACTTGCTGAGGGTGCACTCTGAGCCATTGTCCAGGTCGCTAATAAATAAGTTGAACAAGACTGGCCCCAGTACTGACCCCTGAGGGACACTGCTAGCTACAGGCCTCCAAGTAGGTTCCACATCACTAAGCACAACCCCCTGAGATCTTCCATCCAGCCAATTGTCAATCCACGTCACCATCCACTTATCTAGGCTGCACTTCCTGAGCTTGTCAATAAGGATGTTATGGGAGACAGTGTCGAAAGCTTTGCTGAAGTCAAGGTAGACCACATCCACTGCTCTCCCCTCATCTACCCAGCCAGTCATCTCATTACAGAAAGATAGCAGATTGGTCAAACATGACTTCCCCTTGGTGAAACATTTGTTTTAATTAAATTAGGGAAAAAAAAAAAAGTGTAGTAACATTTTTTCTTTTCAATCAATCACTCAGTGTGTCTCTAGCACATTCTACACAAAAGTACTTCACACATTTTTATTACACAGTTGCTTCTATGCTTTCCAAAGCTATGATTTTTCCTTACATTGAAAACAATCTATCAGAATCATAAAAATCCACCTTGGCAGGCAGAATATAAGAATTATTACTTGAATAAAGTAAACATGAAAATAAGTTCTCAAATAAGGTTTAACCCCTGGTGCTTAAAAGAAGACAGTGATACTAGGTAAAACCAGAGTGAAATAAGAAATCTTAACAATCTCTTCAGTTCATCACATAAGTTTAATCCTTTTTTTTCTTCGTGTGTGTGTGTGTCGGGGGGGTGGAGGGTGGGGGGTGGAATGGGGAGTAATATTTATCTTAGCCCTTTTAGTAGAATTTTATAACGTAGTAATTGCAGGAACCATCCACTGTTCTGCTAAATAAAATTAACCAGAATGAGAAAAAATGTGAAAATGTGTGGATAGGCAATTGAGGAAAAACTTAGCAGCTGCTATCATCTAACTCATGCGGGCTTATTTAAAGTCCAAAATCTACTGTCAACCATCTGAGTTTCATGGTAAATTTGAGATCATAAGATGGGTTTGAATTAAGCAATTATTTAGTTCACCAGTAAAATTCTGAATATTGCCTCTGATCTTCACTTGTTTATCTGACTACAACCCCTTCCACAAAGCCATCTGTCCCATACGGTGGCAGCAACAAGTGATAAATTTCTTCTGTGGGATTATTATCTTTGATGTAAATTTATTTCACTTCTTTCTAAGACATGTTGGTTTACAAAATATAAAACTCAGCATAGCTCCACTGAAACCAATGGAATAATGCTGATTTGAAACATATAATGACCAACTTCAGCCTCTTACTTGTTTATTTGTTTCTTTTAGACAATGGAACCAGAGCATGGTAGATGAGGCAGTCACTGAAGAGATTAATCAGAATGACAACCTGGAGTTTTCGGACTACAGAAGGAGATGGAAGAGTTCAGGTCCCCATACAAAGCAGAATTATTCTATTTGCTTTCATCTTTCATATGGGGACAGTGGTGCAGCATGAGAGGTACCAGCCAGGGATCCTGATGCCAAAAACATCATTTAGTTACTCTTCCCCCCTTCCTTCCTTCCTTCCTTCCTTCCTTCCTTCCTTCCTTCCTTCCTTCCTTCCTTCCTTCCTTCCTTCCTTCCTTCCTTCCTTCCTTCCTTCCTTCCTTCCTTCCTTCCTTCCTTCCTTCCTTCCTTCCTTCCTTCCTTCCTTCCTTCCTTCCTTCCTTCCTTCCTTCCTTCCTTCCTTCCTTCCTTCCTTCCTTCCTTCCTTCCTTCTTTTCTCTTGATGGCAATTAACATTTCCTTAAAATACATATTTTATGAATAGAAAAATGTTCAGTTCGAATTCTATAGAAAGGATTTCTATTTAGTATTCATATTAAATGATACACCATTCAACCTATCAGTAGAGTGCAATGACATGTCTTCTCTGGGGTATATCACAGTCCTTTTGAAGAATTATATATATATATTTTTATTTTATTTATTTTTTTTTTCAGAATGTATAAATACTTCAGATTTCTGATTATGTATCACATACTATTTCTACAAAATATTCTTAATGAACTTTGATATGAACTGGAGGCACTTTCACCTTCAGTGATTTATGAATTGATGGAATTATTGCCTTAAGTGTTCTGTTGCCTACATCTATAAACACATAAAATACCGACTTCCTTGTCTCAGACTTTTTAGTGACTTGTGAACGTTGTTATAAAATTGCCCTTATAGCGCAATATCTCATAAAAAGCTTATACTGTAACTTGGCTTCTGTGATTTGCTCTTCACTTCTGAAGCATCCCAGACTGTCTGTAGATCACAGGCAAAGAAAGCCTACAGCAGAGAGAATCACACACTGGGCTCAGATGCATTGCAATCAGATCCCAAGCAGGAGCTTCCCACGTACAATTCCTGTCGCACTTTCATACCAGATACATTGGGACTGATTTTCCAAACCAGTGGAGGCTTATTTCCTGTTACATAATCTACAGTTTGATTCCAGAAAGTTCAAGACTAAAATGCCCCATGCGAGGTTGTCTAAGAAAGGAACTTTAGCACATGACAGTGACTAACCGTGTCCCTGCATCATTGCAAGCAGACTGAACACCACGTTGTCTGAGAGCAGGGAAGTAAGAGAGGATGCAATCCAGAGGGCATTAATATATTACAAAGAAGTCCAGATATTTAATAGTCTAAATTATGTTAAATACTTTTCAAAAGTTATTTTGCAATATTAAGACTTGCCTGAAATCTTTATGAGTATGAATTTTTCCTTTTGAACCTTGTGTGAACTTTCTTTTTTTTTTTCACAACTGCTATGTTACATAGATGTTAAAAAGATGGATGGCAGAGATCCAGAAAAACAGGTCTTTGCATAGAGCAATTGTTTTTCTACTGCTAAGGTAGAAAATCAATAGTGCATCAAATATGCTTTGTTCTTGAATCACTAAGGGCTTTGGTTCCAGATGGGTACATAAAAAAATTACTTACCTCAGCCTGCATATATATATTAGAAAAAAAAAAAAAAAAAAAAAAAAGACAGATAAAGAAGCCAGCGCTTTAAAGTGTGTTCATTTAAAAATATTTATTCATCATATTCATCATACATATCAAATCTAATCTAAACCAGGAAACACTGCTTCATTTTCCATCAGAAATATGCCCATTCATTAGTGACATACACCTTGTTGTTGATGTTTCGAAGCACTATTTTTTCTGTCAGCATTATACACTCTAGAGTTTAACATGATCATAGTAGGGACACAGAGAAACCTACCCTTAACTTTTGTCAGTATTTCTGTAAATACCATCTTTGATAAATATGTCAGTACATAGAAGGACAGAGAATAAAATACAAAGTCTTGACTGCTGGAGGACTGAAACTCGATTTTTAATTCATGAATCTGTATCAAAGTTATTAAAAATTTCTAGAGATTTTTACTATCTTAATTATTTATGACTGATTTGAAATGCTATATTGTTTTTGAATTGTCAAAATTTTGTGAAATTCTACTTACAAACACTGGCTAGAGTTCTCTGGTATTTTTATTTTTATCTGAGATCTGATCTTGTTTTCATTTCTGTCAACATGTCATGTGTCTTTAATTCAAAATAGGTTGTACTTTGAGCAGGCAGTGTTTGGACTTAAATCTGATGAAATGGCAAATAGATGTTTATTTGCTGGAAAAGACAGAATCTAAACAATATTAAACAATATTATTCAGAGGTACCTGAATTAATGCCCCTTGGTGAAGCCAGTCCCCTGGCAACAATTTTGGAAAGAGAATCTATGGTGGTAATAATTCTTTTTGTCTAATGCAAGTGATGGATACACAGCACACTGACTCTAACCACTCATACATAACTTTGAAACAAAGGAAACATGATTCCCTACCTCTCTGGACAAGATAAAAGCTAAAAAATATAGTACTTCCTATTAAAGTAGCAATAAATATAGAAGGGGACACCATGGCTTAGCAAATCAAATCTTCTGCTTGAGAGGTAAACTTACAGAGGATTTTCCTTTGACCTCACAAAAACTTTATTCCCCATTCCTTGTTCAAAGGCCCTCCCTAATTCATCTTCAAACATACCTAAGATTTACAGTAAAAGAACAAACCACAGATACCAAGGGAATATCAAGGATCTGTATCCTATGTCCCTTATCACAGCTGATCCAACACAGGGACCACATATAAAAGAGAAGGAATCATTATACAAAAGCTCTTCTTTTTCCACTTGTATTTGAAGTCTAAGTCAAGCAAGGCAAACCAGAATGGTAAACGATGTCTACTTTACACCCAACAGTGGTATTTCTCATAGCCATTTGGCAAAAAGTATACAGAAATTATACAGAGAAGTACCGGCTGCTTTTGGAACAAAAGACTTGAGAGGATGCAGTCAGCCCAGCCAAGAGACTGCAGGCTCTGCCCGTACTGTATTGATTGACAGTGATTCATTTTGCTTTCTTTGTACTCTGCAACACCTAAACTGATAGTGAATGGCGCATAGTTGTGAATGAATGTTACTTTGATAAAAGAGTCAGGTGGAGCATGCCAGATATCTTGCAGAAAAATAAGTCACATATAGCTTCAGCAATTTAAAGCCACAGTTTAAAATTAAACTTGGCACAAAATAAAGTAACGTGGTGGGCAAGAATGAGGTGGACAAGAAAAACTGTGGGCTTCCTTACAGTTTCATCACATAGCCACAGTTTTTCCAACCAGCAATTACTTTTATCAGGACAGCTGTTGTTCTCACAGGGTAGTGCTTCTCAGCACTCTCATATGCAGGCTCTAAGAATAATTCTTTGAGTAAATTTGGTAAAGGAACATATTTCCTGTCTGAGGAGAGAGTAGGTCCTTTTGCACAGCATTAGCAATAGCAGGGGCAACAAGAGGGGAACTACTTCTATGCCATTCCCCACTGAGAAATAAATGTTATTATCTCATTTGCAGAGACTGCCTGTACTGTTATTCTCAGCTAAGGAAATAAGACAAAACCGTTAGGTCACACAGCTCTATTTATACACTAGTCACAATAATGGAAAATACAGTTAGACTTGAATTAGCACTTACATCATCTGCCCAACAAATGATCTTCCTGCTTGTACTATATATTATATCTTTCACATTTCATGAGATGTAGTATGCAGCAAAGGCAATTATGGTTAGGTTTCCATTCAGAATTTATGCAACAGCTTCTAGTGGGAAAAAAATTGTTATTGTCCAATTGAGAAGTAAGGAGAAACTAGAAACGTGACATTTTGTTCTGTGTGGTTTGGTCATCATTTGCTTCTTACAAAAGTCCATTACACCATTTTCAATATATATTTCTAGAGAAATCAATATTCTTATACATAATACTCTACTGTGCCTTAAAGCCCAACATTTGCAAAGGCAACTGTATAGTATAAAAGGAAAAAACAGCCTTAGTAAAAAAAAAAAAAAAAGTCATAGGGACAGAAGGGCCATGCTGAGGAAAGGATGGGTGAACACAGAGGCTTAAGCAAAAGGAAGGTAAGGGCCTTTGAGAAGGGCTATAGGAAACTTCCTTGGAAATAAGAACATGTGTGGGCAGCGGGATGGAGGACTGTTTATTAAGGGAGGGAAAGACCCTCCATTCAAACATACACATCCTTTCAGAATTTCTGGATCGCTGTTAATTTGTCCTGAAACTGAATGCCATTGCTGTTAAATCCAGCCTACTTACATATTCATTTTGATAACATGGAAAGAAGGATGGATGAAGGAATGTAAATTACAGAAGGAGGTATCTGGATAATGCATCAGAGAATAAAACTATGGGGAATACAGAATGTTAGACATGCATATAACATTTAGATAAATGTGTTTTTTAATAAAGATCACAGGTTTTCATAAGCACATCAACTTTTTTTCTTTTCCAGTGAGAAGTACATGAAATACAATGGAAGCTATCAGTCCAGGGATACTCAGAACAAGAGAATTTGATTATTAAGAAAAAAATACAAAAATTAAAAGCACTGTGAGAAGTGTACTTGAAAAGGATAGAGACAAAACATAGTGTTGGACTACCAGACAACAACAACACAAATGTATTGATGCCTACTGAGCTCAAGCAACATTAAAGATACGAAAAGGAAGTTTTGTTTGTTTGTTTGATTGTTTGTTTTTTCTTCTTACTCTTAAAAACATAAAAGTAGCAATAGGTTATCTGGTATGTGGATGTAGAACAGCATCAAGCATGTGAGTCCTACAAACATATAAGACAGGGAAAGAGAGTAACTCAGGATGGAGTCATGTTTGACACATAATAGATATGTCTATGAGACTGGTGTCAACAATTACGTCTGAAACATGGGCACAGACAATAAAAGTAAAAAGAAAACACTCTTAGAAAATGAAAAAATAGGAAGATATGCTTGTCTGAAACTGAGAAGCAGAAAAATGTTGTATAACAGAAATGAGAACTCTGTAACTTTGTGGATATTATAAAAAATATGCAATTAAAGATACATCTTAAATTTCATTTTAAATTTAAGTGTAATTAATTTTAATGATTAATTTTAAAATTTAAATTTTAACTAAAGCTCATTTGCAAACTGTGTGATTCCAGTCCAAAGAGGTATTTCTGAAAGAGAGAGGCTTAACCAACATATCATGCATACAAATTAAAGAGGGCAGTTGACTTATCCATAAAAGGGATTGAAGTGGTGAGAATCAGTAGTTCAGCACAAATAATCATTATGAAATGGAAAGAGTTCAGACCACAGGACAAAGACATTCCTAATGATAATGCAGGCAACATGGTCCCATAGTGCAGGAAACAACGTGAAAGCTAGAAAAGATGCTCAGCATAAGACGCTCAATAGAGCAAAAAGTGTAGGAGCTGGGGTACTTATTTCCCTATGTTGACACTGCAAAAGGAGGATCTAAAAAGAGACTCAGTATATACAAAAATTGAAGAAGCAGAAATTTCTAGTGAAAAGGAAGGCTTTTGTAGCATATTTGAGATACTTCTAATAACTCTCAAGGTACATGTCCTAGGAAAGTAAGCTGTTGTTCATTCCATTGTCATAATAACAACTGGGTGCATGCAGGCTGTCAGTAAGAAAAACATGAAAAAAGAGATTACTTAGATTTTCTAGAAATTAACATGCAACAATACCACCCACTTCTGAGTAGTAAGACAATATTCATTAGGTGTACAAGGCCAGAATATTCTCAGGGTGAGGGAGAAAGAAAAGCAATAGTTCAGGTTTATAATGTCTTGGAAGACAATTCAGGTATGAATGATACAATGCCAGAAGCTTTTAGAATCAGAATCGTTCAGGTTGGAAAAGACCTCTAAGGTAATTAAGTCCAACCATTAACCTAGCACTCTCAAATCTACCTCTAAACCGTGTCCCTAAGAATCACATCTGCGTGTCTTTTGAATACCAGGGATGGTGACTCAAATACTTCCCTGGGCAGCCTGTTCCAATGCCTCACAACCCTTTCAATGACAATTTTTCTTCCCCTAATATCCAAGCTAAATCTTTTTGGCACAACTTGAGGCCATTTCCTCTTAACAAAGATTATGCTCAAGGTGAAAGAGGAATTAATTTCTACATTATCTGGAATGCCAGCTGTCCACTTAATCACCATTAGGATCACAAGGCACATAAACTCAGACATACAGATATAAGCCACTGGAAGGAAGATGAAGCTGCTGAGTGCATCCAAGTGACTGCAACACTTGATTCCAAGAGTCCGACAGAGATGTGACATTAGATACAGGTGAAAAAACCATGACTTCTAGCAAGTGCATCAGGTCAAACTAATGTCATTAGAAATTATACTCTTTTACACAAAATTACTTGAAAATGAAGTCAAGATTCTGTTTAATAATCCTATACATTTAGGATACAATTAATATATACATCACATCTAAAAAACATCATGGACACTATCTAAGATGTGCAATGAAGGTTCAGAAATTTATTTCTGGTTTCACCATACTTAGGAGCGTTCAACAACAGAAAGAGACTGCAATATCATGAGATTTCAGCTGATCTTGGAAAAACCTTTTCCCTTCAACTTTAGAAACTATAAGGGCTGTTACAGTAAACCAAGACCAGCATATTCACCACTTTTTATATATTTGTTGTAAATTGATATGAAAAAGCACAAATCTTCAGATAGGCTTATATTTGAAATGTATTAATCTTTTGATTTTTGAAAATCAAGAGTCTACAGAAGGGACTTGTGTGAACACTGCCAGGCACAGTTCTTCCAGGTAAAGGACAAACTGTGAAAGAAACACTGTACTTTTTCATCTCTCTATTCTATGGGAATATGACCCATGGAACCTGCAAGGCTGCATTATTTCTGTAAGTTAAACAGAGACTGAAAGTCATGGTCTCCAGGTATCTTGCTTCAAATAGCATGGATAATTAACTTAGAAAAGGAGTAAATGGTTCACATTTTAAGCATTTTTTCAGTATCTTTATTCTTCACAAAGAATCTGTCGATAGACATATGACTTGGAGCATCACTGCAGTTTTTAATGCTGTTATCTTTTGCAGATATATATTTTCTAAGGAAGCAGCTCAAGATTTCTTAATTATTTTTTTAAGTATACTTTTTTTTTTTTTTAAGTGGAGTGATGATGTAAACTGTTAGAGAAAAAGTTATTTCCATAGGCCAGGATGAATATATTACTTGATGTGAGTTCCAGTTCTAGTTGTATCTATCAAAAGGTCTCAGTTCTCTCAGTGAAGGAGAAAGGCAGGCAAGACACAGGTATTTCTGCAGCAGGCTCTGTCTAATTAAAATCTAAACCTTTCCCAACTCCTTGACTAATAACCGGCCCTGGTTGTATATTAATAACCTTTATTTCTCAGAAAAAAATCTAATTCTTCATGGAAGACTGAAGGAAATGCACTTGACAGACTTTTCTAGCAGACCTTTCTTCAGGTGATGTTCATTGGAGTTCAGTGGTTAACATCAATGGCATTGAAATGCATAACTCGCTACTTAGCAAAGAAAGACAACCAGATCACATCTTCAGACTGCATGTAGACTAGCCACATTTCAGATTCATTCAGTTAATTTGGAAAACTTACATATTTGAATCTTTATACAAATGGTGTCAAGTCTTCCTCAAAAAAATGTACATCATTATTCAAAATAATTGAGCATTTAACTGTTTCACTCATTTTTGCAGCACAGAAACCAATTTCAGAAGAATATTTTCACAGTAATTGGGGATTGTGATAAGGAAAATAATTGCTATAGAAAAGGGTTAGGTTAGAATTAAAGCTTGAAAAAAAAGCATTTTGCTCTGCTGAGTAACTTCATGTGGTCAGAAAATTGACTGCAATATTTGCAGTGAAGAAAATGATCCAGACTTGCTGATGTTGTTATTGCACATTTGGGGTTCCACATTGTAAGCGCAGACTCCAGAGTGATGTATGTCACCTTCATTACTCCATAACGCTGCATGTCATGCTGCCTATGCACCTATAAAGACGTGTTGTTAGTACCAACTTGAAATACTACTTCTCTGCTCTGAGTTGGAGTTAAAGTGAAAAAATAGCTTCCTGGGAGCAAGAAGCAACAGGAGATATACAGAGATACTAAGTACTTTTAGGAATAAAAACCAGGAGTCAGCAAAGGGGAAAAGAAGGGATGGATAATACCTATTTAGAAAGAGCTTCCAAAACCATTATATTTATCAATGATTGCAAATTCTAATGAATAATCTTTTATTTTGTTTTGTATGCACAAATCATTTATTACTTTTATTGAAGGCATATTTTGTGTTTTGCATTATTCCCAGCTTCATTAATTAGCTCATTTACTTAAAGATGGCTTAGACGTGATGTCAATTGAATGTGAATGTAATTTGATAACAACATTCATTCATGTCTCTTCCATTCAAGAGGATTAAGCCATTTTGCCTCAGTCTTTAGCGGCAATACCGGTTGTTCTCTGGATACCCAGTGCCTTGAGCTGGTGGAAGGGGATGGGGAGCAGGATGTGGCCTTCGCTATCCATGAGGAAATGGTTGGCGACCTGCTACGGAGCTTGGATGTGCACAAGTCGATGGGGCCGGATGGGATGCACCCGAGGGTACTGAAAGAACTGGCGGAGGAGCTGGCCGAGCCGCTTTCCATCATTTATCCACAGTCCTGGCTATCAGGGGAGGTCCCAGTTGACTGGCGGCTAGCCAATGTGACGCCCATCTATAAGAAGGGCCGCAGGGCAGACCCGGGGAACTATAGGCCTGTCAGTTTGACCTCAGTGCCAGGAAAGCTCATGGAGCAGATTATCTTGAGGGTCATCACGCGGCACTTGCAGGGCAAGCAGGCGATCAGGCCCAGTCAGCATGGGTTTATGAAAGGCAGGTCCTGCTTGACGAACCTGATCTCATTCTATGACCAAGTGACGCGCTTGGTGGATGAGGGAAAGGCTGTGGATGTGGTCTACCTTGACTTCAGTAAGGCTTTTGACACTGTTCCCCACAACATTCTCCTCAAGAAACTGGCTGCTCGGGGCTTGGACTGGCGTACGCTTCGCTGGGTTAGAAACTGGCTGGATGGCCGGGCCCAGAGAGTTGTGGTGAATGGAGTCAAATCTGGTTGGAGGCTGGTCACTAGTGGAGTCCCCCAGGGCTCGGTACTGGGGCCGGTCCTCTTTAATATCTTTATCGATGATCTGGATGAGGGCGTCCAGTGCACCCTCAGTAAGTTTGCAGATGACATCAAGCTCAGTGCGTGTGTCGATCTGCTCGAGGGCAGGAAGGCTCTGCAGGAGGATCTAGATAGGCTGGACCGATGGGCTGAGGTCAACTGTATGAAGTTCAACAAGGCCAAGTGCCGGGTCCTGCACCTGGGGCGCAACAACCCCAAGCAGAGCTACAGGCTGGGAGATGAGTGGCTGGAAAGCTGCCTGGCCGAGAAGGACCTGGGAGTATTGGTGGATAGTCGGCTGAATATGAGCCAGCAGTGTGCCCAGGTGGCCAAGAAGGCCAACAGCATCCTGGCTTGCATAAGAAGCAGTGTGGCCAGCAGGTCTAGGGAAGTGATTGTGCCCCTTTACTCGGCTCTGGTGAGGCCGCACCTTGAGTACTGTGTTCAGTTTTGGGCCCCTCGCTACAGGAAGGACATGGACGTGCTCGAGCGAGTCCAGAGAAGGGCGACCAAGCTGGTGAGGGGTCTGGAGAACAAGTCTTACGAGGAGCGGCTGAGGGAGCTGGGCTTGTTCAGCCTGGAGAAGAGGAGGCTCAGGGGCGACCTTATCGCTCTCTACAGTTACCTTAAAGGAGGCTGTAGAGAGGTGGGGGTTGGTCTGTTCTCCTACGTGCCTGGTGACAGGACGAGGGGGAATGGGCGAAAGTTGCGACAGGGGAGTTTTAGGTTGGATGTTAGGAAGTACTTCTTTACTGAAAGGGTTATTAAGCATTGGAATGGGCTGCCCAGGGAGGTGGTGGAGTCACCATCCCTGGAGGTCTTTAAAAGATGTTTAGATGTAGAGCTTAGCGATATGGTTTAGTGGAGAACTTAGTGTTAGGTCGGAGGTTGGACTCGATGATCTTGAGGTCTCTTCCAACCTAGAAATCTGTGATACTGTGATACTGTGATAATTTGACATTATGAGCAAGGTATTCTCACAGTTTGTGAAAGTGTTATTGTTTGAAAGATCTGCTTTACAAATGAATCCACTTGTTTTCCTGTAGTCTAGGTGGGATTATGGGTTGCACACTCTTTCCTAGCACTGCTACTTTGGTAATATTATAGATTTGAAAGGGATGACCTTCTTCATAAAGATATGAACCATCTTCTCTAAACCATCTTCTTCTCTAACCTATGAATGTCTGTTATAAGTGATTTATTCTCCTATTCCTAACTTAACTATGCAGATGGCTGCATATTTTTTGACGCATCTGATGCATCATCTAGGAATATTCATTTATTTAAAATTTACTTCGTACATTTACTTTTTTAGTTCCACTTGTTTGGTCTTCAGATAAGAGTATATTTTTTTCTAAATCATCTGCTGGTATTTTCTCTATCTCTGAGCCTTCCAGTTGAACTGAAATAGCACATCCAGGCTAAAAAATGGACTTTTTTTTTTTTGTGTGTGTGCTTTTTTTTTTTCTGAAATCCTGGCTTTTTTTTTTTTCTCTTGTAGTTATTTCTACCTTGATGATTCAGTAAATTTTATCATCTTCACTCTTTTTTCTCTTGTGTCTAGGATGGTCCTTATTGTTATTTCTTTTAGCTAATATGAAGGTTTTACCTAGGCCCTGTACAGAGCTTATTCTTAGACCATGGTATCTCCCACATTCTTGTATTTCCAGCCTCAGCCAAAAGCATCAAACCAGTCTCTAAAACTCTTTTATTTTTCCCCTTGACCCCTTTATTTCCAATTAATTAAAAATAATATATAATTTCCTTCCTATATATGATTTATGTTGTTAGTCTCATTGATTGTCTATACCCTTTGCTATTCACTCACATTCATTCTTGCATTATCTCTATATTACCTGGTTTTGTTTGTTTGATTTTTTGTTTTAAGAAATTTGCAAGGCTTCTTTAAGACTTCTTAGCAATGAAAGCAAAATGTAATGGTAAGGGTGAAAAAACAAGATTTTCATTGAGCAAAACAACTTTGTTAAGCAATAAGGGTAATATGGGAGTTAAACAGGCTCCCAAGCTGACTAGAAAGTTGCCCAAACACCTTTCTCTGTCTCAATGCCATCATGTACCTATCTGTGCCTGTCTGTCAATGTTTTTTAATAACAACCTGGTGGTTTTGCCAAGACAGTATAATTTCTCGTCTGTGAAAATGAAGTGAGAGTTTAGCTGACTTCCATCACCAACTTCATTGCTGGAGTGATGCATTACTCGAGCTTCCTCTCCATTTCTCAGCCTGAAGCAGGTTTATGATCACTGCCTGAGGCAAGGGATCTGCCCTGTATCAGCTGCCTGAGGAAGGTAGGAGTGTCAGCTTTGACATTGGTGTTGGTGCCAGTTGGGTACAATGTCACAACTTTGGTTCCTTCTTGCCTTGATGCTTTTGAACTTTCAGTCATTTAACTTCCTAGTTATCTAAACTCCCTTTGCTAAACCATTGTCTTTCCATGCATTCCAGTGAGGCCATCATTTCACATAACCCTGCCATTAGTATACTAAATTAGTACCCTCACATTTAAAAATTTTAGTAGATTCCCATATTCTCTCTTCTTACTACTCTAAAATCAAGTAATGCTCTTTATGATGCATTTCTATGTGTTTCTCCTTTGCTTGCTTGCTCCTTTTAACTGTTTTCTTCCAGGTGACATTTTCTCCTTGCCAAGAAGACCTTCTATAGTAATCGTGTTTTTCCTGAACCTACCATGGTGGTAAACTTGTCTGAAATTGTAAGGTAATTTACTGCATGCAGTAAATCTGGACAGAGAGCTTGCTATGTGTTTCTGTAGTACAATTAACATTTATAGCTCTATCCATTATTTTTAATAATTAAACTTCTTTTTTTTTTTTTTGAATTGCCACTGCTAGATGGACTTTTTTAGATTGCTCCTTTCTCTGATGTCGCTTTCTTATGTTATTTCTCTTTTTGCTGAGAACATGATCAACAGAGATACCATTCACAAAGAATATAATAATAAAAAGATTATTCTAATACAAAAGTCAGTAGAATATCACTCAGAGAATTTATATTAGCTATCCATAGAATAAGTTTTCATTGCTTCACAGACACTTTAAAAAAACTGTAGGGATACTTAACAACCAAAAACTTATAATGAGACCTATTCCAGTGGAGATGCCTTGCTCCATGTAAACAGTGATCTCTGTCCATGTAGAATAAACTTCAGGAGAAAGACTGAAATAGCCAAAACAGCAATGAAGAAACAGAATTGAAGGACAGCTGAAAGAATATCAGAGCATAATGAAAAAACAAAAAGGATGGTATTCAGGATAGAGCTTATTAGCTCTTCTTCTTAATTTGATTTGTAGACTTTCTCCTATACAGGTTTCTTAGTTTTCAAGTTTTATAAACCCTAGAGTCCCATGTTCCATTTCTAGAAGGTGACATGATCTTCTGACTCCATCATCCGCATTCTTGCCCTATTCTTACTAGAAGATGCCTGTAATTCTGAAAATTGGGTCCCAGACAAGTGAACGGGTGAAGTTCTTTGAGATAATCCATTGTAGCAGAAAATCAGAGAGAGCTGGGTAACCTCCAGAACTTCAGAAAGAAATGGAAAAAGGAGTGTGTGGGGAGGGAATAGTTGTATTGTCTGTTTACATGTATTTCTGGAGTACTGGCAATGAAAGAATCTGAAAATAGTACAGCCAGGGACTACAGCCAGTCAATGCAATATAATTTTAGTAAGACCAAAATCTATGAATTAACAAGTCAAACCTGGAGTTTGTATTTATTTCCTCCTCTCTTGGTTTCAGTTTTAATAATTCAGTCACTTCCCTTTGTCATGGACCAAAGAAACACTTCACTTGCAAGAGTGAAGCAGAAATATGTCTATTGATACAAAATGGTGGTTTAATAAAGTTTAATTGTAAATAAGACAGTGGCTTAACAAGATTTGATGGAAAGGTTCATTTGTTTTTTTACTGCATACAAGACAGGCTGCATAGGGTCAGACACGCTCATCAAGAAGACCCTCGCATTGAGTCATGAAGTTCAGAGTGGAACCCCTTGCTTTCTAAACTGTTTTTCAGGTGAGTTTGGGTGAGGCTGGATCCAGTCTTAGCACCAGACTTGGTCAACAGTTTATGTCTAAAGGATTACATGCAAAATCAGTCCAAGATATGATTTAGTAAAATTTGCCAAGTTTGAGAAAGCTATTAGTCAGTTATGAGGATCTGTTGAGGGTAAGGAAACTCTTAACTTCAAGGAATAACCTTGAGAAGCATCCCACCCTAGGGGAGATGCTGGCATGCAGCCTGCTGTTTTGCAGAATTGCTCAATGGGCTTTGGGATGTCCCTTGTTTATGGGGTAAAATGATTCACTCATAGTCTTATTTTCATACCAGCCATATTTTGGTTGGTGCATGCTCAATTAACCTTTGCCTATTATGCCAGATAATTCTATTTAGATAACTACTGATAGGACTAGAGGAAAAGGCCTCAAATTGCACCAGGGGAAGTTCAGGTAGGAAATTAAGCGACATTTCTTCTCAGAAAGAGTAGTCAGGCATTGGAACAGGTTGCTCAGGGAGGAGGTGGAGTCACCGTCCCTGGGGGTGTTCAAGGAAAGGTTGAACCTGGCGCTTAGGGACATGGTTTAGTGGGTGATGGTGGGACCAAATGATCTTGGAGGTCTTTTCCAACCTTAATGATTTTATGATTCTATGATTTGAGACAGTGTTGTGGTTATCACCTGCTTGAGTAAGGTTTTGGGTGAAAAGGTCATTTTGGGAAAGAGGGGAAGTTTACCATTACACCCTTTTATATTTAGGATGATGTTTTACCCAGCTGAGTTATCTACGACACAAACAGTACTTTTTTTTCTCTTTTTCTTTCTGCAATTGTTTTATAATTAAGAGAATTAAGATAATTAAACGTTTCTGTGTGTTTTCTCTGTATTAACATTAGTACCAAAATTAAAATCTAGTTTATGTACTATTAATCTTCCTAATGAGATATTCATTAATATTCTAACGTTATTATCAAACTCTTTAACCATTTTGACATCAATTAGATTTATAACCACATAAAGCTTGTGTCATCCTGTACCTCTCATAGTCAATCTTCATCTCAGATTGCATATCAAACAGGAAACAAGCAGAAACTACAGATTGTAATACCACTGATATAAGAAGCAGCATACTGAATTCTAATGCATTGAAATTGTGTTTTAATTAAGATAAAATACTAATAACTTCCTCTTGTTGGATTTGGTAGTGTTAATACATAAATTTTACAGCACTAAAATTTTGTCCGTGACAAAAGAACTGTGATAATGGATTTCCTTATAGATCAATTAGTGTTTAACAACAATGAAATGGAAAAGATATGTAATGATCCTGATAGAATTAAAATATTTTTCACAGGCAATTCACAGGAGGAAATTATATATGCTGTTCTGAAAATGTTAAGGAATGTTCTTAGCTCCTCTTCCTTTCACTCAAAAATACCTCAGTGTTAGCTTATTTTGTTACTGACTGGCATAATTTCACAAATAATCCCCAAAGATTTCAGACAGATCAGAGGGCATTCATTTTTTGTGCAGCGATTTTCCACAGAATATGCTGACCATTAGGCAGGGTAAAAAAATCATATTATGTGTGTGTGTGTTTTCTATGTTTTCCCCTGAGATGATAAGCCTCATAACATTTTTACTTATCACCTAGCCCCAACCTAGTGATGCCAAAACCCAACTACAAAAACAAACAAAAACCAACCAACCAACCAATCAACCAACCAGCTAAAACTGGAACAATTGTGCTGCAATGTTAATGTGGTTATTGCATACAGAAATTTGTACAACAACTACACTTGCAAATATGCATCTTGAAAGTACAAGAACATTATGTAAATTGAGTCTATCTAATGAGTTAGATATTTACTAGCTTATATATGTAAAAATTTGCACTAAATTCAGTTTACTTAAAAACAATAGTAACAAATAATTAAGATTTTATGAATTTCTTCTTTAATATATATATGGTAATTTCAAAACAACTATTATGAGTTTTTTTCATATACATAATTTTAGTATAAATGCCTAGTATTACATAGAATTCACTCATCAAACCATTATTGAATTAGATGACCAGAGCAGCTTCTACGAGTCAGTAGGCAACATGGCTGAGATTTCTGCCTTGTGTGTTGCAAGGAATAACTGGAGACAGAAATCTTTATCTTTCACAGGCGTAGTCAGTCAATTCATCCTAGTTTTGGATGGTTTATATAAACTTAATGACCAATTAAGCAGGCCTCTAAAGGGACATATTCTTGTAATTAGTGACTGGAAATTTTATCTAAAAAACATGACCAACCTAACAAAGTATTCCAGTATCTGATTCAATGCCATTTTTTTGTCTTGCTAATATACATGTAAAATACAAATGTTTAATAAAAATGAAGGTCAGTTGTAAGACATGACTTGCTGTATCTGCCAGTTACTCTGGGCAGGTCACATGTGTCCATTTGACAGAAATAAAAGTCAGGTCACTGTGAAGAGCTCATGAAATTCCACCCTTTTTTTATTTGCATTAGATACCTGGTAGATATTTATAGGATTGAATCTATAAATTTTCACTTTGTTCTTGTTCATATCACAGCTCATAATGGCATTTACAATAGCTAAAAGTCACTTTATTTCTTTTTATGTTTTGGACAAATAAAAGTAGAATTATTAGGGAACTTATTTCCAGAGATGAGGAAATAAGAACTGTCTAGAGTATAAATAACAAATAAACTGTGCTAGTGACCTTTTGGTAATATCTTCCACACATTATTCTAAAACTATTTTAATCATGTTTTTAACAATCCTGTAGTGTTGGATCCAAGATGAAATACTGTTGGAAATCATGACTTTCAAAATCCCGTGTGTGTAAACTGTCACCATTAAATTAACTAACTGGCCACTGACACCAAAATCTGACTTTTACTCCTTGATTATAAAGTCTTTCAATGCCTGCAACATACTTCCCATTTATGCCGCCCTTTCTTTATGCTTAATTCAGTAAGAATTTTTATAAGTATCTCCCAAGAATGTGATTAGGAATTACAAGAATGATTTGCATAGAACAAGATGAATGCATACCCTTAAAAGTCATTACCCTCAAAGACTAGCACACTAAAATAGTCTGTTAATAGCAAATATAATAATGACTGTGCATCTGAAAGGTACCATAAGTAAAATTTTATGATTACTAAGGAGAATGTTTTAAAGTACTACTCTGTGTTTCTCATAGCCATATATATAATAAACCATCTCAAGCTGTATATTCAAAGGAAAATAGTTCACTTCTTTTAAGGTAAACATTTAAGTCAGGTGAGTTTTCAACTATAATTCATATCAAATTGTTGCTGGCCAAATGAAAATATAACACAATAAATTACTGATAAGTTTGTCTTGCTGTACCATATACGATCTGTTTTCAACATATGTGTGATGTAAATGCAGTGTGATATAGGTATAAAGCATCATTAGATCATCAGGTCTTTATGTGCCCAAATGCCTTTAGAGGCAGCTGTGAATCACTTACAAATTTGATTCCAGGAATTTCAGTTGCCAGGATAGACGTGTATTCCTATGTTTATAATACATAATGTATATGCATATTGTATATATGTATAGACATACATAAATAGGTATGAATGCATATATACATGCAATAATTTAAAAATTTTAGTCTTTTAAACTACTACAGCAAAGGCCTTAAACAAGTTGTAAGCATGTATCTAAGGGCTTTTTGAATACAAATATTTATTAATTCGGGTCTCAGTTTGAAGTATAAAACAAAGTTTGGCAAAAATATTGAATTCATATTCCCTTTATTACTTTTCTAAACTAATCTTGATGTTATATAATGAACTTTATTGTTTATGTAACATTACCAACTGTGAAAGATAAAGATGTAGTTGTCTAGGCTGTCACATTTAGATTTACTATACAAGTTACGGAAAAAAAGTTCTTTTTTTTTAAAAAAAAAGCTTAGCTGTATTATCTATTTTAACAGTAACTATCATATAAAGATTAAATTCTATTAATTGTCAATTAGAAACTAATATTCATGTGTTAATAGAGGTATATTTTTTCAGTAAGTTCAGTCATTAAAAATGCTATAACATGTCCAGCAATATCAGAAGTCTCAAACTAATCATAAAGTCAAATATTTTCTTGCTGCTAGATAAATTCTAATTATCTACTGCAGATAAACACAAGCGACATTTGATGGACAGAGTATGTTCAGATGGAAACAAATGAAGTGAAATGAATAGTTCTTTGCCAAAGGATACTCTTCTGTAGTGAGAAAAAATTAAAGTTCAAATCTTTTATGAGCACACTCAGACATTCAGGGAGGGCAAAGATCATTCTGTTGTGGGCACTACCATAGTATAAAATGTGATGACATAAAGAGTCTGAAGCATGAAATGTGCATTAGACTACTACATCCACCAGGTTAAAGTAAATTCTACATTTTTTTCCTCCAGCATTTTGTATCCTACCTCACCGATCATCTGAAATCCCCCAGAGGTATCAGACACTAATCAAAACATTTATTACATCATTTGCTTTTCCATATATATATGTGGATATATATGTATGCATTATGTATATCCTTCTTTCTATTTGAAATAAGGATGTGTGAGAGCATAACAGCATAACTTATTTGCCCTAGGAACTCCTGGTTTCCTACAAGCTGAATCTAGCTGTTGAAGGAACATTATGGCAACTGTTTCATTACTTGGTATTCAGTTTGCTGGGAAAAACAAACAAACGAACAAACAAAACAGAAACAAAGCCTGGATCATTTGACTTTAGAAGAAAGGAAAAAAAAAATCTTTTCAGAAGGACTAAGTGAGATGCACATACATTAAATGAATATGAATAATTACAGTTGTTGGTCATTCAGAATTCATTTCTGTGCTCTGAAGCTTGTTCTATGTGAGTGAACGGGCGTGGACAGGGACTGCTCATTCATTGTCTGCAGGGTCTGACATGAAAGGCTGATAAATGAACACTTGAAACATATACTCTATTTTTCAATTTAGTAAACAGAACATGGCCATTTCTAAACTACTTTTACTGATCAATTGTCAAAGTCTTATGCTGTCTGTAACTGCAGCAGTTGAAATATGTTTGTTCTCAAACAAACAAAAAAAGCAGTTGTGTCTGTGAAGCATGGTATCTAGAATTTAAAAGAAAATATATGAATATGAACAAATTTAGAGAAAGATATTCCTTTAATTTAAAAATAGAGCTTCAAATAATTTAATATAATTTCACATAGCTGGAGTGAATTAACAGTGGAATTAATATAGTGTTGAGAGACAGTACTCATTTTCCTATCATTGATGCAATGTCAGTGACTAATACTTTGAGACAAATTTAATTATCAGTTCTACACTGAACTCCACTGAAAGCACATATTGAAAATTAGTGTTGAAAACCTGAAAATATACCTGAGTCCTCCTTTATAACTAAAAAGGAGAGTGGCAACTCTTTAGCATGATTATTCATTCTGTTTTTCAGGTAATTTATTGCTGCAAGAGCAACAGCTGTGGTTAAATTAATTTATAGTGTGTAGTAGAAGAACAGGGTCTTAGCCACTCATCTGAAAAAGCTAGTTAATATCTTTTTAACCCTAACAGACTAAGATTTGAAATTCATGTTGCTATTGGTTGCCATCTTAGATCATATGTGAAATGGGCTTGATAGTATTTTAACTCCCATAAGGAAAATTCTGGTTGCAATATTGATCAATTTTAGTTAACTCTTAATTCTTGCTTGTACAAACACCTTTGTGAGAAAAGATGAAAGAGATAACATCTTTTTAAGATTTTACTGTTTTAAAAAACGGTATTTATGTGATTTTTTTAATATATATATTTTTTGGACCTTCTGAACTTTAGGTTGAAACTTTACTGAATTTTACTGAGTTTTCGATTTGGTACTGTTAATAGTGATACTATTCATATATATGGCCTAGCTTCTGTGAGATACATACTCACAATACCTTAGAAATTTGTGGTTGTTTAGAAAATTGCAGTTGGATTCTGAACTATATAACTGGATGTAGTGTTTTCACTAAGCTTTCGTGAGTTTATTATAACTGTCACACTAGTGTAAAACATTGCTAGCTTCACAGCTACTTTGTGTGAGCATGAGTAATACTTCCTTAATGCTAATCAAACAGGCAAAAAAAAAATAATAAAAAAAAAATTGAAATGACCTAAGTATATACTGGAAATCTATTTTGAAATTCATTGTGAAATTTCACTTCTCCCAGGAAGTGGAGTGACATTAGCATCAACTGACATTAAGTAAGAGTCATGGTTAAGGATGTGTTTGGAATTGTGCGTGGTTGATGTTTCCTTATCTGGTCGTTGCTTGTTGGCTTGATGCTGCGGGAATGCTGACTATACATTACTGCATTTCAAGTACAGTTTTCTAGCAACAGCTTGAGAAATAATAACTAAATATAGACTATTATATGCAACTCTGGAATATTTAATGTATCCTTATCACAGTCTGGTGAAGTAGAGATATGTTTCTGTTATACTGGTAGGAATGCATGACACTGGTAATTTCCTCTGTGAGCCGCTGGTTGGAAAACAGCAATCGTGCTTTGGTTTCAGTGGTCAATCTTCTTGAAATTTTCACTGATTCAATGTGATCTATCAGTCTTTAGCCTGGAGAAGATGTTTGACTCTGGGAATTTGAGGTCTGTCTTCATCAGATATGAAACAAAGATCTGAAACCTGAAAACAGATTTCAACCATTTGCTTTCAGTTACAAATGGAAAAGTAAAAAAATGAAAAACAAAACAAAACACCCTAACAACATAGAGGGGGAAGGGAGAAGGGATTAATTTTGTTAGCCTCATTTAAAACTGATAAAACAGTCCAAAGAAACTACCATAAAAACCAGTATACATTGAAGGTGTATTCACCACTACCACCAAAAAAAATAAAATAAAAAAATAAATTGAAACATATTCCGTGAAAATTATTTTAAAATCTTTAATTAGATTATTTTCAATAGTTTAGATACGTGATTTTATGTGGCATTTCACGATAAGTTTTAAGCAGCAGAAATACTGTTATATTTTCACTGCTGAATATATATTCAAAGGTCTAGGAAAAAGTCAAAAAGATATTTGGAAGAAGAATTGTTTTCAAATTACACCACCACCCCACCACCCCTTAAAAATAAATTATCTTAAAAAATCCTTAAATTGCACAAATATAGAGGTACATATACATACACACCTATATGCTAGAAAAGAAAATAAACTTCATAGAATCATAGTATCGTAGAATGGTTTGGGTTGTAAGAGACCTTATAAACCATCTTGTTACAACCCTCCCTGCCATGAACAGGGAAACGTTCCAGTAGACCAGGTTGCTCAAGTCCCCATCCAAACTGCTCTGCAACACTTCCAAGGATTGGTCATCCACAGCTTCCCTGGGCAACATGTTTCAGTGCCTCACCACCCTAAGAGTAAAGACTTTCTTCCTTATATCTAATGTAAATCCACCTTCTTTTAGTTTAAAGCCATTACCCCTTGTCCTATCACTATACAACCTGATAAGGAGTACCTCTCCAGCTTTCTTGTAGGCCTTCTTTAGTTACCGGAAGGCTGCTATAAGGTCTCCCCAGACCCTTCTCTTCTCCAGGCTGAACAATTCCAACTCCCTCAGCCCGTCTTCATACCAGAGGAGCTCCAGCCCTTTGACCATCTTTGTGGCCCTCCTCTGGACTTGTTCTAGTACTTCAACAACCTTCTAGTGCTGGGGGCCCCAGAGCTGAATGCAGTACTCCAGGTGGGATCTCAGGAGAGCAGAGGGAGAGAATCACTTCCTTCAACCTGCTGGACACACTTTTGATGCAGCCCAGGATACAATTTGCTTTCCGTGCTGCAAGCACACATTGCCAGCTCATGTTGACCTTCTCTTCAGCCATCATCCCCCGGTTCTTCTCATCAGGTCTGCTCTCAATCCATTCTCCACCCAGCCTGTATTTGTGCTCGGGATTGTCCTGACCCAAGTGAAGGACCTTGCACTTGGCCTTGTTGAGCTTCAAGAGGTTCTCACAGGCCCACCACGCAAGCCTGTCCAGGTCCCTCCAGATGGCATCCCTTCCCTCCAGTGTGTCAACCATATTGCACAGCTTGGTGTCATCAGCAAACTTGCTGAGTGTGCACTCCATTTCACTGTCCATGCCACCAACACAGATGTTAAACAATGCCAGTCCCAATACTGACCCGAGGAACTGTTACTGAGGAACACTTGTTACTGATCTCCACCTGGACTTTGAGCCATTGACTGCCACTCTTTGAGTGTGACCATCCAGCCAATTCCTTACCCACCAAGTGGTACAAATCTTTGTCTCTTCAATTTAGAGAAAAGAATATCATGGGGGACAGCGTCAAACGCTTTGCACAAGTCCAGATAGATGATGTCAGTTTCTCTTCTGCTAATCTGCTAATGCTGTAACCCTGTCATAGAAGGCCACCAAATTTGTCAGACATGATCTGCCCTTAGTGAAGGCATGTTGGCTCTCACCAATCACCTCCTTAAACTTAAATCCTATGTAAATTAATTTGCCATTCACTATGAGACTACTGTGATAGAGCTTATATGCTCTTTAGTTTAATTTAATGATAATATGCTGTTGATATCCGAAGTTAAGCTGATGTAAAAGTACCAAGGAAGGTATAAGCAGGAAACATAAAAGCTGCAAGAAGGAAGATGCTGAAATCAGTAATGCTGAGGCTGTGGGGGAGCAGTGGGATGCCTGGTCCCAGACTGATATCCCCTAGGTTAGCAAAGTTTGCTTTTTCCAGACTAAGCAAGGGATACAAGTACAAACTGAACTTGAAATGTGCAATTTTAGGTAGCAAAGGGGAAGAAAGTCACAAAGCTTAAATGATGAGAGAGAATGTAGACAGATATTGCAATGAGTAATCTACTCACTGCAGTGTGAAAATGAAAATAAGTGGGCTAAAGGGAATGTAAGAAAGCTTTCTGGGGAAAATTAAAGATTTTTTTTTTTTTATGGTTTTATGCTACGTGCCACTTGTGAAAACAATACAGTACTGGTCTGTTCAGCACCTGTGCTGTAGTGATTTTAATCACTTCATTATCCATAAAAGCATAGAGAGAAAAAAAAAAAAAGAAAAAGAAAAAAAAATTATATGCACTAGGGAAAAAAAAAAAAACTTCTGCAATTTGTGACTTGTCCATTGCTATATTGCTATTTAACTTTTTATGCTATTTTACTTTTGAACAGAGCCAGAACAGTTTTTTTCTTGGATTTATTTATTTTTTGCCCTTCAGTGAACAAAAATAGTACTTAAAAGGAATTTTTGAATATTGGTGTGGAGATGACTGTCACTGGTATTGTCATAACATACATCATGTAGTGCAAGGATTTCTGTCAGAATGACATTAGAACTGAAGCCTAAACTATACTCTTCATCATTTTCACAGTTCAGACAAGAAAATTTTGTTTATCAGGAGACGATCTTATGAACTACAGGGCAGCAACACCAACTTGTTTTGTTGAAAATTATCTTCAAATACCCTGAATTTGGAAGACATTCCAAATAAAGCAAAATAAACTTGCACTAAACTGAATTTCTTGCTTATTCTTTCAAAAGCCTGTTGGGATTCAGGTTTATATCTAATTAATCTGATTGTGCAGAATAGGCACCTGGTCTTGGTTACTCTTAAAGATATGATTTAACTCTACAGCATGATTCTTATGGTTAATTATTTGCAAACGTCTCTTCACTAACTTTTTATAAACAGAAAGAGAATTATATTCATGTAAATCACTCTATCAATTTTTTCTGAACCTAGAATTTATCATATCAAAACAGAGAAAATTTTATCTGTCAAAGGAAAGGAACTTCATAAAATGAGTAATTTGGAGGTGGCAATGGAACACAAACAAACTAGTTTCTTCAAGGAACTGCATAAAGAGTACAGAACTCTGGATAGGAAGGGTAAACTTGAACTGCATCCTAGAAGTGAAAGCTCAGCAATTCTTTCAAGAAAGTACATAAGGGAGAGGTAGATCAAGGGAATTTGTTTACTCATATTTGCATCAGCTCTTCAGAATCTGTTGTTTTTATTAAAATTAGATGCAGTAGCCTACTGACAAACTAATTAATCCTTTCTAGTTCTGTTGACAATTTTGAGCCCTGGGGACCTTATGCGAGTGCAATAAATGCTATAAATGGCTATAAATCTTTTGCTTGATATCTGTTTATATATTTTACTTCTTTCAGCTTACAGTTAAATTTAAAATTTCCAATCTGGGAGTAGCAACTAGTCTTTGAGCACATACAAGCATGTATAAGAGTGAAAGAAGAAAAAAAGAAAAGAGAGGAGGGAGCGGTAATATAGCAGTAACTAATACATATATAGGTTATATAGCCTACTATACATACCTCAGGGAAGAGGGGAGAGGAATAGAGGGGAGGAGAGGGGAGGGGAGAAGAGAGAAGAGTTGAGGAGACGAAATGAGGCAAGAGGATACAATTTGCAGCCAAATTTACAAACCTAAATCTATTTCAAAATGGTAAGGGGCATTAGCTGCTGTTCTTTCAAAAGAAAAATATTAAGGAAGCTCCAAGCAAGTGGAAAATAGAATGCTATATCATACCATGAGCATAGTACCTGTATTCATGCTGAAGGAACTCAAAATATGCCATTGGCCATTAGCAATAGTGGTGTCCACTGTGAATACAGCTAGCCTATTCCTGTATAGAGATCAGTATACATGGAAATGTTGATTTTTTTCCTTGCCATGCAGAAACTTTTCTTCAGACAATAAGCAAGAAAATATATTCTATATTCCAACAATATAAAGAAAGACTGAAGGCCAAAATGTCACCTTTAGTCTTTTTGATCTTTATGTGAGTACTTTAAATATATAATTGGTTTTATTTGATTTGTAGCCAAGTCAAAACATGATGCAGTAACACTGAAAGTGGAACTACAGGATGTTCAGTCAGTTCTGGGCACAGGTCAGGAGTTCAAAAAGGCACTTTACTACTGATACAAAGGCAGATGGATGGAATATATACATATTTAATATATTTTAAATGTTTTATAGATATATTTACATATAGATTTACACATACATACATGCATAATGCATATATAGTGTTAAAAAAGAACAGCCCAGCAACACATACTGAGAATACTTTGTTACTGGAAGAAGAAGAAGAAAGTGATTCTAAAACATAGATGAATATAAAAAATACACCCTTTTTTTTTTTTTTTTTTCCTATATGAAGTGGGCTGACACAGAGGTTAAGTGCAAAGACTCTCCTCTTGGTAATTGCCCAGCGCTGAGCTGAATTTCTCCAGTGCAAACGTCATGGTATACCAGAATTTGAGATAGCTTCTCTACAGTTTAGGAATCAAGAACTCATTTTATAATCTGTGATGGAAAGTAACTCTGTATTTATTCTATATTTCCATGTTCCTATAAAAAGGGAACAACTTGGTCTGGTGGAACTCCCCAGGAAAGGTGGAGGTTTGTTCTTTCTTGCAAGAAATTGAATAATCTCAGGAGAAAAGCTTTGGGGCTGTACAGTTTGGGACAGAAGGAGCTTAAACAAGGAGCTGGAAATTCTCAGTACAAAGAAAAACTGCTGAGAACACAGAGGAGCCAGGAAGATCTCAAAAGTGACAGCAGAGACTTCCTGTAGACCAGTAGAAGCTGACATATTTGCTGTAGTTTACTATCTAAAAACTTCATTGAAATTTTTGTATTTTGTCTTCCTTAAAATCTTCCCTCTTCTAAAAAATTAATTGTATTTTTGTGCTTAATTATGCCCTTTGATATTTCTGAGTATCTCACTATGAGGAAGAAATCAATACATATTCAACTCACAACTCCTGTTGACCTCATTTTAGTCAGCCCATCCCATAAGGATTTTATTTTTGTGGCCCTGCAATTGCCTTAAAATTTTTTTTTCAGTTTTCTTTTTGCCCCTCCCCATCTTTTGGACCATGTTCCTACATCAAGGACTAGCAGTATTGTTGCCCCTATCCCTCTTGTTGCCCTACATAATATAGTATGTGTATAGAATAACATAAAGAAAGCCTCAGAAATACTCAGGAAACAAAAATTAATTTAGGTAACTGAAAGTAGGGAGGCAACAATCCTTCAGTAAGGCCATAATGTGCCCATCCATTTTTAGGAGCAAACTCATTGCTTTCTACAACTTCCTGAGGAGGTGAATGAGGAAGGAGGCACCTCTTCTACCTGGTAGCCAATAATAGGATGTGTAAGAACAGCACAAAGCTGCACCAGGGAAGGTTCAGACTGGATATTGTAAAGAGAGGTAAAGACTGAGGAGTATTGCTGCCTCCTCCAGCTCCTCCAGCCCAGGATCACTCTGCCCAGGCTAGGGTATGCAGCTTTTGTTTTCCCCTTTTGCAAGTTCAACTGGTAGCAAAGCCGAGCACCTGTCACAGGCTCACACAAACTCCCACAGGCAGACACACTCAGACTCAGGACACTGACATGGCCCGTCGCACAGTTCTGCCCCAGCCACAGGCTGCCTGCAACAGCACTTACCCACAGAACTCACATAAAACATAGACACAGACAGCCAAGTTCCCTTTCTTCCCTCTGGCTGGTAGAGATAGAGTTCACTAGTGTAGGCACATATATAAAGTGCTCTCCGGGCTCACAAGAGCACAACACCCACAGATCCCTCAAATACCTGGCACAGCACCTCTGTCTGCCCAGTATCCCAGCCTGGATCCTAGGCCCCCTACCCACTTCACAGGTCACCTACACACTGGCTGGTCCAGCTTGAAGTTCACTGCACACTCACAGTACTCACAGACTTGTTCCTCAGGCACACGGCATTCACAAGTGCCCCTGGGTATACCAGCATCAAGCCACCACCTGCCTGATATCCCAGATTGGACCCAAGACTCACATTACTCACCAGTTAGTCCAGATTACAGCATGTATACACACTCACAGCCCACACACACCAGGTTTGGGGAAGACAGAAAAGATCACCCCCAGCAGCCAGCACCTGGCACGTGGGCTGAGACCTGCTTCATGCACCACTGTGGTGTCCCCCACTCTCCTCACTTAGGCCAATTCCCCCAGTAGCTGGTTTGGGAACACACACTGCTCCAATGGCTGAGGGTAGGAGACCCCACGCGCTCCAGTAGCTGGCACCAACCTTCACTGACACACACACACGTCTCACCAGTATCTGGCATGCAGTCTTTCGGCACATGTATACATGAGAGAGACTGTGAATAAGCAGAGAGAGAGTTAAGAAAAGATTTAACAAGATTTAATAAGACAGATTTTGGTGGTCAGCTGTGGGGCTTGGCCAGACAAGTGCGCTGACTGGCCCTGTTTTGCACGACTGTCTCTTTTCTAACCTTTTCTACCTATCCCCCTGTTTGTTGCTCCTGCTCCACCTTCCCCAAGTACAACTCCAAGGGTTTGCAAAGCTCTTCATTTTCTGCACCCTGCCAGTCCAGTGTTTCTTGGTTCAGGATCTTATCAGCTGCAAGATTCATCCTTCTTGGAAGTAGCACCTGTAGCTTGCTAACCCACTAGGTAGTGAGACTGGGAGGTTTGTATCTGGTTGTTACCTCCCACCTTAGAAGTCCTCCATCACATAACCCTGCTGGCATAAATATTCCCACATTATCACGTGCTCTCATAAATTAGTGTGACTGACCAGACAATGCCTCTGATTCTTATTATCCATTGTTGCCCTGGAAAAGCTCTTGACCAGGTACCCTCAAAGGTGCACACACTCCTCTTCTATGTACACTTACACATATTAGAAAAAAATAATCTTTACCATGAGGGTAATCAAACACTGGAACAGGCTTCCTAGCAAGCTGATTGATTCCCCATGCCTGTCAGTGCTCAAGAGGCATTTGGACAATGTCCTCAATAATATGCCTTAATTTTTGGTTAGCCTTGAAGTGGACAGTTAATGATGATCTTTGTAGGTCCCTTTCAACTGTTCTGTGCTGTTCTATATCAAAAATAATTATATAAAAGAATACTTATAAAAATAACCTGTCTGTGGTGAAATGAATCACTCTATTTTGGATGACAGGATCAGATATTCCAGGATGACAAGTGGCTTGCAGAGCAGATGACAAACAGGTTAAAGCGTTGCATTCTGGAGTATATATTTTACTTATACTGGTCATTGTTACAAGGAATCTAGTACGTATTTTTGCATAGGAATGTGAGATCTTAAACCTGGAATGTAAAAGTCTGAAAAATAAAATGTGGGTCATTAGGTGGGAAGAAAAGACCTGGACAGTACAGTAATATAATGTTAAGTTTTGTTCCAGCAATGGATATTTCAATTTTACAACTTAACAACCATTGACTGAGGAAAAAAAAATTAAAAAATCCTTACTATTGCTTCCCAGGTTAGAAAATAATTACAGAAGATGAGGATTAGAAGGATAAAAGGGAACACAGGTCTTTCAGGATTGTCTGTTCTCTGGGCCAAGGGACAGAATGCCAACGTAATGAAATGAAATGATTTTCCTTTGCAAAATTATTGGCACCAGCTATGAAAAATTAGCATTTTAAAGTGGATATTGAAGGTTTAATAACTAAATAATTTTTCTTAAGTAGCAATAGCATAATAGTCTTGCTCTAGGGATTAGAGTGGAGCTGAAACCAAAAAAGGAAGTACGTTAGCACTTGCAGTTTATCAACAGTTTGTGCTCTTTATTTATTTTATGTTTAAAATCATTGCTTCCTGTCACAGAAAAAGAAATGAAGTGGCTATCAGTAGCTCAAGGGCTACTGCACACCATCTATTGCAAGGCAGTCAAAGTGACAAGAAAGCCATAGCCTGCCAGAGGGTGAAAGGAAAGGAAGTAGACCATAAGAAAAGAGTGAATAAGAGTATATAAGGGGAAAAAATGGTTGAGAGGCTAATACAAGTTCAGCAGTGACAACAATTAAGTCAAGAGGGCAAGTACGAGTTCACTACCAAAAAATGAAAGCCCAGTTGCAAGATGGGCAGCAAAATCAATCTTAGTGATTAGAAGCCAAGAGATTTTGTACTACTGAAAACATTTGGAAAGAGACCTGCTTTTGGCCACTGAATGGCCAGCTGAAACAACACTATTTTAGAGGGCCAGTCAGCTATAGTGTGCAGATCCAAACACATAAGCAAGCTAAAAAAAAAAAGCGTGCGAGGCATCAGAGATTGCTAGAACCAGTTCAAATGCACAAGCAGAGCAGGTACTTGCTTAAGGCATCAAAACATTTAGGAGACCAAACTATTTAATGAACATTTATTGTGCCAGTGGAGGGTCACTTATGTGAACACTTTCCAGATTGCCTGTGGTAGCAAAAACCGTAAAGCAGATGCCACTGGTTCCAGCTAGATATTGTCAGTAAAAATCACAGAGTACTTTTTCTTAAATGAAGAAAAAATGTTGAAAAGACCTATAAAAACTGAAATGAAAATCATGGGAATTACTCTTAAAAATAAATTTTGTATTTTACATTTGTATCTCCTGGTGTGTGTGGTGTGCATATGAGTGATTGTGTCTGGTTTTGGATTATATTTGGTTATTTTTTTCAAAAGCCATTCAGATGACAGTGACAAATGTACAGTACCAGAAATAAAGTCTAGAGGCCAAGTATCAAGTTCACTGCAAAAAAAATGAAAGACCAGTAGCAGGGTACACAACAGATTCAAACTAAGTGGTTAGAAACTAAAAAATTTTGTGCTACTTAAAATGTTTGGGAAGGGACCTATCTTTGGAGCTGTTGCCTCTGAAAAGGCTCACACTTGCCCAAGTCCTCTGTCCTCTCCTAAGTGCAGTCATCCTAAATGCCTAGGGATCTCTCAGTGACCTTAATTAGATCATTATCGATTGAATTAAACCATTTATTTTTTTGTTGTTGTTAGAAAATGTTAAAAAAAATTAATATCCTGATTATTTCAAATGCTGCTTTTTTGGAATTTCTCTATGTAATGATTGTGTGCAGAAAAGTGTTGGCCTCTAGTTCTTCCTATGTACCATATATTTCATAATTGAGTGTGAGAAATTTTGTTATTTTTGAACATGTGCTTCTATTTTTCTATTTTCGCTTTTGTTTCATTTCTATTTTATTGCCCTTCAAGTTCAATGTAAAGGCTTTTGAATTACTTTAGGCCATAGACAGAATTTTTTACTTTCCCATATATTTTTGGATATGTGATATATTTTTTTTGAATAGTTGAATAACTCAAATAAAATAATTTCTAATTTATTTTAGACCAGAGATAGAATAGACAGAATTTTTTACTTTCCCAAATAGACTAATTTATTGAAGACAATTGCAAAAATTTGGAATTGCAATTTCCTAAACTAAAGAAAAAAAAAAAGCCAAACCTTTTTTTGGTCTCATATTTAAACTTGGTCTTTAGCAGAAGAAAACTAACCATTAAAGATGCAAAAGCTGTATGCTTAAATTGTTATGACCACATTTGTCAAGTCAGAGGTACACCTAAAGTGTTCATCAAAAAGCTTATCTTCATCGAGTTTATTTATTTATTTATTTATTTTTGAGTAATGACAACTGTAGGACTCATCTGTTTTGTTGTCCCATTCTACTGTTTGCACAAGATAAGTAAACATGAAAGGGAATTACTTAAAAATAAATCAAAAAAAATATTTTGAGAAAGAAATTGAAAGCAACGGAGGCTTTATCTTTAATCAATATTATTTTGATACACAAGAAAGGCAATGCATCAGTACTCCAATAATGACTTAAAAATTCTTTCTTTGAACTGTAAGCACTTTGCAAAATTATTGAGTTCTCCTCAAACACTCTCTTTAGATTACATGCTGATGAGAAAGATAAAAGATAAATATCTGAAAAGTTTAATATATGCCAAACATTGATAAAATAAATACATACATTTAAAAAAATACCTCTTTTCCAATGTTTTTCATGTTTTATTTCTCTTCAGAAAATAAGATGAACTCACTTTCCTTCTTTCTTTATAAAAGATTGATATTCAATAAAAAAAACACAGAATGAAAGAAAAGATTTATATAAAATTTAAACAAAACAATAAATTAAGGACAGGAAGAGAAGTTTAAGGAATGAGTAACTGATGAGAAGGATTGGTAAGATCTATAATTTATACACAGAACAATAATATGTAAAAGTAATAAACAAGAGTAAACTAATAATATTAATTGCAAACACCAGAAGATCATCATATTTGATGAAAAGAACATTGATTTTCTTCCACTTTTTTTTTTTTTTTTTCCTGATTAGAATGCTGGGTGCTGAAGCAGCTTTCATGCAGAGAATATTTTCTATATGATATGATTTTTGTTTGCATTGATGTGCATAATGTGTTAATATTTGTTGTTATGAAAACAAATGCATAACGTTTCTCTCTCTCTTTACTTTTTTGACATCTACTATGAATTTGTGTTTCATTACTTAAGAAGCAAGAATTTCCCAGAGTAAGGGAAAAATCACCTGAAATTTATCTTCTGCTGTATCAATACATCTGACTGCTTTACAAATTTTTATGAGATAGATTAATTTAAGTATGATTTTTTCCCTCCTCCTTTTCAGTCTTGACAACTAACAAATGCTAGTCAGTAATCAATTAAAGTTAATTCCCATTTCATTTCAGTTTGTCCTATTCAAGGGATAGCTTTTAATCAGAAATGATATCAAAGATCCTATCACTGTTGCTGTTAACAAGCTTTACGAGCTTGAGACATTCTGGTGACTGTTCTAAATAATGCTGGGCTCTGAAAAAGCAATTCTGATAACATGCAACCTGGCCAGACTCCCAGTGAGTTGGAGTGATTCTACTGACTCAAGGAGCTAGATCATTGTTGGAGATTGTAAGCTGAATTTGCAAAAATTCTTTGCCTCAGCTGCTTTTATGGAAGCAAATGTGAACATCAGCAGTACTGTTCTAATGGTCCCTGAGCTGGGAAATCCAATCCGATGGAACCTGGATCTCCTCAATACCAGGAAAAATTGTGTGGAAGATGTGTTGCCAGCCACCATATATAATTGCTAACAAGCAAAGATATAAGCCAAAACAAGATTATTTATTTGAAACCACATAGTAATACTTTATAATTATGTAAAGTTTTAAAAATCACACATAAAATACATCCTGTCTGAAATTTGTGGGCCTTGAAATGACATCCAAAATAACCCACAAAGCAAAAGCTAAAATGAAAATCCAAACTCATCTCATTAAAACCACAAATTAGGTACAAGGAATTCAAAACTGACAAGGAGAGCTCCATACAGATTTGAACCCCAAACTTTCATTTCTTTAGTTCATGTGGATAACTGGCAACTAGACAGAGGGCAGCATTCTAAGCAGCTGCAGATGGGGAAAATAGCTATGAAATACTGCTGATAAAATCTGTCTCACTAGGAAGTTGTCAAAAAGTGACTTTTAGCAGAATCTCAGTTCCAGCAGAACCAGATCTAGCTAAAGAGAAGGAAAGATAGCTTTAAGCCACCACTGTTCTTTGCTTATCAAAATATGTCATACAAAATATGAAGTAATTTTGAGTAGGCTCTCAGTTCTGAAGATCAAAAGACATATCTCCGGTTATCTACAAACCAGAACTGCATTTTTTGCAAAGGGTAAAAGAATAAACTTACCACTACTCTGTGTATTTTATTGTTGTCATTTAAATGCACTTAATACCACTTTTTCAGCAATTGATCTCATATTTAATATTTAAATACTTACATGATAATACAAGAATATTTGGGCTGTAGCAAATCTTCCAGTTCTCTCTCTGCCTTAGTAAACTGCAAGACCTGCTCCCTGCTCTCTAGATCTTTCATGCCATGTGTCCCTTAGTAATGTTGGGTGAATCTTCATCATACCTGAGAATCAAAGTATGAAATTCATTGAAAGTCCAAATTGCTAACAGTATAAACGTAAATTTTGTTATAGAGTTTTGTTATAGAGTTTTGTTATTTGCTATTCAAGCAACACTAATCTCATTCTGCTGTGTGTCTAAAAAACCTCAAAAGATAAATTATTGGAATTATGCAAACTGTATAACTGTTACATAATTCAGAATGTTTCTGATTTACTCCAGATTAATCCTTTGCCATGTGAAAGTTCGTAAGAACACATATCTTTGGAAACTGCAAATATTTCCCACTAGACAATACAGTTGTAGATGAAACCTTCTCTATGAAGAACTATTCCATAATATTTTTATATTTTTAATGTGCTTGTAAAAAAAAAAATCTCCAAAGACATGATGACATTTGGATTATTTTCCTGATGAAAGCATTATTGTCCCCCAAATCCACTTTTGCTGTTATCCTAACAATCTATCACTTTACATCTTATTTTCATTTAGAAAAACAAAACAAAACAAAACAAAAACCACCTTCACTATCATTGCAACATCATTATCATCAACATGTTTTTCCATTAAAACTCAAAACAGATTGCATGTACACACTAGCCTGTTAGGTTTTTCACAGATATTTGTAAAGAACAGTGGCTTTGCTCTCTAATGTAGTTGCACCATATTTGCCTTAAAAAGAACATGCAGAAAATGATTTTTTTTTAATTTTTATTAAGTTTTGATCTACTTGGATTTGTAGTCTCTGAGGTCTATATTTGGCTTGGAATAATGACATACTTGCACTCTAACCTGAATTTTAGCTGACTGTCATCAAAATAATATATCTAATACAAGCTTAAGCTCAGTCATAATTCTGTGACTGATCACTGCAAAAATTCTTAAAGCCCACGTTTTAAATTGAAGATTTTATACAATTCTTTGCAAAGATCATGACAGATAATACATGCAATACTCCAGGAGATCAGTAAGGAAGCTCTGAAATTGGTTATAAGGAGCTGAGTAGCATTAGAAACAATAGTGCTTTTCTGATGTTTGCTTTTATGCTAACCTTGCTGTGCCTCAGAAAACAACAAATCTTTCTGGGAATCTTTACAGTTGTCATGAGGAAACTATAGTGAATTTTCCAGCTCTTTCAGTGTATTATTTATTAGATTTCCCTCTTAGATTTAATTGTCTTTCATTCTTTACCAAAGAGTTGTGACTACAAATTCAGGTAAACCTTCTCCCATTTTTAAAGGTAAACGGAGATACTACTTTTCTTCTTAGTAATAAGAGTTCAATTTCATCAAAGCTTTTAAAGAAAAGCTTAGTTTAAATCCTGGTGAGGATAAAAAGGATTCAGTTCTGCAAAATCAACTAAATGAATTTTGGCTACTTGAAGACTGATTTGAATAACCCCATTTCAGTAGCCACCAGACATGCATTTATTTTCAGGGGTTCAAGTTTTTTTCTTACAGGTCTTAGAAACTTCATATTTTATCTTTTTTGCCTGTCGTGAAGTAATCCTACTCCAGGCCAAACTCTCTCATGCCAACCTGATTTGTATTTAGAAATAATGCATTCATTCTGCTCTTCACAGATCAGGAGAGCATGTGCCTCTCCAAGCATACCTATATAAACCTATATGAACAAACTCCTCACAAACTATGGACTGGGAGGGATGCTTTGGAAATGAGAAATGTATCCTCATCAATGCCTCTTGACTGAGTACTTTTGTATGCAAATTTATGTAGGAGAAATAAGGGACAGCAACATCACTAGCTCTTAAAAATGACTTTTATTTAGTTTTTGAAAGACCTGTTGTCAGTAGAGGTTTGAAAGAAATGCCTCCCTGTATACGGGATATTGTTAGTTCAGTATTTCTTTCAGGCCAACAGTAGGTACCAGTCTGATGATAATGCTAGTTATTTCACATTCCTTTTAAAAGCACCTTTAAATAATTAATTAATTCAATTAAATTTATATATACAATTAATTAAATAAATAATTTTAACTACATATAATTTAAATGGGTGAGGTGCCAAATTATGGTTCTGGATATAATAAGCAGGAAAAGAATCAAGTCCAAAGCCTTTTGACAGAAAATGTGCTACTCCCTTAGGCACTTCTTGGTTGATCTTTAGAGATCGTTAAGTGGCTCTGCTTCTACTTCTATAAATATGAAGCTAAGGATATGTTGCACAAGGTTTTGTTTATTCTTTTTACAAAAAAATGTAAGAATCTGTGTCTAAGAGATGTGTTCTTTTTTCAAACTACACTATTGTATTTTCAGAGCCTTTAAATAAATAGCTTTAGAACAAAATCATGCTATGTTTATACATGTGCTTATCTTCTGGGGATCTACTTGTATTTCAGAAAAAGAAACACATGCATAAAGCATTCAAATTGTTTTATATTAAAATACATAAATAATGTAAAATTATATTTCCATAGAAATATAAAAAATAATTTTCAGATCACTTCTGATAACTTGCAGAGAAAATAAAAAAATAATGTCAAATATATATGCATTTTTATATAGCAATTGTCTTACAAAAATTTAGTACTGCTTCCACCAGTCAGGAGAAAATGAAGATTCCTGAGGGAAAAAGAAAACAAAGATAACTGGAGTGGAAAACTAGGTTTAATGAGTACTTTATTTCAACTGCTGCAAATTTTCAGACAATTACAAATATTTACAACTCCTAATTTTGAGAATGTTATACTAAATTAAAACCACTGAGAACATTTCAGGGCCCCAAGTCTAGCTGCTTCACATAGCTGTAAAACAAATGCTAGAAAGTTGCCCTAAAAGCTCTAGGCTTTCTCAGAACTGTGTATAACTATCCTGTACCCTGTTTCAGACCATGAGACAATGGAAGCTCCAAAGCTTTTTAGCTAATAAAAATTTCAACAGAAAATCTTACATTAAGTCTGTGTGTATGTATTTACATGTATGTAGCACAGAGAAGCCTTAAAGGAAAAATATTGTGAAGGTAATACTAACAAAAACAGATTGTTTATTTGGAATGTTAGAAAACACAAAAATGGATTCCCATTGTATATTCCAAGTTATGCTAGGAAAGGTCTAGCATATTAGGAAGAATTTCTTCACACAGAGGGTGGTCAAGTATTGGAATGGGATGTCCAGGGAAGTGGTGGAGTATTTAAGAGACGTGTGGACAGGGCACTAAAGGACATCATTTAGTGACAGGACTTGGTTGGTCAGATTGATGATTGGACTTGATGATCTTCTAGGTATTTTCCAACTGAAATGATTCTGTGATTCTATGATTATATTCCATTTTCTGCTCTGCACCTCTTTTGGGCTTACCCTGAGTTGCCATGCGACCATTCCTAAAATTTTGGGCATAGCCAGAAAAATTCCCAGTGAAGGTTACTGTGCATACAGGTAAATGCAAAAACT